>NC_043994.1:1605000-1921875 GCF_902150065.1 Myripristis murdjan
CTGGTTCCACTTTAGTCCCAGGTAAATAAAATAACCTCAGTGGAGCTGATAAGCTTCCTCCTCAACAAAACATTGGATGAGTCTTTAAAGCCAAGCTGAACCTTGCTGGAGTGTTGGAGTGTGTAGCTGCCTGGGTGTTCAGTGAGCCCACACGCCGTCATTAGTTGCTCCATGCTCTCCTGGGCTGCTAGGCCACAGTCCTGTATTTGTATCTCATCTTTCACATCATAACAAAACAGCTCCCAAAATATCACTTTTACCACGGAAATGAATGCAAACAACAGTGAACACAATTGTGCCGATATAAAAAATCAACAAGTCCCAGTTGTCATTTTTTTCTGTATAACTGCTGTTATTTTGAAAGTGTTATCAGGTCTTTTCTTGCAAGGCTATTTCAATTTCAATTTCAATTTCAGTTTTATTTATATAGCCCAGTAACTTACAAATTTGTCTCAAGGCTCCCTAAAATCCCCTTTAACAGGGAGAAATAAATAGGAAGAGTTACCTGCAGATACTACCCGCTGGATCTACTTTCCAAAATTAAAACTGGAAATGAAACAAGAAAAGAGCCAATTCATTTCCTCAAAAAATGGGTAACAGCACTTGTTTTTTTATTGGCGTAATCCACTTTGTTTGCATTCGTGTATGAGTTGAAAGTTTTAACAATCATGCATAATACCATGTATGCATTAACTGTGCAATGTAACATGACTTCAGTGAGGAAGAGAGTGGAAAACAGCACACAGCTCAGATCCACTTACGTCAGGGGCTCCAACACTTCTGTAAGAGCTTGGTGTGGTACATGATGCTGGGACACTGTGGAGAGGGTGGAGCTGGTGGAGCCAACATTTCTCTGGGCTCTGTGGACTCCACCTACAAGGGAGGGGCTTTTTCTATGGGATGCAATCATTGCATTTGGTTGTTTTTGAATGGTGTAGTATTGTAGATTACATATTGTATTGTAGATTACCTAGGCTGTCTTCAAGCTTGATCTTTCAGTTTCAACTCCCATATTTGTTTTTGCTGTCACCAGCAGACAGACACCTCACTGCTTGAGCCTGAGAAAAATCGGAAAAAGTCCAAGAGGCGGAAGGAGAGTAAGAGGAGCATCGAAGACACTGATTCGGGCACCCTGAACAAGAAAGGTAAAGCTGTCTTTACCAGTTGGCGACTCCTGGAGACCCCATGAAATGGACTCTTACTTAGTTGATTTGGTGTGTTTTCTGTTGAGGCAGGAGGTTTGGGTGGGACAGAGTGCAGGCAAAGATCATTCACAAGTGCAAACCAATAGAATATCAGTTTGGGGAAGAAACAGAATTTTATTTGAAGGGACAGTAGATGAGAGAGGATGTTTAAAGGTACACTACTCACAAAAAGTTAGGGATATTTGGCTTTTGGGTGAAATTTATGGAAAATGTAAAATGTTCACGCTACAGTGATATTATATCATGAAAGTAGGGCATTTAAGTAGAAGCATGCACTGGTGATTTCCTCATCTCAAACAATTTCTTGAAACAAAAGCCAACAACAGTGGTGGGTATACCACAACAAAAAATGTCAGTGTCAATAACTTGTCATGTGCCCTTGAGCATCAATTACAGCTTGACAGCGACGTCTCATGCTGTTCACAAGTCGACTTATTGTCTGATGAGGCGTGGCATCCCACTCTTCTTGAAGGGCGGCCCTCAGGACATTGAGGTTCTGGGGTACAGAGCTCCGAGCCTCTACACGGCCACTCAGCTGATCCCATAGGTTTTCTATGGGATTCAGGTCTGAGAAAGTGCAGGCCACTCCATTTGAGGTACCCCAGTCTCCAGCAGCCGTTCCCTAATGATACGACCTCGATGAGCTGGAGCATCAAACACCTGATGTGAATTTTGCCGTTAAGCTCCTTGTTAGAGAACAGCAACTTGTGCAAAAAGTACTGAAACATTGAACAGTTGGACATGTGCATTCAAAAGTTTACAGAAGGTCACATTAAGTTCACCTGTAAAGGTTAGAATGCATTTTAGGTTCATCCTGAAATTTCACCCGAAAGCCGAATATCCCTAACTTTTTGTGAGTAGTGTATGTGAAGGTTCCACTGGTTGAAATTTTAATTAAATTAAAGCCACTAGTGCACGATGATGTCACTGTTTCAGAGACTCTGTTTTACAAGAAGTAGAAGTCATGAGGTCATGACATATGCAATAAAATTTTCATTGATGCTGTAAGCATTATCTGCTCACCCTGCCTTGTAACATTTAGCTGTTTGAGTTAGTTTTAACTGTCTGCTTTATTCCTCAGCGAAAACAAAGTCACCTGAACTGCAGTATTCCACAGTGAAGTTTGAAGACTTTGGAGGCAATGAGGAGACTCTGACGGTTAGCACTTTGCTCCTTTACATACTCTGCTTATCAGGGGTGTCACATCACAAGTATTCATAGTTAAGGAAAGTGCTGTTCACACGCTTTTCATTTCACAGTGTATTGTGTCTATTTTATCTGTTATAATTATAGCAGATATAATTATCTTTTGGTTCTGAATGGTTCCTAAAGTTCATCTATTTTAAAAAATGTGATTATTTACCCATCCCCCCCCGCCATTCACAAAGGGTGAACTATCTCTTTCCATCTTGAACACTGATGCAGGAGGTTTGTAAGCTGCTGATCCATATGCGCCACCCCGAGGTTTACCAGCAGCTTGGACTGGTTCCTCCCAGAGGCTTCCTCCTCCATGGACCACCTGGCTGTGGCAAGACCCTGCTGGCCCAGGCTGTGGCTGGAGTAAGTAGAAATTAAGGATCAAGAATTTATTTATCCCTAAGGCTGCGTCAAAAAAAAACAACAACACTGCTCTTGTGTGGCCCCCAGAAGCTGCAAAAGTATCGTGTGTGCTCCTGGACTTTGTAGTTGAAGGTTGGAGTGAGACAGTTTTGTCACATGGCCAAATGTGTTGAGAAAATTTCAACTTGAGGACATATAGATTTTTTTTTTTTTTAATTTTGAATTATGAAGCTTTAAGTGTAATATCTGTGGAAATTTGGTAATTTTGTGAAAGCCACACCCACTTCAATCCACCATAATCAGCAACATTTGGATAAATGCTGTAATGTTTGCCAGGCATGGTTGCTGTTGCTCCAGCAGTTTCTGAGATCTAGGTACTTATAGGGGAGATGAAGGGTATGATTATTTTTCTTTTTATTTATTCATGTGTATTGTAACTCTGCCTGCTGTGCTCTTTGTTTGGGGATGAAGTGATTTGATTGTGTCTTCCAGGAGCTGGAGCTGCCCATGTTGAAGATCTCTGCTCCGGAGCTGGTGTCTGGTGTCTCTGGGGAGTCTGAGCAGAAGCTCAGAGAGCTGTTCAGCCAGGCTGTGGTCAGTGCTCTGGGATGGGAGGGGGGTTTCTTCATTTATACTATTAAGGAGTTCTGTTCAAAAGTGTGAGATTCATCATTTGAAATTAAATGACTGATACTCTTAGAAATGACATTGTGAATGCAGAAAGTATATGTACACAGCATATCATTACTGATTATACTATATTTCTGTAGTAACTCTGTTCATTGTCTTGCAGACCAGTGCCCCATGCATCCTCTTTATAGATGAGATAGATGCCATCACCCCTAAGAGAGAGGTTGCCTCTAAAGACATGGAGCGGAGAATTGTTGCTCAGCTTCTCACCTGCATGGATGGTAGGGATACACACCACTGTGGGTGTGCAAGTGTACACTCAGTCAGCTGTGTCATTGCCACCGAAAACGTACTGATGGACCATAGACTTGTGTCAACCTTCCCTGCACCAGGGTTGCACGAGAATAGGTCAGAGCCAGTCTTCTATGAAAAAGTCAGCTGACTTCCACATTCACTGGACACGGCCCAAAAATGGCTGCGATAAAAACACTACGCCCCCGTGCCAACATGGTGCACCGGGCCCAGGTTAGCAAGCCAAGCTGCACACAGCGGTCTGCCGTCGCTGGAAGTCCGTGGTTACAAGGTTGTTAAGCCCTTAGAGCCCTTTGCCCTGGGACAGCACCAGTGTCACCTGGCTGTACTATGAGTCATAATGTACGGCTCTGCTTTAAACACACCACAGGTTCCATGATGAAGAGTTGTCAGAGTGAAGAGACGACCAGTTCACTGACTCAGTTCAGGCTGGTAATTTTGAGTTTTGTTTTGTGGTTGCGGGTTAAAAATCAATAAATTATGAATGAAAGATTTTTGTTTTAATTTATCAATTGAACTTTCAAGGAATACTGCAGTGTTTTGGGCAAAATCCCCTTTTCCCATCTTACGCAGACTGAGACTAGCTGTTCAATACCAGCTTCACCTCTGTACGTCCATGATACAATATGTAGATAGGACAGGTTCAGAGTTTCTGTAAGGTTTATTTTTCCCTATCACAGAGCTAGGCAAATTACTCCCATAGACTTCAAGTCTTTATGCTATGAAATGCTAACATATGAACCAAACCACTGGACATACAGATGTGAAAATGGTTTGTTTTGAGACTGAAATGTTTGCATTGTTTTCTGGACTCATTCACACACACACTCACACACACACTTGTTTTCTTTTTAAAATATATGGATTTACCTGCATTTATTGTGTTAATCAAGTCATGCTACATCAAAGGATGTAGCATGACTTGATTATGGCTTTTGATTTGACAAAAGCTATAATCTTCAGTGTCAGGAAAGAGACCTGGCTGGCACCCCTTCTTCTTGATTGGAGGACTTGTCATTTTATTGGATACATAAAATGACATGTGGTCCATTATCTCTTGTCTTGCTTGTTTCTCTGCAGACATGAACAGCCTGGCACTAACCGCCCAGGTTGTGGTCATTGGTGCCACCAACAGGCCAGATTCCCTGGACCCTGCGCTCCGCCGAGCTGGACGGTTTGACCGGGAGATCTGCCTCGGCATTCCTGATGAAGCAGCTCGTCTCAGGCAAGTGTTGCACAATTTTGGCAAAAATGATTATCCCAAATATTTTGCCAGATACAGAGACTGTAAAAAGTGATTTTGTCAAAACTGCGTTTGCGCCGAGAGTGCAAACTCCTTTTGTTAAAGTACAGGGCCTTGGATTACTTGGATTATTTTGTCTCTGAGCTTCAGTTGGAAAATGTTTTGAAACTGTGGTGTTTTAGCTACAAGTTAAGCTTTAAACAAACTTTTTCTGTGGCTGCCCTTCTGATTTATGATGAGCGTTTTTGTAAAAACGGCAATCTGTGCTTGAATCGTTTGTCCGTGTCTTTGGTTGTCTCTGTTTGTGACACAGCAGTGTAACTTCCACATGGATACTTTTGCTGAAAGAGCACAGATACTGATGTGATTGGCACTGAAACTGTATTAAGACTGACTGATTAAGACTTTTCTCTGCTCTCTCAGAATCTTGAAGACCCTGTGTCGAAATCTGAAGCTGCCCGAGGACTTTGACTTCCTGCAGTTGGCCCGACTCACCCCAGGCTATGTGGGCGCAGACCTCATGGCGCTGTGCCGTGAAGCTGCCATGGTTGCTGTAAACCGGGTTCTCCTGAAAATGCAGAGTCAAAGCCGGAGCCCCACAGTGGACATTTCAGAAGGTGGGCCCCAGGAAAAAGCTCCTCTGCCACAGGAGCCACTCAGGGAAGAGAGCTGCGCTGTAGGATCCATCGATGGCCACCCCTCTGCCATGTCAGAAAGCCAAGATATGAGAGAGCTCAGCACGTTGCCTCAAGCAGATCCAAGGCAGCAGAACTCGGAGGTAAGGGGCATTTTTAGGTAGGAACTGACCATGTCTAAAAGTCTTGGCTGTATTTATTGTTGACCAATAAATACTCTCTGCAGATTCAGGTTTGGTGGAATTTCAGGTTTTTGGGCTCAACTTCTGACCATCTCTGGTTTTAGACAGATTACATTAATAAATAACTGACTCTTGTTGGAGAGCTTTTATTTGACTGACATCGGCCGCCCTTCCAAGGCAATGGTTGGGGAAACACTGACTCAGCTCATGAGGAACTGGTGAAATCTTGTTGTGTTTGGGCGTGTTGGATAATGGTAAAGAGTGGAAAAGTGTTTGGATTTTTCAGATTTTCATTTGAGAAGAGCAAACTACCGACCTTGAACTAGCAGTTAGCCCAGCCGACACTAGATGGAGCTGTTGTTTGGAGTTTGGCTCCAAACAACAGCTCTGAAGATGCTGGCTGAGCAAAACAGAAATGTGGGGGGGGGGGGGGGGGGGGGGGGGGGGGGGGGGGGGGGGGGGTAGGCAGGCATGGAAGGGCGCAAGCAAGTAATTTTGTCTAGAGCGCCAACACAGGTCAAGCCGGCACTGATAGGAGAATAGCAGTCTTGAAGACTTGAAAAAAATATGAATGAAAATATGATCTTTATCATTACAGTTGGAGAGCTTATGAGGAAATGGCCACCCGAGAGGCTAATGCGACAGTGCATAAAACCAATAGTCAAACATGGTGGTGGAAATATTCACCGACTTCTCTCTTTGCGCAGGAGTCCTTGAGGGTCTTCTAGGGGGTCCTCAGTAAAATGAGGAATGGTTTAATTTCATTGGAATATAATTCACCAGAAGCTGTTAGAAAGCAGAGAATGTGTGAGGGATCTTTTTAACACTCTCTTCTCTCTGCTTTAATCTCACCATGTTTTGAATTCAATATGACGTCTAAATTAAAATGCTTGTGAAAGGCTTCTGAACACAGTGCGAGCATCTCACCACAAGAAATCTGCTGTCAACCCAGCATCACTCATCTGATGTTTTAACATATCATTGTGATATTTACTGTAGTTTTCATGCAATTTGTTTATTTAATTTTCTAAGTTTTAAGATAATTCAACATAATTTGCTAATTTTTTTGGTCATTTTTTTATTTTTGCTGAATTTTTATTAATATGGTAAATTTTGCTAATAATTGCCTTTCTCTATCAAATTCACTTGATTTCTTTCAAAAAGATGAGCACATAAGCAAAAAAAAAATGTGAAAGACTTGCAAAAACAAAAGAAAAACTTCAAGGAAAATATCAAGAAAGTAAATTAACAAAAACAAAAAAATTACAAGAAAATTATATTTATAGTTAGATCAGATGTGTTTAAATGCTTTAGAAAGGCCTCTCTCAAGCATTTAATACTGAAAACAAACCAAATTATCTCCTGATATCAGGGTCCCCAGACTCCCCACACTTCAAATGCGGGGCCTTGGCTTACTGAGAGTCAACTTGGGGGTCCAGAACATTTGGAAAGTTTGGAAACCCCTGTCCTGGACCATCATGATGTTGTACTACTCAACTCAACATTTTTAGCATGTTTTCTCATGTCGGTACTCAATCTCACAGTGAAATCCGTGGTTTGGCTCCTGTTGTCTTGTGCTGTGCTGAAAGTCTGTGCTCTGTCCAGCAGGGGGAGCTGTGGCACGTGTTGTGGCTGCTGAAGAACACAGAGTCTCTGTCAGAGGAGGAGCTGGCCGGCCTGTCCATTCACATGTCTGACTTTCAGGCTTCCCTGGCCAACGTCCAGCCCTCAGCCAAGCGGGAGGGCTTTGCCACCGTGCCCGACGTCACCTGGGACGACGTAGGGGCCCTTCAGGACATCCGGGAGGAGCTGACCATGGCCATAATGGTAGACCCATGCTTTCTGAACACTTAAAGTCCTAGTCTCACCCTCCTGGGCTCACACATCCATAGATAGATAGCACAAGACATCTCAATGTTGTCATAGCATGCATAAAGCCCTAATAAGGTGTAGAATACAATTATACCCAAAAGTATAGTATAATAACAGTGGTATGTGTAGGTTACATTCATTAATCCATTAATCCATTAATAACTTAAAACACACTGATTTAACCATTCGAAACTTGACTAGCTGCAAATTCATTTGATTAAGTGATGAGCAAATGAACTAGAAATGACCTGGAAATTAACAACAAAAAGAAAGCTTTCAGGTATGTGGTAGTCCTTACCCTGCTCTGAGCTGCTTCACTCTGCCAGCTCCAAGACTCAATACTGGCATTATATGGTAGAACAGAATAAGATCTATATATGTGTGTGTGTGTGTGTGTGTGTGTGTGTGTGTGTGTGTGTGTGTGTGTGTGTGTGTGTTCTCTAGGCCCCAGTGCATTTTCCAGACCAGTTCAAAACACTGGGGCTCAGTGCTCCATCAGGAGTGCTGCTGGCGGGACCTCCAGGCTGTGGAAAAACGCTGCTGGCTAAGGTCATTTGATTGACACATCTAGTGTTGTTCAGTTTATTTATTGAAGTCCGTTTACTGTGTCATAAGTTTCTAATAAAACCAGGCCTTAAAGGGATACTTTATATAGCACCACTGCTGTCCTACAGAACAGCTAGAAGGAGGTGAAATAATGTCACATTTTTCAAAATGGGTGAAATGTCCCTTTAACTATTACTGTGTCATTTGAACACTTAGTCAAATGTATAATGCGTCCCAATCTCCTTAGCTTTAATATGACCAATGGGTGACTGTGAGTAGCTTTCACAGTCTGACAGGCTGAAGCAGTGATACAAGCAGATGTCAAGTAGCTGTCAGGATGACACTGTTGCACTGTGTGTGTTTCCCATGGCAGGCAGTGGCCAATGAGTCAGGCCTCAACTTCATCTCTGTCAAGGGCCCTGAGCTGCTCAACATGGTGAGTCAATGAGATCCATGCAGCTTTGCTCGTGCTCAGTAACATGTTGTGCCTGGTGTGGTGGAGGCTGCCCGCTCGCTGCAGCTCCTTTATTCCAACAGGGGAGTGAAAACGACGGCTAAAGTCTGTGAGACAGACCAGTCCTACCCTTTACCTTCAGCTCCTTCCACTTGAACTGTGATTCATTAGTAAATTGCTTGTTTTGAGCTCAAGAGGATGTATGAAATCTCTGTACCTCTCCCCAACTGCATATCTTTGAGAAGCACATTTGGCTGTTCAAAATAAAATGCTCAAATGTTTATCATGTTTTCTAAGCAAAGTGGATGTAAAGGCTTGGAGCTGATCATATTTTCAAGAAATCACATAAAAATGAAATATTAAAGCTTTAAATCAATGTAAGCACCCTGTTCACAAATGGTTAATGGTTGGAGAGTGAGACAGCTGCATGACTGAAGCAGACATTGCACCACATGGTGCCTCAGCAGTCCTTCTTATGAGAGTCAGTCTTCTGCGTTCAGATGCCTTTCACAAGCGTTTAAATAAAACTGAATAAATACAGAAAATTTAAGATGAAAATTGTAACCCTGTCCTTACAGTAGGTCAGTGAGGGCAACTCACTACAGTTTGGTGTTTTGTCTTCATGTAAAACTCAATTTAATACAAATCGAGTGAAAAGGGAAATGAAAATGTAACCGCACTGTTGGAAACGTTGGCCCGCCACTTGCCTTTGTTCTGTCAGACAGAGCGGCAGCATCTGACAGGTTTTCATAACATCCATCATGTAAATCAAAATTGGACTACCGACTATTGACAAAATTTAAATATCAGCCCTGATGATTTGCAAGGACTGATTATCTGATAATTGGCTGATTCACAATATGATACCAGGTGCACAAAGATATTTTTGCTCAAACTGCTGTTTGTGATTCTACTGGGGTTATGTTCCAATGTGTTATGCTAGTTCAAATAAACCAACAATAAGACCTCCTGCCCTCAAAACAACCACAAATACAATCTTTAACAAAGCTCTTGTATTCAACTGTCAAATCCAATCAAGTGAGGACTTTTATTTTAATATGTTTTGACTTGTCTATTGTAATGAGAGGTGACCTTTGCTGTTTCCAAGGTAGTTTGTGTTCTACATGTGTTTGTGGTGTATATATCATGGCATTTTACATTGTTATTATGGTATCAAATATTAGTCTGAATCCTCACTTTATTGGATAATTAAGCTGTTAGAGCTTGTTCTAACTTGTCGACAGTTTGTCTGTCCTCATCAGACAGCACAGTGAACTCAGTGTGTTAAATAAGCATGGGGTGCCTCAAATACCAAGAATTGTTATGTCTAAATCAGGTTGTCATAATGTATCATTAGCTTGGAACTTGCCTCCCAGGTTTATACAGAGCCCTGCTGTTGCTGCCAGTGGCTGTATTACACTCTGTTGTCATTCAGAATTGACTTGATTTTTAATTCACTCTTAATTCTTTTCCAAGGACTTTCTCTTTTTGACAGCCTTGCTCCTCATTACTTTCTGCCAAGTTGTGTTTTTCACAGATCTGCACTATAGTGAAAATGTGTTTTGTATTTGGACTAATATGTTGTTGGACCTGGTGTCCTGGCCCAGCCTCACATACAAGGAGGGTGTGGGAAATTGCTGGTTGGGCTGATGTGATAGGCTCATTCTTCTCTTGAGAATTTGAGCAACAGCATGGATGGATCCATGGACTCAGGGATCAATCAAGTATTTAAACGATTTTAAAGATGTGGATTCTGATTGTGATGTGTTTCTGCCATTCACTAGTATGTGGGAGAGAGTGAGCGGGCCGTGAGGCAGGTCTTCCAGAGAGCACGAAACTCTGCTCCCTGTGTCATTTTCTTCGATGAGATTGACGCCCTGTGCCCACGCAGGTCAGGCAGTGAGGTAAGCAAACACCATTATGATAATCAGAAGTGAAACAAAACAAAATTAAACAGCATTTTGTCAAGTTGACACTGTTAATATTGCTAATGTCAAGGCCAGAACACAGGACATTTTACAAGATCATATTTTCACTGATTTCTACCTGTGGCACATACTGTTGCTGCCTTTCCACCATTCTATTTGATGTATTTTTGGGTTGTCCAGATCATATTTCTACAATAACGTGGTCTCTGTGTCTTCAGTCAGGTGCCAGTGTGAGGGTGGTGAACCAGCTGCTGACAGAGATGGATGGCCTGGAGACTCGGCGCCAAGTCTTCATCATGGCGGCCACCAACAGACCAGGTCCGTTAAAGCAAACCTGAGCTTGGTTAGAGTGCTGGGTTGTCTCGCTCCCTGGGCGTCACAGGAGTCCACACGGGGCTCACATCTCCTCATTAGCTGCTCTGTGCTCCTCTGGACTGCTAACCTGCAATACTAGATTTGTTTCTCCATTCACTTCCATAGCAAAACAGCTCCCAAAATAACACTTTTAACATAAATGAACAGAAACAAAGTGGATTGTGCCAATATAAAAAAACAAGTCCCAGAACCCTTTTTTTTCTTTGTGTAATTACCATCATTTGTGAAAGCACTATCAGATCGTTTCTTCCTGGTGCAAGGTTACTGTGCTAAGGTTTCCTGCAGATGCTACCTGCCGGATCTACTTTCTAATTCAAATAAGAAAACAACAAGAAACGAGCCATTTTTTGTTTCCTCAGAAAAATGGATACCAGGACTTGTTTTTTATATTAGCATTTGTTTATGTGCTAAATGTTTTATTATAAGGGCTCCCTGCTGGCTCATGGTGTACACCATGCAGCATATACATTTAGTAGCCACTTTATTAGCTCCACCTACACAGTCTAATCCAATCCAGTCCAGCTGTTGTGCCATAAAGTTTCCTCTCCTGCTGCCTGTAACGCTCAGCTTGTCTTGTTGTCACGGTAACAGAGGTGTTCATTCACTTCTGTGTTTGGCATTGAGCTCATAGTTAGTGCTGCTGTTGGACTGGACTGCATTTGATTGACAGCTGTTTCCAATATTCTGTCTGAGTGTATAATTAAGGCGAAGTCCTTGTCGCAACAGCCCAGGTTTGATTCTGGCCGGGGCCCTTTGCTGCATGTCCACCCCTCTTTCTCCATCATGTCTTTACTGTGTC
Organism: Myripristis murdjan; assembly: GCF_902150065.1. Lineage (NCBI taxonomy): Eukaryota > Metazoa > Chordata > Actinopteri > Holocentriformes > Holocentridae > Myripristis > Myripristis murdjan. The sequence goes on from NC_043994.1 coordinate 1,616,742, forward strand.
TCTCCAGTGTATCTGTTAAAAAAAGATCTTTGAAAGTGTTGTTTTGGGAGCTGTTTTGTGGTGCTGTGGAAGTGAATGGAGAGATAGAAACACAGTGTTCTGGATTAACAGTCTAGGGGAGCACAGAGAACCTGAGGATAAGGACATATCCCAACATCTACCTCTCAAAGTTAAATTTTACTTCAAACTAGAGCTGGACAAATGTTTATGGTTAACTTCAGGTTTCAAGCCTCAGTCCACATGGTTACAGGTTTTGGTTCATTTGCATCAGGCCATAGTTGCAAAAAAATCACAAATGATTGTTGTGGATTCAAAAATACCCTTGGTAAATACAAAGTGAGAAATTCTCCTCATGTATTCCCCTGCCCATTTGTTTTTATATTGTCTCGACTAGACATCATTGACCCTGCAATTCTGAGGCCTGGCCGTCTGGACAAAACTCTGTATGTGGGACTGCCGCCTGCGGCAGACCGCCATGCCATCTTGCTCACCATCACCAAGGTAACGGTTAAACCAGAGGAACCACAGATCCTGAAAATCACTCTTGTACAAGCTTAAGAAGTTGAACTACACCCAGTGCTGCTCCTAGACATCTGGGGGCCACAGGCAAGAAATCTTTAGGGGCTCGTTGCTTTTTACCATGAATCGATCACTGGAAGTTCAAAAGATGAACAACCTGAAAGGTTTTATTTCACCCTTTGAACAAAATACACTTACATTCACTTTTTATTTTTCATCTTTGTAGCGATTTCCATTTTATTTTTCTATTGTATTTATTTATTGATTGATTTTTTTTTTTTTTTTTAGAAATTTAATGTTTTTTGGGGGGGGCAGTTGGGTAATTTTATGGTAATGTGTCTTGCAATATGACTTTAAATTATAATAATTATACATATTATAATAGTTTTATGGTAATTTTCTATAAATTTTCTGATCATTTTCTGGTAAATTTTCACCCGTTGTCTGGTAATTTTCTTATAATATCTGAATATTTTTTTCCTGATTGTTCTAACTGTAAAGTAGTAACTTGTACTAATTTTTGTTAATATTTAGGTCAAAGCAAGTGAATTTGTTAGTGTTACCAGAGTATATTCATTTGATTTATTCCAAAAACATGGGGAAAAAGGGAGATTAAAATTAGCCAAAAATAACTTGGGGAAATAATAGCACAACTGTCACAAAAAAATTATCAAAATACTGGCATAGAATTTTTTTTTAATTACCAGAAACCTATATTTATAATTACTAAAATGATTAAAAAACATCAGATCGCTGATGAAGGCTTCTCACAAGCAGTTAAATGAGCTTTCCAGAAAAGAGCTGATTGGTTGTGGGGCCCCATATTGAGGAGGACAGGGCCCTCGGAGCTGTGCCTGGTCCACCTACAGAGCCCCACGGCTCTGACCACACGTGATATATTGTAAAAACTGTAATGACGTGGTGAGGCTGTCTTCTCCTTTTGTCCTTGGTGAACTGGCACATGGTAGCAGAGATAGTGAAGCTCATGTGTTGCAGGGGGGAACCAAACCTCATCTGGAGCCGGACGTCAGCCTCGAAGGAATCGCCCACGACAGCCGCTGTGACTGCTTCACGTAAGCTTCAGCTCAACATCTCTTCCTTTATTACAAATCCAATTTTTGTTCATTTATTTATATAGCTCTTCATCATTGGAAGGTCTTAAAGTACTTTACAAAGAATGAGCTGCCTTATATCCAACTAATAAATCATAAATTAATCTTGCAGTTGTCTTATAAATCATAGCATCAAAGCAGTTTGCAGGCCTGTCTGCTCTACATAGCTCAGCCTTCCCTGCACCTCATTCCTTACACCATCAGGGCATGCAAAGAAAAAAGCTTCATCTGAGGGTTCCTGTAAGGCGAAAGGACAAAATGAATACTCCAGGAAAACTCTGCATTTGTGATTGTCACACATCTGTCACTGTGTCCACTGAATTTCTTGGCAACACCGTGGCTACAAATATTGACCAATTCTTTGAATATTTGGTATGGACATGGGTTGTGGTAAGGCCAAAAACCCTACCCATTTCTGTCGCCATGGCCACAGTGTTGCAGAGTATTGCAGTGCAATTTACATTGCTTGTGAACGTTCTTAAGATCACTATTTTGGCAAAAACTTCAAGGTATTAAAACTTTTTCCCAAACTATTTTGGTGAAAGGTCCTAAATTCGTCTGGGGAAACACCCATGCAGTCGTGAGTGACTGAGCATTGTACATTTTTTTTTTCTGTTTTTCAGTTGTGATAAATAAACATTACTTGGGCCACTAGATTTTTGCTTTGCTGGCTGCTAGCAGTGTGAAAACTGCTCTTACTTAAAACAACAACACTTGCTGAGTGCAGGCGTGTGCTGCCTACTGTCCAAATCTGCCCCAAGAAGACTGGGATGCCAGAGGCCACAGTCAAACTGAGCTGATGGGCTCTGGGCCACTTGAAGGCGCTCTCATTTACATCAAACATGTTTGACATTTATCAGCTCAGCTGCCTGCTGGAATCCTCCTGCAGAGGCTTCCTTGTTGCTGTGATCAGAGGCTACAATCTGTTTTCTGTATTTTGTCATTTGGTTGGGACTGCCTGTACACAGGCGCATGGTGTGCTGAGCGTGTGAACCCATCACATGTTTGCACCACACTGAAATGGTCTTTCATATGTGGGCTCTCCACCTGTGAGCTGATTACACATCTGTTGTGGCGTGTGCCAGCTTTGGTAGCTGGGCCATGTCACCTCTGCCCTATGCTTGATCTCATGGAATTTCATGCTGGTGCACATACACACAAACACGCCCGGAGTGAGAAATAGCAGAGCAGAAAATATTCCGTTTCAGTTTCACGCTGTCGTGGCGGTCCAACCAAACTACCAGTGCCTAGTCTTGTTTTCTTTAGTTTCCTTTTTTCCCTTTAATTTTCTGAGGAGATGGGATGTCAGTGTTCTTGCTGTAGTAGCCTGATAATGCCAAACGAGTGTAGTGGCACTGATCTGGACATGTTTTTTAATACGGCCCCTTAACTGGTTGAGTCTGACACTCCTGGCCTGGAATATTGGACACATTACAAAAGGCTTCCAATGTAGTGACAGATCAAATTCCCTTTGTGCCATTTTTGGTATCCCAGCAGTCACCTGGTGCCGTGGCCTGCAGCACCCTGCGAGCCAGGTGGTTAGTTCTCAAACTGGACTCATGCTTTGCCCCCGTCTCATCACTGGTGGATCAAGGGGGTTCTGTTTAATGTAGAGCTGGAAAAAATGAGGTTCTCTCCGCAAGGTTCTTTAAAGAACTTTGATTAAATATGGAGACCATTTTTTTCCATTAAGACATCTAGAGTGTCTCCTGATCACTAAGTCCTTTTGAATGCCGTTATTTTTATTAAGATTTATTTATTTAACTTTTTTTTCAGTTTTTCTTTACATGCATTTTCTCCCCCTTTTTCTTTTTTTTCCTTGATGTGTGTTTTGCTTTGGTTTGTTCTGTGGTTGATGTGAGGTTAAGGCGGGGCAGGGGGTATGGAGTGGGGGTTCAGAAACAAAAAAAGTGAGCATTGTGCTTTTTTGTTAAATGTATATTTTATACAGTTGCTGCTCAGTTAGATTCTATAAATCTGTGTGTAAATGTAGTTATTGTTTGTGGTTTATACAGTGGAGCTGACCTGTCTGCATTAGTGCGGGAAGCATCTGTCAACGCCCTGAGGGCCTACCTGTCACAACATTCCCCATCGTACTCTGGTAACTGTTTTCCTGCCTCTTAAGTATTTAGCAGTTGTGAGAGTGAACTCTAATGGCAGCAAGCTAAGACTGAGGCCTGCTAGTCCTGCTCTCTCTTCTTTGTTTAAAGTGTGTATCTTGGCCCGCAGGTCACACATTCTCCAGCTGTCCAGTCACTGACATCAGGGTGAGCCGGCAAAACTTTGAAGATGCCTTCAAGAAAGTACGGCCATCTGTGTCCAAAAAGGTACGATGCTATGCAAATGGTACTGTGATTCTTCTTTTCTCCATGTAAAACATAAACACAGCCAAAGCTTTTGATCTCTAGAGCGACCTCCATCCTTCATGATGTGTCACTTTTCAGAAGCACACAGGCCTGATCTCTGCTGTGTAGCTGTGTGATATCCAGCTGCTTGTTAAGGCCCAGGTGGCCCTTTCTCTGTGTCGTACTGTCTGACACCCCGCTGCAGATCACATGACTGGGAAAACAAGTCTTTCTTGTCCTACAGTAAACATTCAGCATAAGGCTGCTGGCCTTGGAATTCCAACACATTGTCATATTGGCTATAGGAAGAAAATAACAGTGGGAGCATTATGTAGTGTTTATTGTTAGCATTGTTGATGTGAGCTGCCAGCGTTCATAGCTGGACAGTACAGCTCTGCAGCAGCTACTTGTTGAGGTGTGTGTGGGCAGAGCATGAAACTCTGTTTAGACTCTCCTGGTGTTCCCACTGGTTTCTGTGTGAATCTATTTGGAACCACAGACATGCTTGTTGTGTCATAATGTTGTGTCTCCTGCTGTCTCCTTTATAGGACCAGATGATGTACGAAAAGCTGAAAGAGTCTCTGATGACGTAAGTTATCACTTGACCAGAGAATAACTGCCAATGTCATCGCCACCAAAAGCAATTCAACTTTGTACATAATGACTTTACAACAGTCTGTGATGTACACTATTGAAATAGTGAATAATCATTTTGTATGTACAGATATTTTTGTATCAGAATCAAAAACTGATTGTTGAAATAAAGCTGCTGAGCTTTGAGCTTTATGTTGGTGATTGTGCTGTACAGTCTTCCCTCAGTGTGTCTCATGTCCTGGTTTATATCCAGTCTGCTCTTGCTATCAGGTACTGAGGTGGTGTCAGGTTGCCTGAGGTCACCAGGAAGCTGCTCCTCAGTGTCCATTACACACATTCTGGTTAGATGCCACATAACTTGACTGGAGCAGAACGGTCTATTCCTTTCAAATCAACATACCAGGATGGGCGGCGCAGCGGTTTTTATGTGTATCGTTGCAATGGCATGTTTAGTCATTTAAATTAATGGACATGATAACTATTTTGGAACGGAGGCCATATTTAAGGACTATCTGGGTTTGATGAACTAGGTAGCATTGCTCTTGTGGACTGAGAAGCCTGATGTATGCTCTCAGAATGCTCTCCTGGAAACGGGTGTGCAAGCTGACCAGTATATTAACAGGACTGCTCCATTTGGAAAAGAACTACTTTATTTCACAAACCAACCACTTTTCCCAACTTTCACATGGTGGTCAGTGTCAGCAGGCTGAGGCCTACACAGAGGCGGTGAACAAGTCCCAGATGAGTATGACTGTAAGCCCGTAATTATTGACAAAATGCTCAGTTTGCGATTCCTTTCTCAGGAGAACGTTCTGAGATCAGAACACTGATCTTACTGTTTTGGAAAAGCAGTGTTCTCTTAGTTCTTCAAAGCCATTTCTGATTGCCCAATCGACCACTGTTACTCTGAGCACGAGCCTGCAGCACATCCAGATCTGGATCAGTACTGAAGCAACCGGCGTATTGATCTCTGAAGTCTGAGGATGATGCCAGATCATCTGTAAATGGGGCCGAGGTTCCTAACCTGGTTTGACACATGAGGACACAGATTTCACCTGTTCACATCTCCTGTAGCCATTTCTGCTCTCAGGCTAGAGCCACAGTGCAACACGTGTGCACAAGGAAGAGAGCACTGTGACACATTTTACAGCACCTCTGACTTGTTACCATAGCAAACAAGTGTAACCTCCATTTTATTCTGCAGCAGCCAAATGACCACAGCAAACATGTCCATCCCACTCCACTCAGTCTCCCTGTAGTGGTGTGTTAGCATCAGCTCTCCTCTTCAGTCAAGGGACCATAATGCCAAAGTGTAGCCCACCACAATATCAAGTGAAATTAGCTTTTTAATAAGTGATTCCACAGTGCAGTCAAATTGTATATAACACTGATAGATGTAAATATATAGGGCTCTATTTTCATGAATCAGTGGCACAAAGCAGAATCATTGGCAGGTGCACAAGACTTAGGAACTAATGTGTGGTTATCTAGTGACCAACTGGAAGAACAGGACTGGATTAAACATAAGCAGGAGGCGTGACGGGGACTGGCCTCGCTACGACAAATCAAACTAGCTCCTCTTCAAATTCCATCTTCTCAGTTCCGGGCAGTCCACAGCGGCTTCTCTCACGGGCCACGTCCCACCAACAAAAACAAGTTCCAAAATAACTTTGAACACATACACCACCTCCAGTAAAGCAAATCATGCCAATGTCAAAAGTAACAAGTCTCAGTACCCATATTTTAAGGAAGTGATATGTCTCTTTTTCTTACTTTCCTTATTTGAATTGGAAAGTAGATCCGGCAGGTAGCATCTGCAGGAAACTTGTGCCCAGTAAACCTGCACCAGGAGGAAACAACCTGATAGTGCTTTCACAAAGAATTCTAATTACACAAAAAACAAGATTAAATGAAAACCTAGTACATGGCTGGACTGTGTGTGTGGTCAGTGTGAGAAAATGTGCTCAGTTTGTTACAGGCATATTCTGTTAGTGTGCAATACATTTGGAACTGGTAGCAGTCAATGGATAGACAAAATGGTGTGTTCAATGAATCCAGGAGATTCAGTTTCTATTCCTACACCCCAACACTCTACTATGATGGTCTGCTGCAGGTTTCACTTTTGCTTTATATGAAAACTAAGTTTCCTTTCATCCTATGAAGATTTAGAAAAATACAAAAAAATTCAAGATACATTGAGCTTTCAGGGTTGCAAACCACACAATATGAATACTATGGTTTGTATTGCTGTTTGGTGTAAAAGAAAAGAAACCATAATGTTCCATCCTGTACTCGAGGGCACACCAGTGAACTCATATCCAGCCTCACCATGGCCCTCAGGCGAGCACAGGAATAGAACTTGGAGTTTTACACAACACAAATAAACATGGTGACACTCGAGAGGGTCACTGGTTTGTTAATTCTGAGATCACAGCAGAAAAAGGGACAGCAGCGCCATCACTGATGGTATGAAAGATGTTGTTTTCAAAGCTTTCTGCCACTGTATTTTTTTCAGCTGTTTTTGTTTGTTTTGTTTTCAATCTTAATTTAAAACATTTAAATATACAAATGATTCAGACGTGCTAAACACAATGTTGTACAAATAAAACAGGACAATTTTTTTTTTAATCTAATAAAAAAGTAGCATTGGGAAAAATAGACTCCATTACTATAGAATTTCATTTTTGAATATGAATACAACACATCAGTTACTCCTCTTTTGTTTCATTCAAAGTACAGACTGACAGTTTAATTACTTTTTTAGTAAGTATGACAGTCCATATATTGGGGTAACATTTATAATTCTGCATTTATGTATATGAAATGTAGAATCAATTAGTTTATCATGAAATCAATGTGAGATTTAAGTTTCCGCCATTGTTGTTGCTGTCGCTGGCTGCTGACCTACTGACCCCTGACCTTGGCACGTGCCCATACTCTAGATCTACATCTTGATGTAGACGTACATCTTGTAGACATGTAGGTTTCATTTCTGAGGATGTGCAAAACCAATGCTCCAAATGGATGCAGGATTCACGAGGGAGCCATTGTGCACACAGGAACACATAATTAAGATTGAGTATACCTCTGGCCTCTGTCCTTAGTAAACAGTTTACAGCATTCCTAATCTTAAAAGCGGTATGTTTAAAAAACAAAACAAAACAAAACATTGCTCCATTCCCTATCGCCTACCATCTTATCTGTTCTAGCTACCCATTGACATCTGTGGAGTGCACGGCTCCAGGCTGTGTGTATTGTCTGTTTCACCAACTGTCACAGGGACTTTGTGTACATGGAATATGCCTTTTGTTTGAGCAGTGTCTAGTTTCTTCTTAAAAGCCCAAAGTATCACTTTTTTGACACAAGGCATGTCTGAAGTTACCAGGATTGCATCTTGGTGTTCTTTAATTTTTGACACTGCTGAACATCCTTGTGCATACACTGAAATTCAGAACCTCACATCTTGCAGTTCAGAGGGAAAACAGATGTGTGAGTGGCTGTGGTCCTTGGACAGCCATTGCCCCATGTAGGAGACTATTCAGCGATATCAGGCAAAGAGCCAAACAAAAGGAAAGTTTGGTCATGGTTGGGGCAACCGTCAGTCAGGCTGCCACGTGTATGGAGAAAACCCTTTCAAATGACACTTGATTTGCTGTATTTCCTGTTGAAACAGGATGTTGGGGTGGGACATCATGGAGGGAGGGGTGTGAGTCATCTGTCAAGAGTAAAACAATATCAGAATCAGGGAGACAAAATTGTATTTGAAAAATAAGTGGACAAATGAGATTGTTCAAAAATATGTGAAGGTTTTATTGGTTGAAAATTGAAATTACACTCACTAGTGCAGGATGAGTTCATTGTTTAAAAGGACCACACCAGTGATTTTTAATGTTTGGCCTTACCCACATTTTTATATTTCAACAAACCATTCTGCAGATCATGCAGGGGTACTAAAGATTTTACAAGATATAACTCAAATTTTGAGTTCGTTGAAACACCCACTCATCCATTTAATTTATGTAATCTTTAACCAGGAAATCCCTTGTGTTTAAAATCTGTCTTCAAAGGGTGACTGCTGCTTTTAGCAAAACTAATGTGGGTGACCTTATTGCAGTGTTGGAATACTCGTGTGAAGAAATTTTGAAGCCTCTGAAAGTTCATTTTCATATCCTAGTGGAATGAATGGAAACCAATGGCTACATAAAAGGGAGGGAAATGATATGGGAGTTCTAAAATATGGCTGCTTGCTTGGGGAAAAGATTACATTTTGTAGATATGCTAAACATACAAATTCACTGGTATGTTCCTTTAAGACATTCTGTTTTACAAGAAGCACAGGTCATGTGAGGTCACTTCATGGGCACATTAAAATGAATGAGCGCATGTGCTTAGTAAGAACACAAAGAACACAGAACAGGACTGTGAATCCCTGTGACGGTGCACACTGAAGCAGCATCACCGTGCTTGCTTGACAGCTGTCATGACATTAGCCATCACCCACACACAGCTGTGCACTGTAAGGTTAATAAAAACATGAATTCCAAACTGACCAGTCAGACTCAGGTCACAAAGTCAAATTCATTAGGTTCACATCAAGAATTGCATACAAAGGAGATCTGAATGGTAATTAAAAAGGTTAAATTCCTTGTGGGTTTTTTTCTTGTGGTATACACACCACTCTGGGAAAAATCCTATCCATGTCACATGAAGGAGGGGCCACTTCCACCTGTTCTGAAACTAGCAAGACTTGAAAGGTTGAGAGGGCTTTGCAGACAAATGTTCAGCATAGCTTTTAATACTGATGGAGGTGAAAGTGGCTCCTCTAGTTATCAGAACTGATTGGTTTGTCCATGGCATGGACAAACATCTCTCTAAAGTGGCAAATCACAGGGATTTTGAAGACTCATCATTACTTAAGAGGCATGACCCTGGTATGGAGGCTACTTTCTACATAGCCCCGGAGTTTTCAAATGTTACGGACATAACAATTATAATTAAGTGAAAATGCAAACAAATACCAAAGACCAGACGTAAAATGCCATTTGTTTTTTTAAATTGACCTTTGGTTTCTTTGTTTACATTGGCTATTAGCAAGAGTATATAGTTCCAGAGTTGGAAGAAACTGACAAATTTTCAATGTTAACCCTCCAAGCTTTTTAAATGGAATAGCACTACTTTGCTAGAAACAAGTAGAAATGCTCCAAAGGAAGTACAGACCATCAAGATACTGCTACATTTCAGGAATAATGATCATTCCTACCTGTGTCTGACAAAATAGCTGTGTGTTGCTTGCATTTAACAAGGCCTTATTTGGTCGACTCACTAAAGCTTAAACGCAAAATACACTGAGAATCATGTTTGATATGGCATTACTACATAAATGAAAGACACTTTCTCTTCCCACCGCACCAGTCTATACATAACCTCATAACCTTAAAAGAGCAAGTGAACAACAAAACATTAAAGCTCAGTGCTTCTGACTGCATGAAGTAGTATTATTGGGCTATACAACTAATAAAATTGAGTAAAATCAGAACTTGTGGTGAGAACACCTATATGGAATTAAGAATATAATATAGCTTGTAGATAATAATAAGTGATGGACTTATATTTACCAAAGAATCTACAAACTGAAGTTAATTTTGATTTATCTAAATGGTACAACCACAACTGCTGTGGAAGCATTATACCAGGTCTCATAGGTGCTGCCATGAAATGAGGTGATGAATAATGATGGAACATGTGCAGCATGTGATAGTCCACACATTTTGAAAAATGTGATATTATCCCCGACCACCCTCAGCCATCATGTAGGACAGCAGTGGTACCACGACTTCCACCCCCAGCTAACATTCTTAAAAATAACCACCTTAAGGCACTCAAGTTAACAAAAGTGTTGTTCTAACTAAACTGCATATACAATATTTTTCTCATGTGACAGTTTATATCTGTCTTTTTTTCAGAGAGATCTGGTAGCTTGTGCACTTACTGTATCACTCTGCACCAGAGGAGCAGTCGCCACCACACACACACACACACACACACACACACACACAAGTAGACTGCTTGATTTTGCTGTGGTTTGTTTTCCAGCTACTCTGTGGCTAGCTCTGCTTCCCTCCGTCACACACACATTTCATGAACCTTTCAGGCACCTGCCAGCCACTATTTTAACTATAGACAAATAGTTCTACCTCTGATTTAAAAAAAACAAAAAAAACAAAAAAAAAAACATTATTATCATTATCATCATCATCATCATCATCATCATCATCATCATCATTTCCAGTCATGCTTTTTGTTTGTATCATTTGGGGCTGTAAAAAATTATGCTAAATAATCAAACTCAAACTTTGTTCATTTAAGTGGATTAATGTGGTTCTTGGCCAAAATGTTAGCTGGGGGGAAGTCCAGCTCAGTGGCAGGAGGCTAACAGTTAGCATTTGGAGCATCCAGCCAGCATCCAGCACTCAGTAACACTGAGAGAAAAGTAGCACTACTACTGTGCTACAGAACAGCTGGGGGGAAGTGAAATAACAAATTTTTCAAAATAGGTGACCTATCTGTTTAACAGTTGAAAAAAGTCATACTAAAAGGTTAACTTTTTAACATGTTACATATTAGGCACCCAATGTAATTCCCATCTAAAACTGAATAAAATGTAACAGTGAAACCACAATGTGGTTGTGGCTGGAACAAAAAGAATTGAAGACAGAGAAATTATGTGAACAGTAAGAGCATTAGCTGTTTCTCTCACTTTGAAAAAACAACACATTAGCTGAAACCTTAGAACAATTTGCACTTAGTGAGGGAGAGCACAATTCTCAACTTGTTGACTCATGCCACACACCCCATTTCACAAATTGGATTCATTAATATGCAAAAGCTGTTAAGTTCCTAGGACGTTAAGATGGGGCTGGTGTCAGGTTGCGTGGTGCAGCTTGGCTCCAGAGAAGCTCAGCGTAAGACAGTGCAGAGTTATTCCTGCTTGACGTCTCCCTTTAACTTCCTCTTGACACGGGAGTACGGGCTGATTGTGTCATCCATGATGAAGTCATAGAGGACCTTCACCCATGAAGTGTAATGTGGCAGATCATCATAGTACTCTGCTGCAATCTTCTTCACCTATGTAGCAAGTAGAAAGGAAACATGCTGTCTTTAGATTAGCGTTTCTGATTTCAAAGAGGCATGGTAGGCCTAATCACTGGCCTGAAATTTATGTCAAGTTATTGAGAGATTGGCAAAAGGAGCTTACAAAGATGTATATTTGTTGACATTATTGTGCAAATAATTATTTTTACAAGAAGTGGTATAAAGTCAGCTTTTCACAGTGCAGCAGTCCTTAATCAGATAAGGCCAATAAATAAACCTCAGCAGTCAGCATACTAGTGCCCTCATCACATGGATCTTAATGCAAAGGTCAATTGGAGAGCTAGGAGAGAGACATTTGAAATGGCATGTATTTCATAAGAACAGCTGGGTCAAAAATGTCAAATGCAAAAAGTCCTATAGCGTTAAGTGAACATTGAATGATTAACACCTCAATACAAAAACATTCACAAAATGTGAGTGCAGCTTTGTTAGGGACCGGTGGTGTAAAGTAACAAAGTGGAAATCCTTTGTTACTGTACAGATTTTTTTTTTTAACTCTGTTTACTTTCACTTTCACTTCACTGCATTCTGAAAATCAATGGCACAATTTTACTCCACTACAATTTCCCTGACTATCTTAGTTAGCTGCTATAAAATAATAGGGGTGAGCCGGATTCATTATCGATAATGTGTTTTTTCCTCCAAGGACTGCTGCCTTACCAATATGGAGACATTTCCCCAAGAACACTGCATTCACAATGTAACCTCTGGAGAAATGCTTTCAAGAACAAACTCTGAACTTATCTCTACAGGGAAGAGAGCATTTCTTCTAAGATGACCTAAATACCATGTTGGCGAAATTTTATTGGTTATACCATGATGTCCAATTTCTCCTGATTGCAGCATGAGCAGAGTTTTGCCTGCTCTCTGTTGTTGCGGCCTACAAATGTTTTTTTCTCCTTTTAATTTCTTAAGTGAACTACATCTGTATTTTACTAATTAATACAGTAGCAACTTCAGCAAGCACTGAGGTAAAAGTCAGTTACATTTTGGATTTACCTAGTATTGTAGAGTAACTTTCATTTTTACTTGAGTGATTTTCAAATGAGGTATCTTTACTTTTATTAAGTAGGCCTATGCATTTTGAGGGACTAATCTCTGAAGTCAGAGGCACTGTTCCAATCTGAATACCTGTGCCACAGTCTAGGTATTCAGTGTGACTGTCCTCCAAGTGAGACATGCAGTGTGCACAGGGAAAGTGTTAACATTGTGCCAAGGACAGAGTGGACTGTGGCCACCATAAGGCTTGACAGAAAGTTTGTCAATGCAGTTAGATTCCTCTTAGTCCAAGGTTCCAGTTCATTTTTTTTTTTAATTTCATCAAGCTGTGCTAAACTGATCTGGTTCTCTTTATTTGTGGTTCTCTCTATCTGTTGTGCCTCCAGACCATGCAGTCATGGCTTTCTCAGGGTGAGAAGTTAGGATGTTCCAGCTCTAATATGTTCAAATGCATTTATCTTGTTTTCCTAAATTAATGGGAGTTGTCCATTTTAATAAACTCTATTTGTGTGCCCTGTCATTCCCAGTCCTCAAAATATACATGCATTAGGTCAAGTAGATTTAGTCAAGTATAATGCTGGGAATATGTGGTCTCCTTCTGTCACTTTGGGGCAAACAATATGTTTTGATCCTGCCCTAGGATGTTGGGTTTCTCTCTTTTAAAAAACATAAAGGGATCTTTGGGCAAACTGTTACCTAACATGTTAACTTGTATGAGCGGACAGTTCCCTTTAATGGTTCAAGGGGATAACATTATGAATAACATAACTTATAAGATTATGAAATTGCTCACTATGTCAGCCTGTTCACAATTTAATAGTCTTTAGGTCATGTCACGTATTCAATCCTGTGTGCTCTACTTCCCCTCTCTCTACATATTATAATTGTCTGTTCCACTCAAGGGCAATTTAACTCATTCATTTATTTACCGACTCATTTACCTGCATTTTATCTTTCTTCAAAGGCCATTGTCCTGTTGAATGTAATTCTTCCTTGTTAAAAATCTAAGTCGAATGGGTTTTTTTTATGGCTGGTGTTATCTTTACAACTGTAGTGTAATGTAATTTCAACTTTATAGCCCACTATACCGCAGGTGCTAGACACTAAAACAGGACCGGAGCTCAATTTCTCACAATATAAACTCAATATAACCAGATTATCTGGTTTAATTTTGTGATAGTCATATTTTTCTGTCAAAAGATTTAACGCTTTGAAACCTAAGAAAAGTCACTTAATTCCAGGAGTTGACAAGAAATACAAGAAAACTATTTAAAAATGTATAATAAATACATGTATATATTATAATATATAGTGACAATGACACAATAATTATGATTTTGTCCTTAAACCGCCAGTTTTATACATTGTCACCCCATTTTCAAAGGCGCTATACACACACACACACATATACATACACATATAATTTACTTTTCTTTTCACTGTGATTGAATATGAATTATTTTTTTAAGTATTTTTTGCGCAAAAAAATACTAAAATTGTTACATCTGTGAAACAGCATTATCAGACTCAGCTGCACATAATGACATTTGTTGTACTAACCATGGGTAGCCTGCGTCCTGGGATGCTAGGGAAGTCATGGTGTTCGTTGTGATAGCCAACATTGAAGGTAAGAAGGTTGAGGGAACCATAGTAGGAGTAGGTCTCGTGGCCCTTGAGGAACATATAGTGCTCAGCAATGAAGTGGCCGGAAATGGGGTGCAGGCCCATTCCTAGCATGGAGCCAGCCAGCATGTAGACCACAGGCTTGGCACCCCACAGCCAGTACAGGAAAATGTTGAAGGAGAACTGGATGGCAACATTAGCCATCTCCAGCTGAGTGATTGGCTTGGGGTTGATGCAGAGTGGCCGAATGGCATAAAACAGCGGCTGTAGAATGATCCAGATGAATTTGCGAAAGCGTGTGCAGAAGAACCACCCTTCAAACTCAGTGGGGATGTCTACATCCACACCGTCTCCACCCAGGTAACGGTGGTGGTCCAGGTGGTAGCGCTTGAAGGAGGCCGAGTAGGGCAGACCAATGGGCAGGTTGGCAAACATGGCAAAATAGCGGTTCCACATGGCCTTGTTGTTGCCAAAGGCTGTGTTGTGGGAGATCTCATGAATGGCAAGGGTCATTGAGTGGTTGATACAGCTTCCAAAGGCGTAAGTCCAGAACAAAACCCATTTCCAGTCCAAGTCTTTGACCAGGAAGAATGCTAGAAACTGGATAGCCACCATCATACACACAATCCATTTCAGCCTCGGGTCAGGACCCATCAAAGACTTGATCTCCGGGTATTTGGCTGTGGAGTTAAAAAAAAAAAAAAAGAAAAAAAAAGAAATGAAACTCAAGTTTATTTTTCAATACATTAGTCTCCTCCTGATTTAACCAAAACTTAACTTTTCTTTCTTTACTTTTTTTTTTACTATAATGAAAAAAGAAATTTAGAGCTAAGAAATTTCGCTAATGCAACATAGAAAAGGTACATATGAATAAGAACTAGGATTGCTGAATAAGTATTTAAATTACCCAATTCACTATTTGTATACAAAAAAGCAGACACAGCAAAATGAATCATTAGGCCTATTGTGATGGCAATGCTTTGAAATGATGATTACAAATGATTTCATTAATTCTGAGCACAAGTCACGTTTCAATTTGTGATCTAGTTGTTTCTGAAACTGATACCAACATCTTTGTAAGGAATTCAAGTGTATTCAAGGAATTAAAAGGAAAATGAGCATAATTTTCCCGTATTAAAAAAAGATAGGATGGGCACTCTTCATCCTTTTTAAAATGTTGATACCCATTTATAACTCTACTGCTAGCTTTCTTGTGACAACAGACTTAACACTGCTTGCTTCTTGCGTGAAAATAAGAAACTCACACATTCAAACTTTCTTAAAATTGCTCATAAAAACTGTTACTGAACATTTATAACATATTGCAAATGAACGCAGCAGCACAGCTAACCTTGCAGCAGAACAGTGTGAATGTATACCAGGCCAAGTATTATCACAAATGCTAATTAAAATTTGTTAGAAAGCATGATTGAGAGGACAATTTCAAGATATACTGGATTGTGCTGTTTGTTTCCCTTTTTTGTTAAGATTATTTTTTTTGGCATTTCTACTTTATTAGACAGGTACAGCTACAGTTATTAGACAGTTTTTGTCACCCTAATTATACTGATAAAAGTCTCAACAATTTACTGATCCTTCACATTCAATCATGTCATGAAGCTTTGTGGCTTGACATTGGGTAGCTAATAGCCACGGACAACAAATAATTACACACAAGGATATGACAGAGACCTGAAAAATAAGTTGAACTGCATGTCAAACTGCAGACCTGTCAGCCTACACTGCATAGTTTTTGAATCTCACCTCTCTGACCCAGTCGACAGTGGCAGACTAAAAGTATGCTGTAAAGCATTTTATCAGAACTTGTTTATCTTTATGGCTGATAGGAGACTGATGACTGGGGCATTTAAGGTCACTTTCAGTACTCTCAGAAGCTACTGAACCCTCTGTTTAACTGTTTCACTTTTTTCACAAAATCTATTAAGATTTTTTTTTTTTTTTTGTGCAAATTTTCCTGTAATGCTTTACTAATTCTTTGCTTTTATGTATTACCTTTCTTTGGCGCCAATTTTCAGGTTATTTACTTGTAACATTTTACTAATTTCTGGCTAATTTCATGGTCATTTCTTGCTAATTTGCGCTGACATTTAAATCATTTTAATAATTGTAAATACAGTTTTCTTGTAAATTTTTAATGTTATATTTTTAGGCAAATGGTATGGCAATTGTTTGCAAATCTCTCAATTTTATGTCTATATTTTACGCTTATTTTATTGTAATTTTTTCCTCAAATTTTCTTGGGATGATTTTTGCTAATTTGCTCATTGCCTTTTTTCTGCATGTTTGTGAAAGAAATCAGTTCAGTTTGTTTAGGTTTCAAATGGTTCAAAGTCTTTAAAAAGTGTGCAAATTAGTTCAGTGAATGTGCTCAAAACTGAAATCGTGTGACCTGGAAATTAAATGTGGGTGCACTAGTGTGCCTTTCTTGGTGTGACTTTATTTCATTAGGATAACAGAATGAACACGGCAATGTCTCTCCTGTTGCCCAACCAAACCAGTCAAAAAGGATCTTGGAGATCACCAGGAAGCCCAGGATCATTGTGACACAACTACACAGTTTCATGACAGAGATTCTGTGGTCTCATGAAACTCCTCTGAAGACATGTCCTAATTTGTCTCTGCCTTTTTAACATTTTGAGACTTCTGGAACAAAAAATAGAGCCTCTGTGGGAGAAAAGAATGGGGAAAGAATGTAATGATGGACCTTTACTCATTAAAAACCGTGTTTTTCTCTAGTTGCCATGCGCAAATAAAACAAGGCTGTCTGGTGCAGAGTTAATTTTATAGGTGAGTCCCACATTGTCTGTGCTGTTGCATATGCTCAGCACTCAGACAACTACACCCTGAATGAATTAGACTGATCAGAAGGGAGTGGCACCACCCGGTGACTAGTGGGGTGCACGCCTGCAGCCCACTAGAACAAAAGGATTTACTTGATAATCTTAGGGGAAAACCACAATATTGTCCCTAAATATTGGCTATCGGTGTCCTGGATTGCTAATAATTGGTATTGGCCCTGAAAAATCAATATCGGTCAGTGCCTAATTTGATTCTCATTTGCTTTTACATTAACAAAAGAGCCTGCACAAAGTGCTTGTGTCAAGAACTACAGTGATAGTTCTGGCTTGGTGAGCAAACTGCTAAAGGACAAGTTGCAGCAAAGACCTCCTACATCCTGTGTGAGGCCCACATTGTTCTGCTTCTCTCATCACAAGGCTGAACTGTCAGTAGTCGGCGGGGCCTGAGGCATGTGATTGCATAAAGCCAGAGATGGGCAGTATTTTAATTAAATGTATTTAAAATATGTATTTAATTACTTTTGAGTATTTTGGAGTTTGGAAGGAAAAATAAGATGCAATTTCTAACAAAATACTGAGCTTGTATTTGTGTATTTTAAATATTTAAAAAATACTTAAAGTGTCTGTCTGCATGAGAGTGTGTATCTTTCAACAAAGTCTGGCTATATTACATAAATACATTTAGAGGTTACACACCTTTTTTTTAGGTCACTCCCACTGCCACACCGTCTTTGCCAGTTGGCACTGACAGCTGTACTTTGGCTAATGACTAACGTTTCCTCAAAATCTTATGCAAGTCGCTGAATCAATTTAGAATAGGGTTGCCAGGAAGACCAGTTCCTTCTCCGCCTCTGATTGACCTTAACCAACCAAACCAACAAAGGCAACAAATACACCCCCCTACTTTGCCTCTGATTGGCTTAATCAGAAGCAAAGTAGGGGGGTGTGCAGGCCCAACAAGATGATTTAGTCTCCCCGAATACTAGCCAATCAGAGGCAGGGTAGGGCATGTCTTTGCAGAATGAGGGTGGGGAAAAATAAGGCAACTCATTGCACTTACATTTATTACTCTTGAAAAGTGCTGAATCTGCTAAAGGTCTTGCTGTCATCTAAAAGATAAACATGGCATCACCGTGGCCTAACTACATCCCTAACTTCGCAACTTATTTGTAAATAAGAACTTGTTCTTAATGATTTGCCTGGTTAAATAAAGGTTAAATAAATAAATAAAAAGCATCCCACAGGTGATAAGAACAGATGTCAGTGCAGCAGCTTGCTTTTGTAGCAGAAAAATAACAGAGAAAAGAAAAATGGAGAACAACCGGCAGTACTGGTCAAACGAGGACATTAGAGCTCTGATCACTATCTGAACAGAGGATAATGTCCAACATCAAATCAGTGGCCTTTTCTGATATAAAGGATGTTATGTAATGTATAGTGAGAGAGCTGGCAGTTGTTGGGATTCAACTAACAATGGGACAGGTCTGTGATAAACTGGAAAAACTGAGGTCTAAGTACAAGGCAGCTGAAGTACACAACACACAGACACATCCAGAGGGAAAAAAATGAAAATCGCATGGTACGTAGTTCTCCTGTAGTTAGACGGTGCCAGGTCTGTAGACTTTAATCACTACTTCCCACTTGTGTGCATGGACAGGACGAGACTGTGGGGCTATTGGCACAAGAGTGGAAACAAGAATGTTTTTTATTCTTGTGGCTGGAGGCCAAGGACCATTAACACTGCCTGGCTCAAAAGGCCCGTTTCCACCGCCGGAACCTCGGGGTAATTTTACGGGGCCGTTGTCGCGTGTCTCCACCGCCGGAACTACCCCGAAGGAGAGAGTTCAGGAACCTTTACAGGGGCTAAAAAACAGCCCTGCCTGGGGGTAGGGACTCTGGGCGGCCCCGAAAAAACTCCTGGGTTTACTCACAGCGTGATGTGGTGTCAACAGAAAGCAGGCAGCCCTAGCAACACGGCCAACACTACCAAGCTAACGCTAACGTGCTAGCTAATGTTAAAAACACACTTTTTAGCCGGCATTTTAGGGGCACTAACGTTAGCTTTAGCGGGCGTTAGCTAATGCTAAAAACACACTTTTTAGCTGGCATTTTTAGGGGCGCTAACGTTAGCTTTAGCGGACGTTAGCTAACATTAACAACAGGCTTATTTAACAACACGCATTTTGATGCCCCAGTCATGGTCGCGCAACCGCCTGCTAACTTTACAGGAACCTTCCTCCTACTCGGCCCTCTCAGTGGAGACACGGCAGGTGAGAGGGCTGAGCGAGAGGACGTTCATGTAGTAGCTCCTGCCCCCCAAATACTACCAGGAACATTCTGGTGGAAACGGGCCTAAAGATAGCCCTAGCTTGCAGTGGCATGACAGTGGAAAGATGGCTATTGAGGCTACTAACAGCCTAAAACGTAAAAATATACATCTGTACAGATAGTGTTTTTATAATTTTAAATGACATGTATTTAAATACATTTTATCATACAAGCATTTTGTATTTTATTTTGATACAACTGATGAATGAATACTTGTAATATGTAACAAGATATTTTTTGATGTATTTGTGCCCATCTCTGAATGCAGCTAATCTCTTTGCAGGCAGCAGCAAAGGCCTGAATAGGGCTGTGTAGCAAGCTCAAAAAATGGCTTACAAGCATAAAGTTAGTAAAATGTAACTAGAGTAGAGTGCTGACCAGGCCATATATTTTTGTCCAAACCCTACCCGAGCGTGAGAGCGTGGTAAATGAGCCCAACCCAGACCTGACAGGCATTCTTTTGTATGTCCAGACCTGACCCAAGCCTCAGTTTTTGCTTGACGTCAGCCAGGCTACATTTTCCTCCTGAACAGCCTATGTGTTGCCCACAGCATCGTCACGTAAACTCCAGCACTATACAGGAAGTTGCACAAAACAGACAGTAGGTCCATCATTTTTATAATACACTAAAATAATGCCTATGTGACCCAACCTGACCTGAACCCGAAGATAATTTCTAAATTTTTGTCCAGACACGGCCTGACCCGTCAGGTCCCGACAGACTTGGGTTGGGTATCCACACTCTAAGCTAGAAGCTAGGGATTCTGACATTTAAGAGTCTACTGGTTCTCATACACTATTTGCAAATGCAAATAAGAAAACAAAGACTTTGTTTTCAGGCTCACTATGTAATATGCTGCAATGCCTTGAATGTCTCACTTCTGACCTCAGCAGGGAGTATAGTCCCCTGACATGAATAATTCAGCTCAGGAGACACCTCGGTTTGAGTGTCTTTACCCATGGCTGTCTCAACACAATAGCAAAACTTTCCACTGACTGATCAACTTAAGTGGCTAATATGTTTAACAATGACAAACTACATTAGGGGAACAAGGGCTGCACAGAGAAGCCACTCAAATTACTCAATCATTCAAGACAAGTCCATGTGATCACAGGGGACAATGAAAGAGTACCTAAAGCTCACTAGGAGTCATGAATCAAAACAGTGACATTCAAAAGTGTCTCTCTATTTATTTATTTTTTTTTTTTTAAGATTTTTTTGTGTGGCATTCCTGCTTTATTTTAAAGTCACAGTGGAGATAGACAGAAAAGGCAGGGGAGAGAGAGGGAATGACATGCAACAAGGGACCTGAGGTCGGATTCGAACCGAGGTCACTGTGATCGGGAGTCGGGACTAAGCCCGGTGCATGGCACGCACTCCTCACCGGTGAGCGTACCCCTCAAAAGTTTCTCCTTAACGCCAACAAGCAAATCCTCTGTCCAGAGAAAGCTGGAGTGGCCAACATTAGATCTTTACTCTCACATCCCTTTGGTGTTCTTTGGTATAAAGAAATCACCGTCCACTGAGTTGGTACAACATAAGCATGCTGTGTGCAGCTGGCATTAAGGCATGCTGTTTTTTGGTACTTAGGGGGCCACCATGTGATGTTAGTAGGTAGGTAGATACTTTATTCATCCCGCAGGAAATTCACATTAGTTAGTAACCTTGGTGCCGCTTTAAGCTAGTTTTGGAGGCCCCTATCTTGGCAGTGTAGTTTGCTGTCACAGAGGGCGGTTGCACCCTCCTCCTCAGTCATGTAACAGTCACGGGACCACTGCAAACAATCATTAGCCTACTCTACCCAATCCGAAACTTCTCAGCTAACAGTTTGGCCAAAGGGTTAATGGACTGTTTAATTTTCACCTAACTTAACTGTCAGACAAACAATGCACTAGACAGACTTTGTAGGCCACGTAAATGCCTGCCCAAACGTGACAAATGCCTGCTTAGGGACACGTTTAGTAAACTGCACCAATGTCAGAGACCCACGATAGAAAACGAGTCAAGTCGTTCTGCCGTGGAGGTAAAACAGTAGCGGCTTGTCTGTGAGAAGCCTCAGTGTCATGGTGGTCATTCCAGGGAGTGGCACCAAGACTTAGCGGTAGTGCTTTGCGAACATAATAACTAAGTTGTCTGTGTAACTCGTACCTCAAGTTTTAACAACTGTATATCTATATCAGTAATCGATTATGGTTGTAAATGTAAGTCGTTTAGACGGCAGGACTTGGGGGTGCTAATAATTAGCTAAAGTTAAATACGGATAGGATGGAGTGAAACGGAGACGTAAGCTAACGTCACGTAAGCACGTTAGCGTTTGGGGGCACAAAATGTACAGATAAATAAATTATTATATCTTAGGAGCCACTTAATACAAGTAGTGATGGATGGTTGAGATAACGTTGACTCACCTAGGATCTCTTTCCTCCTGTCGGCATGCGGCTGGTCCGTATAAACCCATTCATAATCATCACGGCCGACCCGGTTTCCCATGTCTCAGAGGACGGTTACCGACTGTTCTACAAGGGCGTCTGATAAAAATGTTTTAGACAGGTAACGTTATTTTAGAAGAGAGGTTTTCTCCTTGCACAGCGATAAGTTTCTCCCCTTTCCTCTCTGCAGCGGGCCGCCTCCGTGTCACACGAAGCAACTTCCTGTCGAGCAGGAGGAGAGACCTCAATATTTTACTAGCGGAATCCAATCGAATTACGAGTGCTCTTATGTCACAGCAAGCCAACGACCCTTATCGGTCAATGTTCAAAACGAGCAGATATGCATTAGAATTATTAGCAAGGTGATAACTTTGCATATACACGGCGACGCTGAATGGGCACTGTAGCTGACGATTAAGAGTCTTTTTAAATTCTCCAGTACAACGTGAAAAAACTACAAAGGACCGCCGCTGTCCGGTGTTAGGGGATCCGCCAGGCGCTTCCGTTATGCAATGACGTAACTGTTTGCCGAGCAACATTTAACACACACGTTATACCTTTATCTTTAAAATGTCCGTGTTCAGTGGTTGTAGAAAATGTTTTCATGCTGACTGAATAACAATTTGGTTATTTGTAAATATTTGAAATGCCAAGTGGAACTGTGAACGGGTGAAAATGCTAGCGCGGAGGATACAGCGGCCCCTCTCTCTCTCTCTCTCTCTCTCTCTCTCTCTCTCTCTCTCTCTCTCTCTCTCTCTCTCTCTCTCTCAAATGAGGGGAAACAACTGCGTAATTCATTCCAGTGCAGTCACACAACCAAGACCTGACATATATCCCATATTACAAAAAAGAGACTGAAACTACACTGAAACTATTGAAAACAAAATTAAAAGTAAACATTCTCCAAAAATCAAACTAAACTAAACTACACACCTTTTAAAAAACAATTAATAAACAAAAATTCAAAACAAAATAAAAATTCAAACTAATGAAAATGTAAATAATAACCTTGATATGGACGTAAGTTGGCACTGACAGCATTTAAAAGGTCTAACTCCCTGTTTAAGTTTGGATTCAGAGCATTTTGTTGCAATGTTTTTTTTCTCTTTCTTTTTTCGCGTAATTCATTCCTGATACCATTTACATGAATATAGGAACCTTTCTTCTAGGAGTTCACAGAAGCAAGGAACATTATGTAATAACGACAAATTCTGTGGCCTAATAACTCTCCAGAATGGAACAGCATTTACATTATTTTGTAATAACATCCTTGTTTTATAATAATAATAATAATAATAATAATAATAATAATAAAAACAGTGACCGCTGAAAAGATAACACCTCGCA
This sequence comes from Myripristis murdjan, assembly GCF_902150065.1. NCBI lineage: Eukaryota > Metazoa > Chordata > Actinopteri > Holocentriformes > Holocentridae > Myripristis > Myripristis murdjan. The sequence goes on from NC_043994.1 coordinate 1,640,010, forward strand.
TTTTGCTCGGCTGTGTCTTTTTTTTTTTTTTTTTTTTTTTTTTGACGAAAACGTAATGAAAAAACGTAATTTCTGTCTTCATTTACGTCAAGTGCCACACCTTATTATTTACTTGATTGTAAGATTGCTTCCTCATTCTGTTAACAGTATCCAAGTGCAACTTGCAGACTCCAAAACAGACCCGTCTAAAGGCTGAATTATGCTTCCGCGTAGGAAGAGCGTACGGAGGTATGTTGGACACACAGGCGCTGCGTAGGAAATGCGTGCTTCGCACAACCCCCGTATGCTCTTCCTACGCTGAAGCATAATTCAGCCTTAAGACGCCCCCTGAGAGAGGTTAAGTTTAGAGGGGTCAATACAGGGGCGCCATATATGGGAGGAAAGTTAGGACAATTCCAAGGGCCCTTGCCTGACAGGGGCCCCAAAAAATAGGTAAAAACTAATATAAAATTATTAAACCATCATTGAGTAAATATATATATCTTTTTCATTGGGCCCAAAATTCCTGGCAGCGCCCCTGGGGCAATATATGATTGCAGGACTTTTTGAGTTTGTAAAGTTCTGGGAAAAAAGTAAATTTTTGCCAATACATTTATTAATTTATTTTTTCTTAAAAAGTACCCCTGAAATGTTATGTTTTTAGTAATTTCCAAGCTCAATCTCATACTGATTTCAGATATTTATTTAAAAACAGAGATGTTAACTGATTATTTGGTAAACTATGTTACGGACAAAAACAGTAAAGTTTTAACTTACACACCAGATATTAAAAAAATGCATTGTTCCTGGAAGAATGCATTTACCTACATGTTTAATTGTAATTCCCAATTAATAAAGAGAATTACCTTTTTTTTTTTTTTTTTTAATTATTATTATTATTATTAGTCACAGTTTGTCCATAACAAACACCATGTTCGAGCATAGGGGTGTCCATAAGTGCACGTGGCACCAGGACACCCTAGGCCGGAGGTCGATGATCGACTTTGTTGTCGTCTCATCTGATCTCCGGCCGTATGTCTTGGACACTCGGGTGAAGAGAGGGGCTGAGCTGTCAACCGATCACCACCTGGTGGTGAGTTGGATCCGCTGGCGGAGGGGGAAGCTGGACAGACCTGGCAGGCCCAAACGTACTGTGAGGGTCTGTTGGGAGCGCCTGGCTGAACCCTCTGTTAGAGGGGTCTTCAACTCCCACCTCCGGGAGAGCTTCTCCCAGCTCCCGAGGGAGGCGGGGGACATTGAGTCCGAATGGACCATGTTCTCGTCCTCCATTGTCAATGCGGCTGTTCGAAGCTGTGGCCGCAAGGTCTCTGGTGCCTGTCGTGGCGGCAATCCCAGAACCCGGTGGTGGACACCGGAAGTAAGGGATGCCGTCAAGCTGAAGAAGGGGTCCTACCGGTCCATGTTGGCCTGTGGGACTCCCGAGGCAGCTGACGGGTACCGGCAGGCCAGGCGTGCTGCAGCTCGGGCAGTGGCAGAGGCAAAAACTCGGAGCTGGGAGGAGTTCGGGGAGGCCATGGAGGAGGATTATCGGTCGGCCTCGAAGAAATTCTGGCAAACCGTCCGGCGCCTCAGGAGGGGGAAGCAGTACTCTGCCGACACTGTTTACAGTGCAGGTGGGGACCTGCTGACGTCGACTGGGGATATTGTCGGGCGGTGGAAGGAATACTTCGAGGGCCTCCTCAATCCCATCGTCACGTCCTCCGTTAAGGAGGCAGAGGCTGAGGACCCAGAGGTAGACTCGTCCATCACCCAAGCTGAGGTCACTGAGGTGGTTTGTAAGCTCCTCAGTGGCAGGGCGGCGGGGGTGGATGAGATCCGCCCTGAGTATCTCAAGTCTCTGGATGTTGTGGGGCTGTCTTGGCTGACACGCCTCTGCAACATCGCGTGGTGGTTGGGGACAGTACCTCTGGAGTGGCAGACCGGGGTGGTGGTCCCTCTTTATAAGAAGGGGGACCGGAGGGTGTGTTCCAACTACAGGGGGATCACACTCCTCAGCCTACCTGGGAAAGTCTACTCCAGGGTGCTGGAGAGGAGGATTCGGCCGATAGTCGAACCTCGGATTCAGGAGGAACAATGCGGTTTTCGTCCTGGCCGCGGAACACTGGACCAGCTCTATACCCTCCGGAGGGTGCTCGAGGGTTCGTGGGAGTTTGCCCAACCAGTCTACATGTGTTTTGTGGATCTGGAGAAGGCATTCGACCGTGTCCCTCGTGGTGCCCTGTGGGGGGTGCTCCGGGAGTATGGGGTCCGAGGCCCTTTGCTAAGGGCTGTTCGGTCCCTGTACGACCGGAGCAGGAGCTTGGTTCGCATTGCCGGCAATAAGTCGGACCTGTTCCCAGTGCATGTTGGACTCCGGCAGGGCTGCCCTTTATCACCGGTTCTGTTCATAATTTTTATGGACAGAATTTCTAGGCGCAGCCGGGGGCCGGAGGGAGTCCTGTTTGGGAGCCACAGGATTTCATCGCTGCTTTTTGCAGATGATGTTGTCCTGTTGGCCCCATCGATGCAGGACCTTCAGCAGGCACTGGGGCAGTTCGCAGCCGAGTGTGAAGCGGCGGGGATGAGAATCAGCACCTCCAAATCCGAGGCCATGGTTCTCGACCGGAAAAAGGTGGCATGCCCTCTCCAGGTTGGTGGAGAAGTCCTGCCTCAAGTGGAGGAGTTCAAGTATCTCGGGGTCTTGTTCACAAGTGAGGGAAGGATGGAGCGTGAGATTGACAGGCGGATCGGTGCAGCCTCCGCAGTGATGCGGTTGGTGTACCGGTCCGTCGTGGTGAAGAAGGAGCTGAGCCGAAAGGTGAAGCTCTCGATTTACCAGTCAATCTACGTTCCTACCCTCACCTATGGTCATGAGCTTTGGGTAATGACCGAAAGGACAAGATTGCGGATACAAGCGGCTGAAATGAGTTTCCTTCGCAGGGTGGCCGGGCGCTCCCTTAGAGATAGGGTGAGGAGCTCAGTCACTCGGGAGGAGCTCGGAGTAGAGCCGCTGCTCCTCTGCATCGAGAGGAACCAGTTGAGGTGGCTCGGGCATCTGTTTCGGATGCCCCCTGGACGCCTCCCTGGGGAGGTGTTCCGGGCATGCCCCACCGGGAGGAGGCCCCGGGGAAGACCCAGGACACGCTGGAGGGACTATGTCTCTCGGCTGGCCTGGGAACGCCTTGGGGTTCCCCCCGAGGAGCTGGCGGAAGTGTCTGGGGAGAGGGAAGTCTGGACGTCCCTGCTTAGACTGCTGCCCCCGCGACCCGGTCCCGGATAAGCGGTAGAAGATGGATGGATGGATGGATGGATATTATTATTATTCTAACCCCTTATTTCAGAGAATGCATTTAACGGTCTAGATATTTTCTTCAAAAACTTCTAAGAGTCATAGTAATTTTCTTAATTCAATTATTGTGATCTACATACTTCACAGCTACTAGGTTTCTAATCATTTTTATGTAGTGTTTAGGGAACAATTAAAAATTATTTTTCAATAAAAACATAATGGTAACCTAGTTGACAGCATGGTATCATAGTTGACAAAAGTACCAGAGTTGACTGGACATTAAAAAATATAATTATTTCTTTAGCATATAACATAATCATGAACTAAATTAACTATTTATTATTATTTTATGTTAGCAAGCTGCATCTTCCATCTCTTGCATTTAATTAAAACCATTTGGTATCATTGTGACATAACAAATAATACGACTAGTTTGTATGGATCACTTGCAAGTTTATTAACTGCAATTTTACAGACACATCACAAATTTTTTTTGACCAAATAAAACTGTAATCCTTTAACCTTCAAAAAACAAGACAAAAGTGTCATTAAATGCAAATCAAAAAATGTGAACACAGAAAATGGTAATTCTTTCAGTCAAAACACTGAACAAAATACAAAAGTGCTTTAATTCTGGTGCAAAACTTAACCAAATTATAGCTGCTGTGCAGCGATGGGTCGGACAGATGATTGGCCAAGACACAACAAAGACATGCAACATGGGGGCGGGGCTAATGAGACAATGCAGGGCAGGTGTGAGGACAAACAAGCTGACAAGACTATGGAGGAACAATAGGGACAAAATGAACACAGCAGACTAAAATATAATAAACATTATAACTGCTGTGCAGCAATGGCCGGGGCCAGGCAAGTTTAGGCAATTCTGAGCAACAAGAAGAGAATAGGAAGAAGAAAAGAAAGGTGGCATTCTAATGTGCATTTTGTATCAGCTGAGACTTGAACTCACAGTTTCTGGCATGAAGGACAACACTATCTCAGTGAGCTAATTGGCAAGTGTCTTTTCATGTGAGGCTTCACAAATTGACTAAGACAGTCACATGACAGCAGCTGCCTATGTATGGAAAGGCTGATTTCAAACCACTGTAAAATAAATAAATAAGTCATGAAGACAAAAATCTGACAATGATGATGTGGCATGGGACTGGACCTTTGTGCAAAGTTTGGTGAATTTTCGCATGTGGGAATGTTGCACAAGCTGAGGTTTGAACTCACAATCTTTGACACCGAGGCCTGGCCTCTATCTCACTGAGCTAAAACTTCACATGTAGTTTCACAAACTGACTGAGCCAATCACTGACCTGCAGGACAGCAGCCAGCCATGCATGGAAAGGCAAATTTTAAACAGCTGTCAAAAAGTCAGTTATTAAGACAAAAATCTGAAAATACAGATATTGCATCTAGACAACATGGAGATGTTGATCATTTGTTTTTAACAATGATTGATTTGCTCCATAAGTGAAAAAACTGATGTTTAAAAATGCCATTTTTGCATTGACTCCAATTGTTCACATGAGAGCAAAATTCAAAATGCTGTCAAAAATGCAGTTTTTGAGATACACATTTGAAATTCGCCACACATCATCTACCATGACTCTAGAATTTTGTCCATTTTTTTCATGAACATTGAACATTTATTTAGCGAGAATTTGCGGGTATATGTTTACAATACCATTTACAGTCAAACATTTTGATGCTTAGTAGGCTCAATTTTTGATAAATCAAAAATCTGAGAAACAACGTTTGTGTAGGACAGTCTGAAGATGCTCTGTATCAATTTTTGTGTCAATTGAGCAAAAATTGTGGGAGGAGATAGGTTTAATAAATTTTACAGTTTTTGAAAAAAACAGAGTGATGGACTTCATAATTTGCAATAGGTTTGAGTGCACAAAAGTTTTTTCAGTATTGGGGCTACAGTTTGATGAAAGTTGTGAAGTTGTAGCACATATGGTTGATTTGTTATGAATTTTCAAAGTTTTGAACTTTAGAGGCTTGCTATAGCGCCACCATCAGGACTATTGACTTGAGTTTGCAGCTGAGGTAATCTGGCATGGGACTGGCCCTTTGTGCAAAGTTTGGTGATTTTTCGCCCATGGGAAGTATGATTTCCTCGGAAGAAGAAAGAAAGAAAGAAAGAAGAAGAAGAAGAAGAACACATAGGAATACAATAGTGTCCTGGCAGCATAGGCTGCCCGGACCCTAAATAGCACATTAAACAAAGTAGTGCTCCATTCAGTCAAAATTCAGTCAAAAAGTATGCATCCCGTTTTGCAGGGTCGACATCTCTCCATGCACGGTAACAACGCTGTTTTTCTACAGCAGATAGGCATTTTCCTGAAAAACAAGTTTACTTTTTAAGAATATTGATTAAAAACAATGTTTTTTTTTAATTTACTGCAAATGTATTATATTAAATGAACTCCTGAACTAAAACTATAAAAGCGTGTCAAGAACATATCATGAGTGTCAACTATGTCACTCTTAGTCCACTAGGTTACCTTTACAGGGTAACATAGTTGACAGTATCATAGTTGATATTTTTACTATTTTCAGGCCCAAAGTCAACATTGCCACTTATAGCCAAACACCACATGGAATTTTTCCAGAGAGATCCTTCTAATTATGACATATATAATAGAGTAAAACTATCATTCAGTGTTATTTATAATGATATTACAGTATACTGTTGACATGCAATAAATACAGACTTGACTCACACACTACTTCATAATAAATAATTAAGAAAGAGGAGAGAGAACATACGTTAGACACTTGCCAGTCTTTTCTTCAAGAGGAAGTGACGTCATGTGGTGCAGGTCATGTGATTTGGAAAAAACACACCCCCTTGAGAGGTGTTTTTTTTCAGTCGGTAACTTAGTTGAAAGTGATTTCTCGGACACAGATAAAATGTGTTGTTTTCCATATAATATTTCATATATTGCCAAAAAATCTCACCTGCCATGATTATCTCAACTTCATAAAAATAAAATGATCAAAATAATTTTTGAATAAGCTCATTTTATTATTTTTTGGCTAATTAGAAGGTGGCTGTTATTTAGTTGACATTTTAGTGATTTCCAGCCTTTTTTTTTTTTTTTTTTTTTTTTTTTTTAAATAAGTGATTGTTTCCATAATAAATAATGGTGGTATTTGTCAAAACATGATCATATATAAACATAAAAAAAAATCATTTATTTTAACTTTTAATAAAAATGCGTGTTAGATACACTACCAGTCAAAAGTTTGGACACACCTTCTCATTTAATATTTTTTCTTTATTTTCATGACTATTTACATTATAGATTCTCACTGAAGGCATCAAAACTATGAATGAACACATGTGGAGTTATGTACTTAACAAAAAAAGGTGAAATAACTGAAAACATGTTTTATATTCTAGTTTCTTCAAAATAGCCACCCTTTGCTCTGATTACTGCTTTGCACACTCTTGGCATTCTCTCGATGAGCTTCAAGAGGTAGTCACCTGAAATGGTTTTCCAACAGTCTTGAAGGAGTTCCCAGAGGTGTTTAGCACTTGTTGGCCCCTTTGCCTTCACTCCGCGGTCCAGCTCACCCCAAACCATCTCCATTGGGTTCAGGTCCGGTGACTGTGGAGGCCAGGTCATCTGCCGCAGCACTCCATCACTCTCCTTCTTGGTCAAATAGCCCTTACACAGCCTGGAGGTGTGTTTGGGCTCATTGTCCTGTTGAAAAATAAATGATGGTCCAACTAAACGCAAACCGGATAGGATGGTGGGCCTCCCAGCATTAACAAATGAGGGTGCAGCTGAAGTGAACTACTGCTTTAGTTACGCCAGCACACACACACCTCCAAGCTCTGACATCATTATTCATCAAAGCACAGCGTGTGTGTATGTCTTACTCTACAGTTCACGGTGTAACCCCGTGACACTATCCCTGTTTTCACCTCCGACTCTCTCATTTCTCTGCTTACGCAGTCCCTCTATGTTAGCCACACACACACACACACACACACACACACGCTTTCACTCCCTCTGTCCCTTTCTCTTACTTTAACACACATTCACAATCACCCAGTGTCAGCACAGAGCAATATATTTAGAAATGTCAATAGCTCCGAGTGTTTCATTCATTTGAGTTATTCTGGACCCCTCGTGATAAAAGCTGCAGAGCTTGGTGTGTGTGCTTGGTGTGTGCTGGTACTTGGTACATTCTGAGGTTTTAGGTGAGGTTTTATACATTCCACACAGCCAACGAAACAAAAATACACCCAAGTGAAGAATTTGCAGTCAGTTATCCTTTCAAAATATTTAATTAGGGCTATAGGGCTTGCGGCTGTTGTAAATATGAGTGTTTTTAAAAACCTTTAAAAAACATTTTCTTGCTTTAGGGTGTGGCTATATTTTTCAAATACACTTTCCATAGAGAGAAGCTACAGTGGAGCTCAGTGGGAGAAAGAAATGTGCTCTACCTCTTCCATGCTGGATTTCTCCCTGTATGTTTGTTTAACATTGCTGAATACTGAGACACCATGGCTGAGTTAATTTAATCTGACGGTTGAAGATTTTGTTTTTCCTGGTTATCATTATTGCAGCTGTGTGGACAATATCTGTGATGTCAATGGATTCACTTTTGGCTAGTTAGTAGGAATGGGTGATGCCAGACTTTTTAAATTCAATACAACACTGATACTTTTTGTTAAAATTTTACCGATACCAATACAGACACCGATACTGATAAAATGGGTATCTCATTTTTCAAAATAACGGTCATTTTTAGGGACAAGAGGATCATTGCACGTAAAGGAAAATCATATGACACATACCGGCCATTAATAACAAATTTAATACAAAACCAAATCTGAGCACAATTTAAAAAAGGTCTGTGCCAATAAGACTACCACTGCTAAAAGTCCAGTTTTACAAAATAATAATAAAATAAATTAACAACTAAATAAATATGAATAAATATGAATATGAAATTAAAATACCAGAAACAGAAAATGTGCACATTTGCACTTTCTCTAAGACTTTTTCCCTATAATATCAATATGACTTGACAATAAAGTGAGGTCTGTACAGTGTACTGGATGTGGCAGCCTCTCCTTGCTTTTGTTCATTCTTTGAAACTGTTGGGGTGAGATTTTAAATGCTTAGAAAGATTACTGGTGTTACTGTTGGGTGGAGCTTTTTATCACAAATTGTGCATCTTGATGTGTTTTTATCAACGGGTGAAAAGTAACATCACACCACGCTGTGTTTTCTCGTCTCCATCCTCTCCATGATTCTGTCTGTATGACGTGGAAATGTGTGCACTCAATTCTCATATCATAGGTTTTCCATCGTCATGTGACATGGGCCAGCTTATATGTGCGGGCTGTTTATTTGCACAAACATTAAACAAAAGTACTGAAAACATTTGGAATTGTTGCAGCCATCCACATTTTGTTTTTATATAATTTTATTATCAATATATTTTTTAAAGGAATCGATGCCAAATGAGATTCCACAGTATCAATCTGTCCATCCCTACAAGTTAGCTGTGGAACAGAAAAAATGAAACATAAACCAACAAAACAGCATCAGGAATACAATGTAAATCTCCTAGGAGCAAGCCAAAAGCTGGATTTTCTCTATCAGTGTGGCTCTGACCTTCTGTGTGTAATGGTGGTTTGTCAACATCATCAAGAATAAACGTTACGTACAGTATCATTAAAATCTATTGGCTGAAGATAAAAAGATGCTAAACTCACACTGTTTGGAACAGGCATTGGCAGTGCTTTTCAGTTAAAATAATGAGAAATAGTATCTAAGACAACATCATGGTGAAAGGTTAGGAAATTAGTGCAACTTAACAGATTGTCCTCACAAGTATAACAGTGCAACATGTGTGTGCTTTCCAGGCTGGATCCAGACCACATGCCGCCGTCAGGCTATAACATGTTTGCATAGGGCCCCTGCTTTTCTCCTGACTCTTGACTACTGACACATCCAGCAACTTCTGTCTTGTAGCCAGTAGGGAAGTGTTTGACTTAGTTCTCTGGCACAAATAAAGCTATCTATTCATCATTTTTATACATAAAGATTTTTCTGCACTGCATCCATTTCACCCGTGAAGTATTCTTTACTTTTGTCAATACAGAGGCTAAAACATTGTTACACACAGTAGAAACAGTCATTCCTGATATTCCTGGGCTCCCCCTGTAGACAGCTAAGTTGTGTACAGGTTACATAACTAATGTATAACTATATAACACGTTTAAGTAACACGCCTGATGTAAAATTGATGTTAAAATTGCATCACAAATCAGTTTCAGTTGAAATGTTGCATTCTGAAAAAACAGAAAACAACTACAATGCAGTTGATGATTCCAGAAAAATGCCTGACAGGTGTTTTTGGTTTTCTTGAACTACAACTAATACAGTAGAGTAGAAACTCCTTTCAAGTTTCTAAATGCTCAGCAAAACAGGCTGATGACTCGTGCACTCTCTCATAATGATGACATTTATAGTTTATGAGTTATGACACACATGGAAATCAATGAAGCCCCATTCACTACCATTGTATGTATAAGTCAGCTGCTGTATACAGTACAAATGCCACTCAATAAATGCTCAGTATGGCAGACGAGCACACTCACAACACATAAATACAATACCAATCTAATCCGATTATCAGATGACAGCAATCACACATTTTCTTCAGGAAATGCTCCATTTTCTAGTTACATTATATTGTGAAATAAGCACTCAGTTTGTGGCACAAAGACTTCTAATATTTTAAAAATAACAACTGAGAACAGCAAAAAAGCCTCTGTCCTGCTGCTGCCTCATTTTCTCTTTTCCCTGTCTGCTGTTGTGCTCCTCTACAATGTAAGAGTAAGACAGACCCCTAATTGACTGAACACACTTGTGTATAGCTACTTTATACTGTGACTACAGGATTATCATATAGTCCTAGTCTAATCCTTGATACCATAATTGTCATTATAAATTTGATTTCTGCTATCACACCAAATACATATTTTGTGATGGCCTATTAATTTACTGGATGTGGACATTAAACATTTTACTAATGCTTATTTTTCAGAACACACTTAATTACATGCAAATTATGTAAGTGTAGCAGCTGAGCGTGGTGCAGTCAGTGCAGGTTAATTTCCTCAGTCACAGTCCCTGCTCCACTCCCAGCTTCCACCAAACATCTCTAGTAAAACTGTATCTCTGGTCATTTCTCCTTTAAGATATTTTGTTATAGAGCTGGTCTCGTCTGGGGTGTATTTTCAGCAGCACAGATGCTACTGAATAATCATAGAAATATTAAAGGGATATTATAGGTATATTGCAAACAGTAGTGTGTCCCTATGATCTTCTTGCTATTCCGTTGTCACTACTACTTGACAGTTTGAAGGTGACACCGTACAGTAGAGTATATAAATTTATAATATATAGTTTAGAGAATATCATAGAGCCGAGATGAAACTGACAAAAGGGTGGGATTGAGCGAAGAAGGCACAATCAAATCCACCTATTCCTTCAGCACCATGGACAGTGTCATGGATTTATCAACACACAGCCCAGTGAGGCTGCTGATATTTTAGACTCATGGCTGGGGCCAGAGATTCTAGCCTGCACAAACCTCCCTCAGATAAAGGATCAGTGAGTCAAGCAGAGCAGACTAACAGATTCAACTAAGCAAGCTCTCAGCCCCTGTTCTCTCTGCTGCCAGGGGATGGAGAGGGGGATGGCAGCTTAACAAGGCACATGCATGTTGGCCATTCTGCTAACACGGTGGATGGCATCACACCAAGTTTGAATTAGGGCTGAATGATATGGTAAAAAAACAAAACAAAACAAAAAACAAAACAAAAAACAAAACAAAAACAAAAACAGAATATTAGTGGGAGTGATCATTATCATTCCCTCTTCATAATTTTCATTTTAGGTGGAAAAAAATTGTTAAATGAGGATGATGTAATGCATTATCCTCATTCTATATGGTATTAATGCACATTATTAATGCACAGTATTAATGCACATGGAGGATTAATGCACATTTTTGGATTTAATGCACATAATGAAAATACTTTTGTTACAACTTTATACATAATGCACATACTTCAAACATAATGCACATTCTTTCTTTCTTTTTTTTTTTTTTTAAACAAATTTCTAAGGTATATATTTTTCTATCTCTATTGCCTTTTCTATTTCTAGTAATTAAATTCTTCTCATGAGAATTTGAGCAGCTGCAAGTGACCTAAATTCTCCTCGAGGATCAAGACAGTATTTCTGATTCTGGTTGTGATTTATTGATGACCTGAAAGCTTCCTTTCATAACGTCACTTCCGCCTCCTCCTCAACAAACCAAGATGGCGGCCGTCGTAGAGAGAATCGATGGATGTGTTGGGTCTCTGGACACGGACTCGGTGTCACCGAGACTGTCCACTCCTCCGCCGGACCAGCCGCATCAGAACAACCCACTTTTAGGACTTCCAATCGTGGCAATTGAGACGATTCTCAATTTTTTGTCTTACGACGAAATCAGCCTGCTCCGCTCGGTAAGGAGAACAAAAACAAACCAGCTGACATGGCTAATGCTAGCTAGATGGACTGCCTCTGTGTGCGGACGGCTCTTCCCTTGTAAAACATCAGAAAAAAATGACTGAACCAGTTGAAGAAATGCAGATAGTGTTTTCCATGTGTGTATTCACTGCCTGTGCAGCCACACGGGCTCTGACTGGCTTGTCGTGTCAACAAGAGCAGCCTGGGGCCATTAGCCCCTGTGCAGCTAACACTAACCCAACATAAAGCACACACACGACCCGGTCCACTCAACACCACATTACTTTCATTCTGCAAACAGAGCATCAGCACTCACTCCCCACTTTCTGCTGCACAGTTGTTTGCCTTGACAAAAATATATTTGCAGTTCCAATAGTGTCTGGCCCTCGAGTTTGATTGTGAGATATCATTTGGTCATTTTCCATGCTGGCTGCTAATCTGTCTGCACACTGTCTCAGTTTTTCTGTGCAGGATATAGACCAGGGCCCTGAACTTGGTGCTGCATTTTACATCATGCACCTTTGAATAGGCTTTATTAAGTTTAACTCTACAATTGTCGTCTTTGTAAAAAAAAAAAAAAAACATTAAGATGAGAGGACAAAACTACTTCCATCAAGACGGGAGGAGGGTGCTGGTGGTAGTAGTGTGGTGTATTGGTTAGACATTCATTCCAATCTTTCAGTTTAAACAGTCCCATGTTGGCAAACATTTGACCTGGGGCTGGGACAATAAGTTTATCTCCTGATTTGATGTCATTACGATACTTTGGTGCCGATTCAATTTGTATTGCGATTGTACAAGTATTGTGATTTGATATTATGGTTTGTTGCATTTTTTCTTTTTTGAATCGGGATAGTTAAGTGAATAATTTTTTTCCCCCACTGTTGAAGTCTGATAGCAAGATCCTGAATACCTATCAGCTCCATGCTTGCTTCTTTGTAGCCAGGGAGGGGCAAAAGAAAATATTAATGTTTGGGGATAAAAAGAAAAAGACCCGTGCCTTTTGCTCTTGTGTTGCCTCTCCAGGTATGCAAGCGCATGGACATGATCTGCCAGCGTATCCTGAACCAGGGCTTCCTGAGGGTGGAGCGCTACCACAGCCTGTGTCAGAGGCAAGTCAAAGCTCAGCTGCCCAGGTCAGTATCACCAAGAAAGGAGGCTTTTACTCACATGTTTGTTTTCTTGCAGGAATGGTGCCGAAAGGAATAAAGGAGTTTTTTTTCTGCCAAAGATATATTATGGAAATATTTTCTATTAATTGTTACTGATGCTGCATGTTTTTCTTGTCTTTCTGGCCCATTACTTCCTTGTTTTGTTTATTACCTAATCACACCAGCAAATGTAAGGTAGCCTGAAGTAGTGAAAAATAAATGAGTTACTGCAACAGTTACAAGTAATATGCCATAATTCCACATGTGATTTGTGCAGATAAAGCAAAGCAGAGTCAAATACAGGCATGTTATAGGCCCTACACATTATGCAGTATGTGTTAAAGGACCATACCAGTGATTTTGAATGTTTGGCCTGTTTAATTCAATTAATCCGCCTTTTACGTTGTCACAAATTTTGCGGATCTTGTGGGTGTACTGAAGATTTCACAACATGCAATCAAAATCCCTTGATTTTCAAATTTGTTTTTGGATGGAACACACATCTTATAATGTTCTGCCTCTATGGCGAACAACATCATCGACATTCATGAACCATAGATCTGATAATTTACTGTGTAAAGCAAGTGTTTCCCTGGGGACTATTTTCCAGGAGAGACTGTTTCACTCTGCCCAAGTTCAATTCATAAAAAAACAGGGTCAGACATAACTGATGGCACAATGTCCCTGGGCCACTAAAGGTTTGTGCAGGGCAAGTTGATTGGCCGGTCACTCGCCCATCTGGGCCAGTGACACCCAATCAGGGTCATGGGTAAGTCACTGTAAACATGTTCTTTCCCGTCTTAGCGTCATTTATGCATCATACTCATTGCCTCCTTATATATTCCATACACAAAACATGGTGCACATACATTTATACACCATTCAGTTATAGTTTATATTTTGCTTATTTGTGTAACATATCAACATCTCATATCTACAACTAGAGGAAAACTAAATCTAAAGGCAACTTCACTGTTGTACACAGTCAATAAATCACCAAAATTATGGGGGGAAAAAAATAGTTTAATTTTTGGCTGTGGGCCAGTGAAAATACAGCTGGGGCCAGGAAGACTCTGATCTTCTGGCCACATGGGCCAATGTGGAAAAAATGTTACATTGGACAGTGAAAACACAAAAGCGCTGCTGCTTTTAGGAAAACTAAAGTGGAGGATTTTATTATGGTGATGGAATACTGGTGTGACGAAAGTTTGAAGTCTGTGAACTTTTGTTTTCATAGTTCAGAGTGGAATGAATGCTTGAATCCAGTAGCTGGATAAAAGGTAGAGAAACTGATACCAGAGTTCTGAAATTCAACTGCTTGCTTTGGGAAAAGATTAGCGGAAACATGAAATATATACATTTTGTAGGTATTAGGTTAAACACACAAAATCACTGGTAAGGTGCACAAAAGTAGAGTGGACAAATTAAATGCCGACAGGTTTGGATTTGCTTAGGGCGCCTTTGTGTCATTTTTTGTTACTTATGATTCCTGAAGTATTGTTTGACACCCAAAAAGTAATCCGTACTGAATGGTCATGTGGAAATTAAATTAAAAGGGTGGTCTCTGACTTCTGCACAGCACTGTATGGGAGAGAGAAGAACTGCAGATGTACTGTGGCTCTAGAACATTGGGACTGTAATCTCATTGAGCATTGGTGAACCAAATGGGTCAAGTGCTCTGTGGTGATAAAAGATGCAAAAATGCATGTTCTTTGGCGCCCTGGTGTACCTTATATCAAGTCCTTACCATTATGGCCGGGGTTGGCATCCAGCCTGGACCCTTTGCATGTCATCCCCTCTCTCTCCCTTGCCTTTCCTGTCACTACTGTCAGTATCAAATCATTTTTCTTCATGGGATTTTAAAGAATATTTTGATTCTGTATGTTGACTGTGTGACTTTCTTCTGTGTTGACCTTATGACTTGCTGTCAGGCGAGAGTCAGAGAGAAGAAACCATTCACTGGCTCGTCATGCTGATATCCTGGCCGCCGTGGAGACCCGCCTCTCCCTGCTCAACATGACCTTCATGAAATATGTCGACTCCAATCTCTGCTGCTTCATCCCTGGAAAGGTTAGCTTAGCTGTCTCTTTTCTGTAAACCAGCAGCAGGAAACAAGGCGTTGTTCAGTGTCTCAGCTGCAGTTGCTTTCAGGCAGGGAGCCTGTGGAATTTGCCTTATGTGAGACTAACTGGTATTTGATTTTAGCAGATGAAAAATCAAATGTCGTAAGTGCAGCTTTTCACAACTTTTCAGCTTCATGTAGCTGAAAAGTAGTGAAAGTGTGCATTGTCACTACACCAACAAGCTTGCTTTCATCACAGATGTTATTTTATACCTTGATGTGTGTTTTCTCTTAAGCCAACTGGCTCTTGTTTATTCTACCCACAGTTTTAGGCCTATGTAGCAGACAGCTTTTGTTAAGAATTATAGAATACAACTCTGAATTATTCCTACAGAAGAATTTCAGACAGGTGACAACTTAAAGGAAAAAACAGCATAAAGCGTTAAGTAAGGTGTTGGGTCACCATGAGCCAACAGAACAGCTCTAGAGCTTCTTGACACAGACTCTCCAAGTCTCTGGAAGTCTGCTGGAGGTATGGGACAGCATTCTTCCACCATTTGGTGCTTTGAGGATTGTAGTCCAAAATTCAGTGATCTCTCAGGCACTGTGGATGAGGGTCATCCTGGAATAGAGCACTTCCATCAGGATAGAAATGTTTCATCATAGGACAAAGGTGATCACTCAGAATGACTGTGTATTGATTTGCAGTGAGTCTTCATTCTCAGGGGACAAGTGGAAAATACCCCTCACAGCATAACGGAGCCAGTGGACGCCCTCACTGTTGGGGGTCCAGCGTTCAGGCCTGTAGCGTTCAGGCCTGTGGCGTTCAGGCCTGCGGTGTTCAGGCCTGCGGTGTTCAGGCCTGCGGTGTTCAGGCCTGTGGTGTTTAGGCCTGAACACTAAAGGCCTGTAGCGTTCAGGCCTGAACACTAAAGGCCTGTAGCGTTCAGGCCTGAACACTAAAGGCCTGTGGCGTTCAGGCCTGAACACTAAAGGCCTGTAGTGTTCAGGCCTGTGGCGTTCAGGCCTGTGGCGTTCAGGCCTGTGGCGTTCAGGCCTGTGGCGTTCAGGCCTGTGGCGTACAGGCCTGTGGCGTACAGGCCTGTGGCGTTCAGGCCTGTGGCGTTCAGGCCTGCGGCGTTCAGGCCTGCGGCGTTCAGGCCTGCGGCGTTCAGGCCTGCGGCGTTCAGGCCTGCGGCGTTCAGGCCTGCGGCGTACAGGCCTGTGGCGTTCAGGCCTGCGGCGTTCAGGTCTGCGGCGTTCAGGCCTGCGGCGTTCAGGCCTGCGGCGTTCAGGGCTGCGGCGTTCAGGGCTGTGGCGTTCAGGGCTGTGGCGTTCAGGGCTGTAGCGTTCAGGCCTGTGGCGTTCAGGCCTGTAGCGTTCAGGGCTGTAGCGTTCAGGACTGTAGTGTTCAGGCCTGTAGTGTGCTCTTGGTGGATGCCACACATGCACTCATCCACTTGTCCAGAATATTGTAAAGGATGACTGTGACCACATCACTTTTTCCACATCTCTGTAGACCAGTGCCACTCAGCTCTCAAATGTGCATTTGACTTTGCAGTGAGGGCTTTATGCTCTGCAGCACCACTGTAATATCTCTGTCTAGGCACAGGATCTTTAGAAGAATCTCTGTTCTTCCACCAGGAGGGTTCCAGACACTTGGAGAATCGATGCCAGGGAGCATTGAAGCTGTTCAACACCTTACTGAGACAATTGATGTTGGTTTTTCACCTGCCATTCTTTTACATCTGAGTTGATATAATGCAGTTCCAAACATTCCACAGGAGGAGCACTTGCTAGAGAGGCTTGTTTAGGACTTGTTTAGCATTTAGCATACAAAACAGGCATACCTTTGAAGAAGACTTAACATTATTGGATGTTAATTATAGATTGCAACTGAACATCATAACTACCTTCGTGTCTCCTTCCCCTACGTTTAGTTGCTTCCACCTTCCACCACCATCAGACCATTTATCAATCAGCTGTTCAATATTTCCGCCTATAAGTCAGCGAATTGGATGTACACTTTCTTAGCATTCCCAGTGTGAATTTGTTTTCTGCCCCCTCCTTGCCCTACATTATTTATCCTATGTGTGATGTCCAATATCAGTAACTCCTGAGAAAGTTAGCTGAGCAGTCTAAGCTACCAAGATGGTTTACCCTGCTTAAAAGTTAATACTTTCTGTGATATTGTAAGGCTAACCTTATAATCTAGATTCATAGTATTCTCTTCTCATCACACATTCTCCCACTGTCTACCCTTGTGTTCATCAGTCTTTCTGTCCACCCCTACATAAATGGTCTTGATTAATAAACACTTGCCTTGCCAATTGTAGTTTACTGATATGGCCAGGAGAGGGTCCGCATCCTCTCCTGGCCATATCAGCATTATGGGCAGGCTGTCTGCTGATTAAATTGGTCTTAAATTTGAAGTGACCAGGTTTTTATTTCCACATAAGCATGTTCTCTGACTTCATTTTGGCATCTTTTAATGTCTTTTTGTTCAACTTAGTCAAGATCTTCTGCTTTGCATGCACATTAATATTTCTTATGTCACAAAACTCTAAACCTATGCTGAATTTGTAGATTAACCTTTACTGACTTTATACATATTCTGTAAGTCAGCGATTCTGGAGAAAGTTGTTGATATTTCAAATCAACAAATTCAGCAAATTCAGTCAATCTCCTCACAGTCTGCTAGCTGTCCTGTCTGTTTGTGGTGGCAAAATCAATCTGGTGTTTGTACACAGCCCTGGCTCTGTAAAAGGGGAACAAAATGGCTTGGACCGGACTATACAACGCTATTCAAGCCAATCAGCAACATGTGGCGTTAGTGGCCTTGCACGGGACAGGGGGAAGGAGAGGAGAGATTGGGGAAAGGGAGGTAATATGAGTGAGATGGTAAAACTGGCTGTTGATTTCAATTTTCAGCAATCTTTGTCCAGCATTGCTGACTCTACCTTTAACCAACAATGGTCATTTGAAAAAGAAAATGGATTTCTATCTTAAATTTTCTTAAAATTGACCATGAAAAGGTCTTAAAAGCCTTAGATTTAACTCTGATACCTGTAGACACATTAGATATTGGCATGCCGATGTGACACTATTTATGTGTTTACCTGCAGTGAAAATGTGCTAAAACTGTAGCCACATTCTCAGTCACACAGCAGATCAAAGGGTAACATTCTCCAAGCTCACTGCAAAAACTCAAAATCTTACCAAGATTATTTGTCTTATTTCAAGTCAAAAATGTCTTATTTCTAGTCAAACTATCTCATTACACTTAAAATAAGACATGATCACCTCAGAAGTAACTTGTTTTTAGACAATTGTCTCTTGTTTCAAGTGAAAATTTGCTTGAAACAAGTGAAAATTTGCTTGTTTAATTGGCAAAATTTGTTTCTTGTTTCTAGCTAATTTTCACTTATTTCAAGTTAATTTTCACTTTTTCCACTGGCAAATTTTGCCAATGAAACGAGCAAATTTAGAAATAAGAAATAAGACATTTTTGACTTGAAATAAGACAAATAATCTTGGTAAGATTTTGCGTTTTTGCAGTGCTTAGTCTACGTATTGCTCTGTTCCAGACCGTAATGTCTGTCCTTTTTTTGCTTGATTTCTATTGAGTGTTGTCTGGTTTTCTGCCTTGTGTGACCTCATCATGTCCTTCTGTGTGTTGTCAGGTGATAGACGAGATTTACCGTGTGCTACGCTATGTTAACTCCACTCGTGCCCCCCAGCGAGCTCATGAGGTTCTCCAGGAATTGAGGGACATCTCTTCCATGGCTATGGAATACTTTGATGAGAAAATTGTCCCCATCCTGAAGAAAAGGCTGCCTGGGGCTGACCTGTCTGGCCGCCTCATTGGCTCTGCCCCAGGTAATGGACGAGTTTGCACAGGTTAGAAAGTGGGATGATGTGAAGAAAATATACACCCTATAGTACTTCCATGTTGTCTGTTGTATTTTTCTTTTGACTGCTTTAACTGTCCAAATGCAGATGGAATGACATATTCAAAATAGTTTGAGTGCAGTTGCAAAGGAGTTGGGTAGCACAGAATTACATGTTAATTTGAGGTTGTGCTGTTACAGGAAGGGCTTCTCTCTAGGCTCACCATTTTGCATTTGTGTTCAACAGTTAGTCTAGATGAGAAGTCCATCATAAAAGAGACAAACACTTTCTCCAGTGACAGTGGCCTCAAAGGACCAGAGTGCAGTGCAGTCACAGCTTGCAGCTCTGTGGACCTGTTATCAGCAGTGTGTGAAACACAAGGCATTCTTTAATGGCTGCTTTGGAATTTGAACAACTGAGGTGGACTTCCCCCCCGGATAACATTCTTAAAAATAGCTGCCTTTATCTTCTCAAAGAAGGTTTAACATCACTTTAAAAGTATCGCTTTCTTAAACTAAATTGCACATACGTCTGTTGAGTGCACACAGGCAATAGTTTTGCTCAAATTCCTGCTTATAACCATATTTTCACTATTACAGAATATGGAAAAATCCAGTAACTTGTGTGTTTTAACTAACTTTTAGACGTTTTTTTCATCAGTTCAGGTTGTATTCACTCCCTCCTGGGCAATATTCCAGAAAGCAGGGTCAGAAAGTTAGCCAGATAACTGGGGGGAAGATTTTGCTCTCATGGTGATAGAGATTTGCATCTGTAGAACAGAGTGTTAGGTTTAGGAATGTGATTCAGTCATTCATGTTGATGATTGCTGATACTAAACATTTTCAGAGGCTATCTTGTAACACTTCCTTAAAATTCTGGCTAAAATCCTGATCCTGCTTTGTGTAACACACCTCAGGATTTCAGTGTTGTGGACACAACTGTTCCTGTTCTAATCATGTATTTGGCCTAATCACATTCAAAATAAATTGACCTTGGAGTAGGGAACATGGAAAGACATGAGTCATCTCTCAAGAATGAATTGTACTGGTCTCTGCTTGACTTGTCTCAGGTGGTTGTTGGGGCAACTCCACCATGTTTTATTTCAGAGGAGCCTGTCTTAGATTTTTTTTTATGGAACCAGGCTAGTTTGGTGATGCTATTACCCTCCCTCTAGTGCCACCAGCAGGCCCAGTGGGGTATCTGCATTGGAAATAACACCTTTTTTGCATAAGATAAGATAAGATAAGATATTCCTTTATTAGTCCCACAGTGGGGAAATTTCCAGCATTACAGTAGCAAAGTGGATAGCAAAATATGAAGCAAATTTACATCATAAACAGATAATAAATAGCAGCAAGCAATATACACTATAAACAAGGAATATAGAAAAAATAGAAATATGAACAATTTAAACAGCCAATTTAAACAAACATGAAGAGCCAATCAGTCTCCCTCTAAACCTATGGATAGTTCTTTGCTTAGTATTGGTAGGTGTCTGAGGAGGTTATTGAACAGATCAGATTTTCTTATTTCTTTCTTTATTTTTTTGTTTTGCTGTCATTGATTAAAACTGCATACTTCATACACCCTGCTTTGGAACTCCACCCATTAAGCGCTGAATACAGACAATAAAAAATTCTTACTGTAGATAGTGTACCTGCATACTACATACTGATACCCTTGGTTTATCTCGGTTATTATGATGTGCATGGGGGGCTTTTTCAGACAAATTGGACACACAGTTCACTGATTCTTGGGAATTTGGATAAAACAGGTTTTAATTTTGAAAAAAAAGTGTGTTAAATTACAAAATCTGAAGGTATATCATTATAGGCCAAGGTCTTGGCTGTTCAGCAATGTACCGGTGCAACCTCCTCATTTTGCATTTTTTTCATAAAATAGGTTTTTCCAGTTATTAGACTACTTTGTTTTTGTCAACACCGTCACCGTAACGTTTTTTTTTTATTTGAAAAACATATTTTTGTATTAAAAGAGACTAATACTTTAATAACTCAACAGCACCAAAGAAACATATTATAAGCATATTCATTTAAAACCAATATAACTGCCTCTGACGGTGGTGACACTAATCTGACGGTGGTGACAGTCGCCTCATTAAAACATACATTTCCAAACTTTATACCACTCAAGTCAATGGCTTCTTGCTTAACAACTTTATTTAACTATTTGGTACAAAAAATAAGAATCCTGAGCACTGTTATAAGCATTTTTCAGACTTCAGTCATGGAATGTAATTGACCTTGTTGTTTTTTTATTATTATTTTTTAAATATATATCTGACGGTGGTGGCGAATATCTGGGACACATTTTGAGCAACCACAAAATAATAGCAAATATTGTTCAAAACTAATTGTTTGTAGTTTTTAATACATATTATGATGTACTCTTTCATGTGGTAAAGATATTATTCAGTGAAATTATTACTTTTTGTTGTTTTAATCAAGTTGAAATGATTATCTCCTATCCGAGGACAACTGGTTTTGTAGGCCTAGGGCCAGCATATAATCACTAAATTAATACAAATTAAAAATAAACCTATAAAAGAACCTTACAAATGTGCAAAGGACCCCCTGATTATGCCCTTGATTCTTTTTCTTCATTAAAATGTTGTAAATTTCCAGCAGAAATAGCATTTTTCTTAGTGGGACATGATTTATCCAAATTCTCAAGAATCAGTGAGTTGTCAGTCTTGTAGAGACTGCTGTATTCCTGGTTTTCCCCCTGCAGTACTTCTTTGTTCTTTGTTCTTTTCCCAGTCATGACCGAGTGTTGTAATTCTCTCTCTTGTCTACCTCAGTGGCAGGCCCATCTACCTCCCTGACCACTATGTCATTGCTGGCCAAGAACACGCCGTCACGTTCTGAGATGACAAAGGTGCAGCAGCAGGTGAAGGTGAACGGGGCGTCCATGACCGCTCTTCGGCGAGAAATGCAGGAAGTGCGTGTCAAACAGCTGGAGCAGCAGAAGCAGTTGCAGGACCAGGAGCAGAAGCTGCTGGAGCAAACACAGGTGATCGGTGAGCAGAACGCCCGCCTTGCCGAGCTGGAACACAAGCTCCGCGAACTGATGGACAGTAGTGCCGCCACTGTGGGGGGGTCCAGGCCCAGCACAGCTGTTCCCTCCACATCCACCAATACCGCTGTTGTGTCTTCCGCCGTCGCCAGCCCATCCACTACGGCACTGGCACCCGGCAATGTCGCCACGACTGCAGCCTCCCTAGCTAGAGAGCCGGAGAGTGAGGGTAGTTCTTCGCTCAAACGCACTAGGAAGAGCTCAGACCTCCCGCGGCAGTCCAAACGCCTGCGCAGCAAGAAATAAGGGGACGCTACATGTGTCATTTAGGTTGTTTTTGCTTTTGAGGTCTTGATCAATCACACCCAATTCCTCAATCCCCTGCCCTCCACCCCCACCCCCGAAACACTCATGTCCTGTACTGTCTTGTGAGATGAGTCAGGAGTCTCTGTATGCTTTTACAGTGTTTTATGTCCCTCCCACATGCCATTTCTCTAGAATGCATACGATAACCACCTCTTGTGGGCTTTGGGCTTGCATTGCCGACAATAGTGTTTAATTACTTGCTGCTGTCCACAGCTAAACCACTGAGCCCAGCCAATCACCAAGATTTTGCACAGCATTAAGTAACAGGGTTAGCCTTGCTTTTTCACTCACTGCTAAATTAAGGGGGGTGTAAGCCACTCAATGTAATAGCAGTTTCAGTTGCTCAAGCATCAAACTATAGGCAAGCACTAGACCATTTGCAGCTAAGAAAACTGATTATGAAGGTAAAATTACAGTACAGATTTCTAACAGGGAACTTTTTTTTCCAAGGAGTTTATGTGTTTCCAGATTGAAAAATTTGGCAGCACAAGAAAGAAGTTACGGAGCGTAATCTGTGAAAAAAATTTAAAAAACAAAACAAAGCAAAACTGAATGTCAAGGCAATGCGATTCTTCTCCAGTTGTCCTGCAAGAATGAATTCTATAAATATACAATATGAAGCGTATCACTGTAGAACTCTGCAATATCAAGTCATGATAGTAAATGAAGACTGGCTCATTGATAGGTATGTAAGTCAGAATAGCTCCCATTTACCTTCAGAGGAAGTTGCATTCCCAACCCATTTTCAGTTTGATACTTCTGGTCACCACAGTGACCCCACTCCTTCACTCTGTGAGGACGCCCATGCCATATGGGTAGGAACTTGATGTTGAGAATGATTCAGTCTACAAGCATTCAGTCATTCTTGCTCTTCCCAACTTTAATCTAGTGCAATATAATATCTAAAATATTGCAAATCTCCAAATTTATTATTATTTTAGACTGGTCAGTTGTCCTCTGTCCAAAACTGAAGTCCAGATCAGTTCAGTTAGATCTGGTCAGTTCTTTAATCATGTGAAAAGGATGGAATCTCAAGAGAAGGGAACATATAGTGTTCAGATAATTCTGGCCAAAGAACACTGATTTTAAACTGCTCTCCATTGTTCTGTAAAATGACAGAAGCCTTTTGGCACTTCCCTTTTCTGCTTAGCAGAGGGCCTAACATGGAGATCAGTAATCTTTGTGAAGGGATATTCCTTTCAACCCACTGAACCATTCAGAGAAATTCTCCTGATGCCCTTGTTAATTAAGAATGCAGCAGCGGTAAGGGAACCCACAGCTCCACTATCTGCAGAGAGTAATCGTTTCTTGCAAACCTAAATCTCCTTATAGGTGTGGTGCCCATGAAGACGCTGTCACTCCGCATTACTAGGTAGTTTGTTCATGTGTTGATCAGAAGAATCTGTCAGTCAAGCACGTGGTTCACGGTTATGTTGTTAATGGTTAGTTTTTACATGAAGGCAACAGAAGCTATCTGCTGTGCTAGGGAGGTCACGGAAACTTTATATGATCCAAGTATAATTGGCCACCAGTGGCGAAAAACCTTTGAGATCTGTCCGTCAAGTTCAAAGTAGAAATTGTGTAAACTACAAAGTATATTGGTATTATAGCGGTGTTTGTCTTTTTTTTTTTTTTTTTTTAGCTTAAATTGTGGCCCGTCCTTGAAATTCAAGTCTGAGATCACCCACTTGTAGTTTAAGGAACCTTACAGGTAGAACTTTTGACTGGTTTGCAGTGACAGTAAAGGTGTACTGAATTCTGTTTTAGGGGCTGTTCTCGTAATGAAGTGGGCGAATGGGACAGAGTAAAATGAACCACACAGTTGTTTCCCCACTCGTTCTTTAAAATGCATCCATTCAGTTCCCTTGCAAAGCAGCACCATTCCCTTCTCCTGCACATACTTCTCTCTTGCCTTTTGAGGTTAGCTGGTGAGCCCATATTGTGGCTGGAATTATTTTCTTTGTTTTAAGCTTTTATTTTGTTTGGATGACCTCAACCACTCATGGCATGAACTTTTCGTAAAGAAACCTTGGAAATGCAGTTCACTTCTTGGTGAACACAAGCGTGTATTATAAACACACTGGGCAGCAAACACAAGAATATGTACTCTAGTGGCTTAATTTGAGACTGCGTCTCAGTTTAGAAAATTGACTGTACTGTAAACTTCATGTACTTCAAAGTGTAGATTGTGAATTATTTCATGTATGTATACCAAGAAAAACTATCTTTTGAATTGGCCAATTTGGGGCTAATTGTATGGTTTGTTGCACACATTACTGTTACAAATGTACAAATGAAACCTATTAAAATTCAAGTTAACATATCCAGATGACTGTTTACACAATTTCCATATTAGCTGTTTTTGTGTGAAATGTCCAGCATCTTAAAACATATTTGCTGTTCAGTTTTCATTTTTTTACATACTTGAAGATACATTTCCTCCCACTGTCCAAAGACACATGTCAGGTGAATTTGAGGCTCTAAAATGTCCGTGTGTGTGTGTGTGTGTGTGTGTGTGTGTGTGTGTGTGTGTGTGTGTGTGTGTGTCTGTGTCTGTGTCTGTGTGTGTGTCTGTGTCTGTGTCTGTGTCTGTGTCTGTGTCTGTGTCTGTGTCTGTGTCTGTGTGTGTGTGTGTGTGTGTGTGTGTGTGTGTGTGTGTGTGTGTGTGTGTGTGTGTGTGTGTGTTAGCCCTGTGATGGACTGGCAGCCTGTTGAGGGCGTTTCTCTGCCTTCCCCCAGTATATATTGGGACAGGTTTCAGCCCCTTTGTGACCCTGATCAGGAATTAGCAGGTAAAGAGGATGGAAGATACCTTTTGAGTCTTACATCATCCAGCTGCTCCATAAGCTTTCCTCAGAAATGATTACCACTACTAGCATTCAGGCATTTTTGCCCTGCTGTCAGGGGCCTAAGGATACCCTTGCCAGTCTGTCTGTACATCCGTCCATCCAACACTTTCCTCAAAAGGCAACCTGTCTTGACATGTATTGTGAGGTTTGCCATGAAATTTGGTGAACCCTTGCCAGTTTAGGTTACCTTGTCCTTTCCGTCAAGCCCCTCCCTTTGGCCAAAGTGTCAAATTCGACATTTCAAAATCTATTGAAATATGTTCATCAAACTCTGTATATACTCATGGCACCACGAGCATGCCCCCACATGAGCGTCCCTCCAGGACCACCTTCAGGCCAAAGTGTTAACTTATTCACAAGAGTGGATTGGCAGGATATTTGGTGAGGCCATTTCTACTCCCTCTAATACTTTATATAATAACACCGAATTTTGTAATAACTGCAAAATCAAGTAACTTTTTCCCTCATTTTATAATAACCCCTCCATTTTGTCTGCATTTGGCAGTAATGTATGTAATGTGGCTGTTATTACATAATGCCATTTTTTTTTTCAGAAATACATAATTCAGTGCATTATGTAAAACCAGGCCAAAACTACTGTCTTTATTTACATCAGGTGCTCCACATTATTACTTGGATATATTGAAATTGTTCTATACTGCAGTAAACTGTAAAAATGCCCACTTAAGGCACATTACTCACTCTTTTTTTTTTTTTTTTAAGAGAATCCATCTGCAACTTTCAGACTCCAAAACAGACTCTTCCAAGACACGCCCACACCAGTCCAAGACACACTTCCTCCTCAGTATGCTTAGTGGCATATTGTCCTCATCAGCTATCACCACAGCCATGTTTGAGGACAGGCTCTGTACCGTAGCAAGCTCTAACAAAGAATGGCTGCTTTTTTTTTTTTTCCTCAAGCTACATTTTGGTTGTGCTGCTGAAACAGCAAGTTGGTATATTTTCCTCATCCTAAAGTTATATATACTATTATTTATATATACCGGTACTTTCACTTTAACAATACACCATGTAATTGTGATATTGTACGTTCTGCCTGCATACCACATCTAGGCCATCTAACGGCTGATTTTAACAGTTGAGAAGAAGTCCAAATGTCCAATGTAGCTGGGCTCATGTCCTTCATGTCTGGTTAGCCACTGAGTCTGCTCTACTACGTTACGTACAGTAGGCTATTTGTGCAGAAATTAGTCTGGAACCCAGTGTAGGGCTGCCTCCTGACTGACTCGTCTGTTCTTTGAGTGTGTATGTATTGAAAATGCAGGTTGTGCTAAGCACAGCTCACACTTGTGTTAAGCATGGCTATCTATTTGTCCTTCTTCTTTCTCAGACACTGATGTAGTTTTTCCAGCAGGGAAGTGGACATTGGTGCTACCTTAGCTTTTATAGTCATTAGTGCCAGCAGGGACAAGAGTAAGAGAGTTGTGCATGTGTATTTATGTGTTTGGAAATTTGTGTAGGTTAAATGCAAAACTGAACTTCAAACTTAAAACAGACTTCAAACTTTCTTCACAGCAGTGTTCCATCACCATAATAAAGTCGTACACATCAGTTTTCCTAAAAGCAGCAGCACTGTTGTGTTTTCATGACTTGACTTCTCTCAGAATATAGTCACTGTGGAAACATTTGCTTTTCACAGCCAATTGGCTTTATGCACAGCTCCATTACTTCCTGAACTTAAACCAGCTCCTTTATTTCCTGTCTTACATTATTGGACAAACTGATTAATCCAGGTGTATCTAACCATTGTTGTAAGGTCAGACACACCAGGATTAATCAGTTTGTCCAATAATGTAAGACAGGAAATAAAGGAGCTGGCTCAAGTTCAGGAAGTAGTGGAGCTGTGCATAAAGCCAATTATCAGTTCTGTGGTTTATCAATGTTGACGACTTTGTTAGCCAGGCTGTTTTCAACCAAAAATTCAAATTTGAAAATAGAGGCACTTTGATTATATGTTGTGAAATCTTTACTACCCCAGCATAATTTGTAAAACCATTTTTGCAAAGTAAAGTAAGGGGTCAAACATTCAAAATCACTGGTATGGTCCTTCAAAGGTGAGTCAGAGAACACAAGACGCTACAACATACAATATACAGTGCATCAAAATAAGTCATGCCAATAGCAAAATGTGGTTTTGAGAAATTCCAACAGGTTTTATCAACAGAGCATTTACAATGAGGTTACTATATCAAACATCCAACGCCGAACATCTGAGTTTTATTTCAGCGCCAGCTTCAGAATGGTGGGTATGACTGTGCTGATCTGGTGCATCATTCCATGTCTGTATTGTCCAGTTCATTCAGGAATCTCTGACACTTGGTCATGAGAACTTTGATGGCCTCTGTGACAAGGACTTCAGGTGGCAGGACACCAGTAGACTCAACAGTAACTGTGTGGGAGAAGGAATAAATGAAAAGATGGAACATACAAGTAAAATCAACTACATGATAAAAATGTGCAGCCATTTAGGATGTTCTTATCAACAGCAGCAGAGCATTCTAAACCTGAATGATACATTTATTCACTGTTCAAGAGCAAACTTGTTAAAAAGTTGTGACCTGTCATAACTTTGAGGTTTAGTACTCAAATCCTTCCATCTGAGATGACCTGGCCGCTGTGTTTTTACTAGGTTTTAGAAACAAATAACAAATAACCTGGGCCAGGGACTGCTTCATGCAGCCTTTGTTGGCACTATTTTGCTTATTTCATTGGCAGGTTTTAGTGTCATGTGGTCTACATGCTGTTTCAAAAGCATCTCTGCAAGAAGCACCCTGTGGAAACACCAGCACACTGGAATGTCGGATTGCGTAAAAACGTACAGATGAAATGGTCTCGCACTCTTCCGAGCTTCACAAGATTCTTGAGGTCGTCGTGTCGGAGGACTTCTCTACTGCATGTATCCAGGCGGCTGTTCACGACCATGGCAACCTTTTTCCCTGGGTTGGAAAACAAGTGACCTCAGTTCCACGGCTGATGACCTTTATCAGCGCTTTTTGGGTGACACTGCAGATTTCAGAAAGAATTCAACCCCTCTTCCATACTAATTCATTAATATGTGAATAGCAAATAAATTCAGTAACACTTTAGCTTGGGGAACACATAACCATTAATTAGTCGTGTTAACATTAATAACAATAGGAACTGAATGAACAAAGTGGTGGTCTCTGATGTTTAGACAGTACTGTGCATGAATCAGAACACACGTTATAGTGCTTGCTTGCACTCAAAGTCATTATTAGACCATCTGCATTTTTGGGGTCACACTGTGGCAACAAGAAATATGCCTGTTCATGTATTTTACCATTTAGCTCTTCCAGGTGTATGACTCCTCGTGAAAAGCAGCGTTTTAATCGCTCTGCCTTTTCGCCCTCAATGGGCTCCAGCAGGGTGATCTCTGGGAGGAGTCTGTAACTGGCTGTGGCCACAGGAGAGAACTTTGCATGGTCCTTACCTGGACAGAAAGGAGGACGGTGACTCACTGTCATACATCAGAGAGAATATCATTAAGTCATGTGAATACAAATAAATACAGGGCAGATGTAAGAGGATACAAAAGAGGGATTTTCAAAACATTTTCAAAATGTCTTGACAAAGGTTCAAATATTCCCATATCTGTAGCTGGTGCCATCCTTATTATCCTCATTCAAGTCCTTACCAATGCCTTTCACACAGTGCATGATTATGTCCAGCTCCTGTCCAGGCCGCAGCTGGGCTATTAGGATGTCATCATGTACTGGTCCAATGTTGGCATCTGCAAACACATCTGCCTGGTTCCCAATGGGCATCCACTTCATGTCCCCCGAATAAACTGAGAAAACACAGCCCAGGCCAGGGAAAGAATTACACAGGTTACATTCACACACAGCTTGATTTAAAGCAAAGCTGAACTTTGTTAGACTGCTGGGTTGTGTAGTTACCGCGGTGATATGAGTCTACATGGTGGTGATATATCCTCCTTAGTTTCTCTCTGCTCCCCTGGCCTGCTACTCCAGAATACTGTATTTGTGTCTCTCCATTCACTCACATAACAAAACAGTTTAAGTGATATTTTAGGAGTTGTGGGAGTGAATGGAGAGATAAAGCTACAGTACTGTGATTTTGCAGCCCAGGGGTGCATGGAGCAACTAATGAGGTTTTTGCACCGTGTGGATGCATATCACAAAATTCAGATATTGACAACTGCATCTGTGGGGACAGTGTTTAGAGTTTGAATCTGATATCCACATAAAAAGAGTGGGAGGAGGGCTTCCAAAGTGCCCAGAATCACAATGAAAAAAACTGGAAGCACCATGTGAAATGAAAGATGGATTTTAATCCTTACAGCACCAAAAATAAACAGCACATCATCACCAATTATGAACATACAATATCTATTTAAAAAAAAAAAAAAAAAAAAAAAAAGATATGCAACAGGTTTGGAACTCAGTGCTCTTCCTCAGACAGGATGACTGCAAAGTGCAACAGCCAGGGACTCCAGGCTCTTTCATAGTTTGGACCAGAGCCACTAGCTCTAAGGAGCTCCATGCTGACTCTTTAGGCAAGTGGTTGTAAAAACAATTTCAAAATGTGTGAAACTGCAGACATTGATCTATAAGGTAAGCTTTGAATTAACGCTTTCTGTTGCTGCACTGCTGATTTACAGGACACTTTTGCAAATTAGGGCACATTTGCAAATCAGCTAAATGTGCTATTTCAGATTGCCACTTACATTTTGATTGTATTTTTTTGATTGTACTTGTACTACAAGGACAAAGTATAGGGCATACTTTGTTTTGTTGTCTTAGAGATGCTGTTCTGTCTCGAATTGATGTTTATTTGACATACTGGTCTGCAGATGGTTTGGTCACTTTAGATCTGCCTAGCCTTGCTTTGGATGAAAATCACCTGGTTTGTGAATTTTTTTGTCCACATCGAAGTTATTGCAATCACTACATGCGGTTTGATTGCTTCTATTTAGTGCTGTTTAGGCGGTAGTGTTGCCTTTGTTTTTATTTAGAGTTGTCATTCTTCTTTGCACCTGCAGGCTATGCTATTTTACATTAACTTAATAGACACTACATGGACAAAAGCATTGGGCCACTTCCACAGCATGGTGCTAAGTCAGGCACTGGCTCTGAACCAGCCCTGGAACCTCTTTGGTGGAAAAGGGGTATCTGTAACTTTACGTGGTGCTGCACCCTGGTGGCTGAGTTGCTATGGTACATTGCATTACTATTAAGGCACTATAAAGGAATTAAGTGAGCTCTTCAGAATGACACATCTGAATTGAAATATTAAGAGGTGTGTCCCAAAACTTTTGTCCATATAGTGTTTCTCTTACATATCTCTTGCAGCATGGGGTAGAGAGACAAGACACTTTAGGGTGTTCTTCAATGACTTTTTTCATAACACTGGTCTAAATGTGTGCTAAAGCTTCACTGTGCAAATCAAGCCTACCCATGTGGTTTAGATACAGTTCCTGTGGGTCTGAGGAGTCTTTGCTGGCTCTGGGGTTTCTGCTGCATTTGACTTTAAGCTGAAGTTGAATAGTGTCTATTTCTGAACCGGCGTCCTCTCCAGACTCTTCACCTGGAATGAACAAAAGCATACTACTTAAGGAGAGTAATTAACCCTATAACTAAGACTAGAAATTTAAAAAAGAAAAAAAATTAATGAAGTATTTACCACAACATCAAAATCCATTACAACAAAGTACAATCTACTAGTGTGTTTCTATGTGATAAACTGAACCAGAATAAAGCGGAAGTTCTGCTTTATGATTTAATGTGCATTCTTTTTGTCCAAGTGTAAAAGTGCACTATTTTACCAGCATTTCTATACTCAAACAGGCGAGGGTCAGCTTTAATGGGGATGAGGCCTAATCTGTGGGCAAGGACTTCATCCTGGATGATGGACGTGTTATTGTAGATGAATACCTTCTCAACAGCCATAGTGGGCACCTGGAGGGAACAAACCATGAAAAGTTTTTAGAACATACCCTACGTAAAATGGCTATAACACAGAGGAGAGATGGTCAATATAAACACCATAAAATAACTATCAAATGTAAGTATCAAACAACCTAGTCCACAAAGCCAGGGACTAAATCCAACAAAGCAATTTATAATTTTTGAAAAACTTTATGGTCACAAAAATTTAAACACAATGTCTGTTGCCAGCTAGCAAAGAGTGAGGCAGCTCATGAGCACCCATCTAAACCAGGGACACAGGAAAACCCAGTAAAGCTCAAAAGACCTTTATTCTAGTCGTCGATGAGGAAGCTTGTGGCAGAATGAGGATCAACACAGGAACACTATCTGATCACTGGAGAAAGCTCAAGGCTTTGAAAAAAGATCTAGACCTATGCAGCTGGCCAAATGGCTTCTTGACAGGTCAGCTGATGTTATGGTGCACTTTAGGCAGCTGATCAGTACAGTTAGTCATATGAGCAATGCTACACTGTTAGTGTTACTTAGGCTAACTAACATTATTCACACCTGATGGTATATTTTGCTTTATTCACTACATCAACATTAGTCAATCATTAGCACTAGAATTAGCAACAACTCTGATTCCAAACAAGGCGTGGTGACTGCCTGACATGCTGTACTTCACAGGATCAATCCACTTGATTGTGGCCAATTCAGTTTATCTGGCTAATCCTCATCTGACTAGCTGGGCTCCCTGAATCCAGGAGGTGGACAGATTTGTTCAACTTGAACACACAGTTATCTTGGAAAACTGCACACTCCAATTCTGAAACAGACCTGTGAAGGGTGATGTCATTGGTATGCCCAAATAATGTTTTCTGGGTCCATCCTGATTCCAGTCCAATGCGAAAATAAATGTTGTGTGCAAAATTTCATTTGATGTCTCCTGTGTCCTCTATGTTGTCTATGTCTCACACCAACGCTGACTCGTCTCTTTTGACGGCTGCGCTCTTGTTCATCTCCAGATTAACTGAAGTGAACTTGGTTCAGTTTTGACACTGCATCACCAGACTGGACATTGGATATGTTATACTCAAGGCTGCAAAACTAATGCCGTTTTTTATGTGCTGGCCTGGCTCTACTCCATTTGTGGCTGGGATTTGCATTTCCACGACAACATGGCTACCGGCTTAAAGGTGTGTCTTTAAACGGCAAAGCCCAACCAGCTGCCTGTGGGTGTGTTGACTAGTTTGTCCTCGCTTCTCTACCAGCGCCCCACACAAGTGTTTTATTCTGAAAAAAATCAACAAGACCAACTCAAAACGGTTGCTTCACATGAACAATATTAGTGTAACAACGAGACTCGCTGAATTTTTTTTTTTTTTTTTTTTTTTTTATGGATAGATTACCAGTGAAGACATCGACTTCACCAGTCTTGCCTTCATAATTCCAGACTGTAAGGCCTTGTTCAGACAGATGTGCATCAGAGTCCACGCTGATGCACATCTGTCTGAGCAGTATGGAGGACAGCTCAGTGAAAACAGTCCACCTGACAGTGCTGTTGTTTGGAGGTCGAGATGATGGATATCCATTTCTCCTGCTAGCGTGTTGGGAAGCCGTGTTACCAGCCTGCGTAATTACTGATGCCTACATTGATGCAACGCAGCGGACAGGTTGGTGATGTCTGGACACACCAGTCTGAGCTGATGACTTGCAAAGGACAGTGTGGACAGTCTGTCTTGAAGATGTGATTTGAGAGACAAATCTAATTTGCCTGCAGCCTAAACAGGGCCTTTGTGCCTCGGTCTCACAGCTGTTCAACTTTCCTCTGACCAATGAATGAGGACAAAGCTCTCTGATGTCACCACAACCCGCCTGAGGGCAAGTCGGGCACACTTTGGCCCTTCTCTGGTGACGGTCCATCTAGAGTGCAGCTCAGCACAACTCAAAACACTTTAACTGGTAATGGAAGAGCAAATCAGAGCAGCACAGTTCCACTCAGTGTGGCCACAAGTGCCAGTGGAAAAACAGCACATCAAAGAGTGTGTTCTCATAGCCAAGTGATGCAACATCCACAAACTTTTTACTCAATTATTTTTCAGAACTCATTAAAATGCTACAATATGTAATAACCACGATATGTGACTTCAAACTATATAACTCACCAGAGTGATTGGGGTAGATCATCTAAAAACAAATTTTTGCCACAGGGGAAAATGAAAAGGATCCACAAGTGTTCCAAAGACCCATGAGATGATAACAGCAAATGACTGGTCTTTCAAAGGAACGTGTGTGAGTGATGACTAATATCAGATTACCTTCACAGCTGATCACAACACAGAGGAACTGGAAACAGTATAAATCCCATCTTAAAGTGAATACTAGCCAGGGGAAGTCCAGCTCAATGGCAGGAGGCTAACAGTTAGCATTTGGAGCATCCAGTCAGTATCCAGCACTCAGTAACACTGAGAGGAAGATAGAGCCACTACTGTCCTACAGAACAGCTGGGGGAAGTGAAATATTACTTATTTGAAATGAGTGAACTATGCATTTAAAACTCTTATTTCGCCTTACCTATAGCATTCCCTGGCCTTGTCACTCTTGCCCAACCATCTCACATGTGTGTATCAGCTGATACATTTTGACTGGCTCACACAATCTTGTTCTAAGGCTGGAGAGCAAAACATACCTCTGCAAGTAATATCCTCCGGAAGGCATTGGCGATGGCAGCATCGATCCCTACCATGTCAAACTCCATGCAGTTCTCATCCAGATCCACAATATCCATTGTGAAATTCTGTAAAGAGGGTGAGAGCTCGAGCAAACTACCAGAAATTATCTATACAGACGCAATCAACTCAGTCCAGACACTCCAGCACTCACCTTCTGAAACCTCTGCATGTCCCAGGTGTCGTCATAGCCTGGGTAGTTCCCAGGGAAATCAGTTGTATGAACCTAAACGCACATAAAGATACAAAATGGTCCTGAGATCGTTAATGTTAATGCTAACATTTTGTTGGCAATATTATTTTAACTGTCAACCCAGTATATAGGACACTTAGCAACCTCTCAATATTTTTATCACAACTTTTGCCACATTCATGTCATATGGGAAGGATGGCAGGAGCTGGAAAATTCCCAACAACACAACTTGTATGGGATCATGTCTGTCGTGAAGAAAAAGAAGTGAACAGTAATGCTTTTTTTTTTTTTTTTTTTTTTTTTTAAACAAAAGATGAATCCTTTACAAACAATAAGGCATAGGAACAATAATGACAGGTAACACCTCTTAACACACAAGGCACATTATGATTTCATTGTGATTTACAGGCTGGGTCTGTGACTGCAGCTCATGTTATTCCAGTGGAGCACAGGTCTAGCTCCCAGCAGCGGCTGACCCAGGGGCCGACAGGAAGTCAAGTCAGCCAATCACACGTAAGGTGTGGATGGACAGGTAACAACTTTATGACCTTAGTGTCATCACACATGCTCAGCTTTAGGATGCACAGGGCTGGTTTCTTAGTGAAGAACCACACGACAAAAGTGGTATTGCTTTTTTATTTATTTCTATGCGTTTGTGGGTCTAAATTTCTACATCTTTACAAGTTGTGTGTGTGTGTGTGTGTGTGTGTGTGTGTGTGTGTGTGTGTGTGTGTGTGTGTGTGTGTGTGTGTGTGCTGTGAGAGCTGGGCAGCCGCTGCACGGAGCTCAGAGCTGGCTGCTGCTGTTAGCGCTCTAGTTTAATCCAGTGGTTCCCAAACTTAGGGGTTGGGCCCCTACATAGGGTCATCAGATGAACGAGAGGGGTTGTGACACAAATTTTTTCTCTAATCTTTGATTTCTGGGGAGGGTTGAGATAGTCCAGTAATTTTAGGCCAAAACTGGGGTCAACCTTGGACAAACTGCAAGAGAAGCAAACTCAACTGATTTTGTATCCTCAGTTTGTCCTCAGTGAGGGGAAAAACATTAAAAGAAATCCCATTGGTGGAAAGTTTTGAAAATCACCTCTATATGACCATATAATACCAAAAAACACCCTTTCTAACACACAGGAGAAAGGGTTCAAAATTTTACTTTCAGATATCACTATAAAAATTCACAAGATGATTACACACACAAAGACAAGAAAAAAAGTCAATTACAAGTTCTTGGAATTATTCTGTTTACACATGCATATCACACATTATCTGATTTGATATGCACTAATAAGGAATATAAGGAATAAATGCCAGAAGAGACATTTAAAAAGTGAATTAAAAGGTTACTATATATATATAGTAATCTTGAATTAAAAGGTTACTATGTAACAGTGAATTGTCTTTGTGTGTGTAATCAACTTGTGAATTTTTATAGTGATATCTGAAAGTAAAATGTTGAACCCCTTTCCCCTGTGTGTTAAAAACAGTGTTTTTTTGGTAATATGTGGTCATATAGAGGTGATTTTCAAAACTTTCCACCAATGGGATTCCTTGGGACTTTTTTCCCCTCACTCAGGACAAACTGAGGATACAAAATCAGTTGAGTTTGCTTCTCTTGCAGTTTGTCCTAGGTTTTTTCATAAAATGACTGGACTAACAAGCTGGCTCTGCTCACACCATATCCAGTCCATATAACAGTCCAGCTCGTCACCGTCACTCTGACCCAGAGGATTGTATTGCTGATATTATTTACTGCAACAAACGGTTTATGTCCATATAGCGAGGTCTACTTCGTTAAACATGACTTGACGTTTGCAAAGCAAGTCCCACCAGCGGCCCCGCAGGAAACCCCAACACATGCGAACCAGAGGGAGAGTTTGGTAACAAAGTTAAAATAAACGACTTACATTTTTCACACCAAATTCCCCTAATAATACTCGGCTCCTAATGTCTTCCACGTTGCTCATGTTCGCAGCCATTTTGCTTCCTCGTCTTCCTCGTCTTCTTCTTGGCAAAGCAGCTTCATGGTACATTAGCGCCACCAACTGGCCTGGAGTCAAAGTGACTGATCCACATCACTTTGACATGAAATAGCAGTGTAAACACATATGTCACTAGTGGCACTATTTAAGCTGCTGGAGGGGGAGCTCCTGTATATATATTTTGCTAATTTAATCCAGTGGTTCCCAAACCTAGGGGTTGGGCCCCTACACAGGGTCATCAGATGAACGAGAGGGGTTGTGACACAAATTTTTTTCTCTAATCTTTGATTTCTGGGAAGGGTTGAGAGATGGAGAGAGAGAGAGAGAGAGAGAGAGAGAGAGAGAGAGAGAGAGAGAGAGAGAGAGAGAGAGAGAGGAGGACAGGGCTGGACTGGGAGACTTTTTCAGGCCACGAATCAGTCATCAGGCCGGGGACACTACCTCATGAAGCTCGTCGAGAGAATGTCAAGAGTGTGCAAAGCAGTAATCAGAGCAAAGGGTGGCTATTTTGAAGAAACTAGAATATAAAACATGTTTTGAGTTATTTCACACTTTTTTGTTTACTACATAATTCCATATGTGTTCATTCATAGTTTTGATTCCTTCAGTGAGAATCTACAATGTAAATAGTCATGAAAATAAGAATACATAAAAACACATTGAATGAGAAGGTGGGTCCAAACTTTTGACTGGTAGTGTACATTCACATACATGTAGGGGCGTGCTACTTATAGGTTTCATAGTTATGTTTACTGTTTTCCATAGCCTGTGCAAGAAGAATCGCTTGCTGCCGACAGTTGCAATGAAGACCAGCTTACACATATCCGCTGACATGTAGGTTGCTCACTGCAAGGAAGACATGCTTCTGCTTAGGACTTATATAATGTGATTTTTGTTATTGATATAATAAAA
Source organism: Myripristis murdjan (assembly GCF_902150065.1). Classification (NCBI taxonomy): domain Eukaryota; kingdom Metazoa; phylum Chordata; class Actinopteri; order Holocentriformes; family Holocentridae; genus Myripristis; species Myripristis murdjan. The sequence goes on from NC_043994.1 coordinate 1,676,936, forward strand.
TTATATCAAAAGGGGGACATCAAAAATCTCCTATTTGACTGTGTTCCTTCTTTAGGCTGGAGGTCACTGGCAGTCTGGGGGGGGTGGGGTGGGGTGGGGGGGCTGTTCAGCTGATTTCTGCCAACAGAGGTAGTGCAATACAGAATAAACATTCTCACCTTGTTTTTGTTGACATAATAAAATTATGTCAAAAGGGGGAATTGTTATAATTGGCCTTATAGCTCAATGTCTTTTTGTATTATCCAGTGTATCATATAGTTCATATCTATAGAACAGCTTGTCCGCTTGGAGCTGGCTCAGCATAACAGAGAACAGATAAAACAGGAGCCAGATGTACCTTCTCTATCTTGTTAGTTCTAGTTTAGGTCTGTTGCATTAGATACACGCCGAGTCAACATTCACACACATAGCATCACACATTCTAGAAACAAGGCGTGGACAGTGGTTGGACTGTCCATGTCCGGGTAACTGGCCAATTATTCTCAGTTGCGTGTCAGTCCAACCTCTGTACGGGGCAGGCCAAGCCCAAGAACATAAATGTGCATCATTTCCTGATATCGGGGCTCATTCTGACTGAGATCCTGCGACAGCTCTGTCACTCTGAGCCCAGCGCTGCCTTGCTTTATATGTGACCATAATAAATATTTCATCTGAGAGCTGAAGATTTACTCCGGTTTGTTCTTGGGCTTTCAACAAAAGAATAGGGTTCTAACACTACATTGCCACTCTTGAAGAGTCTTCCTTCCCTGAGGGTCACCATCATGTTGCACACACCCATACAAGCCTCTACTTGTTGGCTGTTTGGCAGTGACCATGTTACCAGGTCAAATGGTTGCAGACACTGATAAATATATGGAGTGGCTATGCAACACATTAACCACATGTCATACAATGATCTATTCTGATATAATGGTTGAAGCAAGATGCATGCACACACACATGTGCACACACAAACAGCACACAGATCCACTTTTGTTTTCCTGCGATTATAAATGTCAGTTTTCATTCTCTGCAGGTTGGCTAACTGTTGTCAAACTTACACTGGAAACCGCAGAGTGTAAAGAAGTCTTTGGCTGTAATGCTGTCAGCGTGGACACCAGAGGACGATCATTTTTATTTTTTTCTCAGATCTTGCATCTTTCCCTTCAAATTACGTATATGCATCAATGATGAGCAAATTATGTAAAATCATATAAAATTTCAAGCCAAATAGGCCATTTTTCTGTACAGAATGAGGTTGTAACAAGTGACAAGAGCCATGAATTTGTGCATGCAAGCCACTGTGACTCCCTCAGCCAGTGTTATTAGGGTTTCTATATGTTGTGGAATGAACAGGACATTCCTGGAATCAGCCCACACTTCAACACTTAACACTAGACTGGTTTCTGGACAAATTTCATATTTCATATTAGACCTGATATCGTTGTTGCTGGTTTTTTATTTATTTATTTATTTATTTTTTTTATATACTGATTGCTTGATCCTAATGAGGACAGCACTTTTCCAGATGCTCTTAGGGGCTTACAGCTCAATTCAAGATCACAGTTCAGTGCAAAAACACATCCAAATAAATATTCACTTAAGTCTCCACAATAAAAAGTGCCCACATCACATTGTGAGAGAATACCTTAAAATGCTCTTTAGTCATGTTTAACCACGGCAAACCTTTCATGTGAATTATAATTTACATCATTCATGTACCTCCAATATCTTTGCAGGAACTCAGACAAACAGCCATGTTGACAAAAATACATTTTACATAATTCTAATGGATTTTGAAACGGGTATTGAACACAGAGGTGAACGATTATTTTTTCTGAACCCATAAAGAAACATGTGATTCTTCAGCTGAAGTTGAAACAATAAGATCAATTATGTTTGAATTACTTTTTTTTTTTTTTTTTTTTTTTTTTTACATATCACTGATATACATATAAGTGATGACATGTAGTAACGTGTATATCTGTTAAAAACCAGCAGTCCCCAACCCAGTCCTCAAGGACCCCCTGTCCTGCAGGTTTTTGTTTCAGCTCTACTCTTTCACACCTGATCCATTTAAGGGCTTCATGCTGATTGGCTGAAACAGATCTACCTGAAGAGTGTGTGCATGGAGGTTTGTGGACCTTAATTGGGTCAGGTGTGCAAGAGCTGAAACCAAAACCTGAAGGGAGTCCTTGAGGACTGGGTTGGGGACAACTGTTATAGACCCTGAAGCAGAGAGACAATATCTGGTTTAATTAATATCTGGTTCCTTTACATTGAATCAATTCACATAAATGAAACAAAAGTCAACTAATATCGACTGACTGCAGTGCAGCACTGCATTTATTTTTTTCATGAGCAATTTAGTCTTCCTCTGTGTCCTTGGGCAGACAGCAGCATCAGTAGAAGACTGTTCGCAGCCAACAGCAGAAGCGTTGGATTCTTGATCTCTTGGTCTTTTTGACGTCTAAAAAGTTAAAGAACAAAGAGCAAAGTCAGTGCCTGAACTCTTGTTGATGGAAGTAACCATGAGCTACAGAGTGAACGGGCCTGATGACTCAGACACAAGTCAGAGAGAAGAACCCCTACCTGATGTGGTGTCGGGGGAGAGCTCAAGCTCCTCGTTGTCAGCCAGACAGATGCTCAAGTCCTCCTGCCCTGCAGTGATGGCAGCAGCTTCAGCAGGGAGGGTCAGAGGCTCCAGAGGAGCTGAAGCCCCAGAGGAATCCATCTCTGAGGTGCTCTCCTCCAGGCTGGGTGCCTCACTCAAAACTCCTTCACTGGCAGTGGAGTTGTCAGTGTTGGGAAAGTCCAGCTCTGGGATGAAGGTTTTGTTCTCAGTGTCCTCCTTCAGGCTGGGCTTCTGACTCAAACCACCATCATTGTAGTCCATCTCTGTGGTGGATGTGGTTGCATCAGCTGCATCACTGGTGGTGGAGTTGTCCATCTCTGTGATGGCTGTAGTATTCTCAAAGTCTGGTTCCTTGTTCAAACCTCCGTTGTGGGAAGTGGTGGAATTGTCAGCAGCATCCTCTACAGCTGGCAGGGAGGAAGAATGTAGTTCCACCTAGAGCAGAAGAGAAAATGTTTTAATTTTGGAAAATTAAATTAAAAATTAAAGTTAATTAAAAGATATTTTGTATACTTTATAGTGTCCTTGACTGCTACTCTGTGATTCATGTGAGCAGGTCCTCTTACCTCTGTGGTCATCAATTCGTCTGCGTGTTTTGGGGGCTCAAACATTGTAGAAATTTCCCCCACTGCAGTGGCAATGATGGTGAGGAGCACATTTGAGCTGAAACTGTTTAGCTCAGCCACCAGAACGTCAGGGGCGTAATTTTGTCTTATTTTCTCCTAAATGAAGAGAGCCTTTTCGTCCCGAATGGAGCGGGAGAATGGGACCTGAAGCTCCATGGAGGGCAGGGTGGAACTGAGCTGGTCCAGAACGGCTTTTGTCACGCCTACAGCCAGGGGGCTGAGCTGCAGGGACGGCATGGTGAAGGAGAGGGTTGGTGGATGCAGCCAGAAGCCCTGCACCACTTTGGGGACGACCTCCATCACCACCTCCTGGGGGCCGAGGAAACGCGAGCCGGGCTCCTGCTGCTTCTCCACCAGGCTGCTCATGGCTTCTGCAGCCAGCCACTGGATGTGAGGCTCTCTGCAGGATACACACATTTGAAATAAGTTGCAATACATTTCATTGTATCACACAGACATCACCTCATGCTGTCACTGTGTAGTGTAAGTGCTAAATGTGACTGATAACAGTGACTGTCAGCTCCCGGTGAACTGAGCTCCATGTAGGCTTCAAATTCAATGTCCCTCATTTTCATGCAGAGGTTCACCTGCCATGTCTGAAACACAAATGAAATTCATCATTCAGATTTGAGCTTCTTACAGTATAAATAGAGTATTATGTAATTATTTACTCCTAACCTATCATGATAATGTCTTACCAGAATGAGGACAGGCTGGATGATCTCTGCATCATGGTCCTCAAGTGAGAACCTCCACAAGCTTCAAATAGAAACCAAACAGACAGGTTTTCTTTACTTTTGCTCTACTGCCTGCTCATTAGAAACACAATAAGTCAAGATGAGCAGAGTTGATGACAGATCGAGTGGTGGACTGTGTGTATGTCTCACCGCTCCCTGAGGGTCTTCTTGCCCCGCTCCACCAGCCACTCGGTCATGTCTTCAGCCGTCAACTGAGACAGGAGCTGGTTTTGCTGCTGAAGCCTCAGCATCTCCACCATCAGTTTTCTCTACAAGAAAATAGAAGAAATCAGAGGGTTTACACATAAGTATGAGAGACACTTGACTGAAATTATCAAGTGTTTTATTTTTTGGTGTGAGCTTGAAAACAAGAAGTGGTTCTTACCTGTGAGAGATAATATTTTTTCTCCCAGCAGATCTCTATTAGTCCAGCAGCTATGCGCAATATTTTGATGGAATCGTGCACTTCACGATACAAGCATGAAATTTGGCACACTGTTAGAGCATGCCCTAAGGATCATTTTTGGCTATAGGGCCATTGCAGATTTGTCCCGTGGTAACCGTGGCAACCATTTTTCACAATGGCTGCCACCTGCTGTGATTTTACCTGTAACTCAGGTTCTAGACCACCGAGGATCTTGATCCTGGTGGCTAATCCTACATTTTCAAGGATGAGGAATACAGTGGTACTACAACATGCTAGCAACTTCCTAACTACATATTTCCAGCATTCAGTTAATTAAATAATAGTAAAAACCATCAAAATATGTATTTCGGTATAGAGTATACTGTACATGTTTTCTAAGATGTTGACAGATATGCCATGAAATGCATGTGTGTTATGGCAATGGCCAAAGTGGAACTATACAGCAGTACAGAGACAGGATACCATTTAGCCTAAAGGCATTTTTAATAAAGCCAAAGAGGAAAGAAAGTGACAACACAAAGTTATGTATGATGACACAGTCCACCACAGTAGCAAAGGGCAGTGCACTGAAGTGCTGCCTCAGCACATTTACATCTTCCACAACTCCCCTTTTTGCAACCACAGTGGAGGAGGTCGCGACATGCCAGGCTTGCTTCTGGTAGTCTGGTCCAGTGAACTTCCCATCCATCTGTCAGAATCAGAATCAACTTTGTTGTCACATGACACATTTTACAGGTGTAAACAAGTGGGTTAAATTATCCATCCATTCATTCATTCATTCTGTGTCCTTCCTCTTCCACCCTCAGTCACCTGGGGAGGGGAGTTCAGGGACTGCAACCATAGCCTTTCCCCAGCAGTGACCAGCTTGGGAGGCTGCCCTCTTTGTATGTTGTGCTGCTTGTGTTGGGGGGGAGTCCACCAATCGTTCTACCTTTTTGGGTGAACAGCTGCTTCCGTGGTATGTAACACAAGTTGCCAGGAAGGAGAACAGCTCAGCTTTGTTCTCATCAATTCGTAGATACTCCGGCCAATTCCCAGGAATGGCACTCGATGGCTCAATGTGTCAACGAATTCTCTTCCCTCTCTTGCTGCATGTTTCAGCCTTCAGCGTTTCTAGTTAACCAGACAATACCCCACAAAATTTCCCATCAAGAGAAAAAAAACCTGCCTCTAATTGGCTGGCCTCCAGTCCAAGAAAAATCCAAGTCTCAACAAGAAAATATCATCCCTGAAGAATGACTGTTCCTTGTTCTCGAGGCTCAACATTGTATCACAGACATGTGATGGAAATCTGGTTGAGTTCTTTGAGCATGAAAACCAGGCATGTCCACCAGCACTGTCACAAATGGACAGGCTGAGCCAGTGGGAATGGATGCATTTTCATGTGAAGGAACCAGGTCCATCAAACAGCCCACCAAGTCCGACTTGGTACCAGTTCTCAGCCTGTCCATTTGTGACAGTGCTGGTGGACATGCCTGGTTTTCATGCTCAAAGAATTGATCCAGATTTCCATCACATGTCTGTGATACAATGTTGAGCCTCGAGAACAAGGAACAGTCATTCTTCAGGGATGATATTTTCTTGTTGAGACTTGGATTTTTCTTGGACTGGAGGCCAGCCAATTAGAGGCAGGTTTTTTTTCTCTTGATGGGAAATTTTGTGGGGTATTGTCTGGTTAACTAGAAACGCTGAAGGCTGAAACATGCAGCAAGAGAGGGAAGAGAATTCGTTGACACATTGAGCCATCGAGTGCCATTCCTGGGAATTGGCCGGAGTATCTATGAATTGATGAGAACAAAGCTGAGCTGTTCTCCTTCCTGGCAACTTGTGTTACATACCACGGAAGCAGCTGTTCACCCAAAAAGGTAGAACGGTTGGTGGACTCCCCCCCAACACAAGCAGCACAACATACAAAAAAGGCAGCCTACCAAGCTGGTCACTGCTGGGGACAGGCTATGGTTGCAGTCCCTGAACTCCCCTCCCCAGGTGACTGGGGGTGGAAGAGGAAGGACACAGAATGAATGAATGAATAAATGAATAATTTAACCCACTTGTTTACACCTGTAAAATGTGTCATGTGACAACAAAGTTGATTCTGATTCTGACAGATGGATGGGAAGTTCACTGGACCAGACTACCAGAAGCAAGCCTGGCATGTCGCGACCTCCTCCACTGTGGTTGCAAAAAGGGGAGTTGTGGAAGATGCAAATGTGCTGAGGCAGCACTTCAGTGCACTGCCCTTTGCTACTGTGGTGGACTGTGTCATCATACACAACTTTGTGTTGTCACACTTTCTTTCCTCTTTGGCTTTATTAAAAATGCCTTTAGGCTAAATGGTATCCTGTTTCTGTACTGCTGTATAGTTCCACTTTGGCCATTGCCATAACACACATGCATTTCATGGCATATCTGTCAACATCTTAGAAAACATGTACAGTACTCTACCGAAATACATATTTTGATGGTTTTTTCTATTATTTAATTAACTGAATGCTGGAAATATGTAGTTAGGAAGTTACTAGCATGTTGTAGTACCACTGTATTCCTCATCCTTGAAAATGTAGGATTAGCCACCAGGATCAAGATCCTAGGTGGTCTAGAACCTGAGTTACAGGTAAAATCACAGCAGGTGGCAGCCATTTTGAAAAATGGTTGCCATGGTTATCACGGGACAAATCTGCAATGGCCCTATAGCCAGAAATGATCCTTAGGGCATGCTCTAACAGTGTGCCAAATTTCATGCTTGTATCGTGAAGTGCACGATTTTTCGCATAGCCGCCGGACTATATGGTCTGTCTGTAGACTGGGACATTGAACAGTTCCTTAAAAGGAAACAAGGTAATATTGTCAGTAATTATTTCTTACTCAGTGTTTTCACTACAGTACAAAATATCTACAACTTAACTGCAACACAAAATCTTCACATACCTCAATGGGCCTGTAGATGGCCCTGCCTTCTATCCAGTCCATGGTTGTGGTTTTGCTGCAGGACAATTCAAATGTACAGCAGCAACAAAAACAAATCAATATCCAACAAAATGATCATAACTGCAGAGCAGTCAAAAGAGCAGCCAAACGCGGTTGATCCGTTAGGCACAAGGGAAGCAGTGAAGTTTGCTGTGCGTTGCCACAGGAGACAGAACGGACCTGTTGTTGAGTCACAGGCAGTAGAACTCGGCTCTTTATGACACACAGATTCTGTTTGGTTCTGCTGCTCAGGCTGAGATCAGCAGAGAAAATGTCTGGGCAACTTGAGCGACAGAGATCAAGTAGGAATCACAGAGCAAAGTCTTTTTACCAGACAACATGTTAGCAGATGTTTACAGCTGTGTTTTGACTTGGCCAGTGTGTTGGCAGGTTCTTAACTGTGATACACTGTGGCAGGTAACACAGGCCAGGTACACACACAAGCAACATTGTGAAGGTTTGGAGATAGGAATTACTGATTCTAACGGAGGGGGGAATTGTAAAATGGGCCAAAATCAATGTAGAAGCCATTATGGCTATGAGTAATTAGTGTAATTTAAAAATAAATAAAAAAATAAATAAACTATTTATATTTCCTGAAAATGCTGCCCATATATCAAGGCCAATGTTGTTTCTCTTTGATGTATCAACATTAAACTGAATAGATGTATGCTTTTTTTGTATTCTTTTTTCCAGTTTTTTTTTTTTTTTTTTTAACCCTATAAAGCCTGAACTATGAAAGAATTGGCAGAAATTTCCAATTTTTTGAAACTGAACCCTTTATTTAGTCCTATAACAATATATATATATATATATATATATATATATATATATATATATATATATATATATATATATATATATAAATAAAAAAAATATGTTATTACACGACCTTTCTGGTGTATGATATATGATATGTACTTGAAGTGCCAATGGTATGGTCCAGGGTGAACAGGGGAAGTGTTCAAAGGTATACAACAGTATTTTTGTCAAGTATTGATGAAACTGAAAACAAAAAACGGAATTGAAAATGTGTATCATATATGATACAAATGGCTTTATAGGGTTAAGTCAGTCATCAGTCATGTTCTACCTCCAGTATTGTGCTTAAATGGGGGTGGACATAAAGTGCGGGCCAAGTCAGGTGCACTGCAGGACCGCCTCTTCCTTGAGCACCTTTTTTTTCCCTTTCTCCCTTTCCACACCTTTACTCTTTTTTCCCTGGATTTGGGGAATTAATGTATTAACTTCAATTCAATCATGCAACCTTTTCTTCCACCTCCTCTCCTCTCCTCCATAGTCAGAGGCTGTGTCCAAAATCACTCCCTAATCACTATATAGTGCACTATATGGTGATTACGCCATTTTGTAGGGGTGTCCGAATGTTTAGTGATTGTTAATGTTCACTATATAGTCCACTGGATGTATCCCACAATCCACCACGAAATGTAGTGAACATCCGATGGTCACTAACCAGGCAATATATCCCGTCATGCATTGCAGACAAGCAGTCGTGAAGGAAAAATGAGTTCACTATATAGTCCACTACATTGAATTCCCTATATAGCGAGTAGGGAGTAGTGAATGAGTGAGTGATTTTGGACACAGTCAGACACACACACGCGAGTCACGACACCCCCTCCCCAACATACTGCCTGTGTTTACAACGTACTCAGACTGTTGGGGCGGATGTTAATCAAAACAAACCAATCACGTCTTGATCTCTTCACAGGTTGCTGGCCTCTGATTGGCCTGGCCTATTGCTCTGACTTAAAAAAAAAAAAGTCAGGCTGGACGGACCAGACTGGCCTGACAGCTGATTGGCTTGGCCGGCTACATGTCTAAAAAAAAAAAAAAGAAAAAGAAAAAGAAAAAAAAAGTAGTAGTAGTAGTCAGAACAATGATAGCAAGAATAGTAAGAGGAGGAAGATGGAAGAGAAGAGAGCACCATGAAACCATGTGGGAGGTTGAGGGGGGAAAAAAATCACTATTTGGTGAAGATGTTAACAACTCATGCAGGGCTTTCACACCTGCCTCATTTGGTCTGGATGTTTGAACTTATCAGTTTGATCCAACCCAAAATTACAGGTGTGGAACCTCTCCCGGACCAAATAGGCCAACCTTGGTCAGACTAAAAGAGGTGGTCTCAGTCTGGGGAAAACAACATCATTTGCTTTTAGTGTGAAAACATTTTTTGGATGTTTTGGACTTTCAGACCAATCACAGGAAGCCTGGCTGGCTATCCTCAGAATTTGAAAAAGGAGAGATATGGGCTGTGGTAGCATTCAAGTGTGAAAAGGCCCATAGACATCTCAAACGTGACCTGAATACACACCACTCTTTGTAAGATGTCAAAAGCCAAAAAGCTTAGAAATCACTGGTTTTTAACAACCACTGCTGTTTAGCAATGTGCTGTCCCCAGGAAATGACTTCACATGATTTCTACTCTCTGTAAAATATAGTATAGTATAGTAGTACTGAATTTCCCCCTGTGGGACAAATAAAGTATGACTGATTGATTGATTGTATCTTAAATAATGATAGTGATCATCCTGCACTAGTGGATGTACATTAAAGTTACAACCAATGAAACCTTCACAAATCTTTAAACTTCCTCTCTCATCCACCAATCCCTTTGAATAAAACTATGTTTCTCTTACAAACTGAGATCTATGTTGGTTTCCTCTTGTCAGTGATGCTTCCCTGCACCCAGAGGCGGTCCTGGCTAGTTTTGCGCCCTGGGCGAACCATCCCCCACCCCCCCCCACCACATCAGGCCTATCATTTGTTAACATCCTATTAACTAAGAATAACACACTAGAAATTACTCATAAAGCTATATCACATATAGCTTACAAAATTTCATGTCAGTGTATAGGAAGTTATTTAGGTTACCATAGACCCACGTATAGCAAAAAAAAATAAAAATTCCACAGTCAGGACGTATTGTTTACCAAATCCACAGACTAACAGGCCAATGTGAACTTGCACTTGCTGTGTTGCAAACACAAACTAACCTATGGGTGAAATTAATTCCATGACATGATGCCTAAAATTTTAATAGTTGCTAGTTCAGCAAAACTAAAAACCAAAAAAAAAAAAAAAAAAAAAAAAAAAAATTCTGTGGCTAAGTGGCAACATATTAGCAAGAGGCTAATAAATAGGGTATAGGCTACTGTTTCATTACATGCACAATTAACGTCACGCATAGAGACTTGCATACCTTTATCTTTTGAACGTTTCTCCTCTTCTTCTCTCCTTCTCTTTCTGAACTGGGCACCTGATGTTTTTTTTGGCCTTTTGTCCATGATACTCCATTGACTTTTTGTTGTTGTTGTTGTTGTTTGGCATTTTCACATAACCCAATAAATTACATGTAGCTATAAGGGGTCTATATTAATTTTATGAATGAAATACAATTTATTTGGAAGCAGCAGTTTGTGTTGTTTGGCCTGGGATCTTTCATATAAGAGGTTAGTCTATCCCCCGCCCCCCTCCCCTTTGCTTTTCCTGAGACTCACAACCTGTGCACAGCCTCTGCAGTCGCAAGTTGATCCCCCGCGCCCCCCTCCCCCTTGCCTTTTCTTCTGACACACACGACCTGTATACATGACTCTCAGCAGCAAGTTGACGTGATAGTAGGGGCGCCTCAGCGCCCACTGCACCAACTTGACATGGAAATGAGCGATATTAGTCTAGAAACGATTTTTTTTTTTTTTTTCTTTGCGGACGCACTTTTTTTTTTTTTTTTTTTTTTTGGACGGCGCTTGTGCGCCCCCAAGTAGATTGCGCCCTGGGCGGTTGCCCACATTGCCCATAGGAAAAACCGTCCCTGCCTGCACCATATTCCGCCCAACAGGAACTGCATAAAGTCAAGAAAGTAAAAGTCCATTTTATTCCATTAGTGTCAAATCCTAATCTGAAAAGTTACCAAAGCTGTCATATGAATGTAGTGGAGCAGAAAGTGTAATATTACCCTCTGAAATGTAGTGGAATGGAAGTGTAAAGTAGCAGAAAATGGAAATACTTAAGTAAGAACAAATACCTTAAAACTGTACTTCAGCACAGCACTTGAATAAGTATACCAGGTTTCCACCACTGATGTACACACGCTGAAAACTGAAGCTGACGGCTCTTTAACTTCATAGTTATTGTTTATTTCAGATCCAATTTGCGGGAACACTGAGCTAAAACAAAAAGTGTGCAACAGTCCAAATACTTCTGGACTGCACTGTATATAATATAGAACATGTGGTTGGTGGCTATGTATATCCCACCTCATATCAAGAAACCACTGAAAGGTCAAACAGTGAACCTGATGCAAAAAAACAAAACAAAACAAAACAAAACAAAAAAACAATCACAAAAACTGATAGTATATTGTTAATAGAGCATAGTACCCTGGTTGTGATGGTGTTACAGTGATGTCAAACATCACACCAACACGCTGGATGTCTGTCCACTCACATTGTCCACAACACTAAAGCAGCTGGGTTACACACACATTCCATTAACCCCCGGCTGGCTGACAACTTAAAATATTCTTTGGCAAAGAGTTTGACTTCAAATAAGATATGACAGAGAGAGAGGGGGAGAGAGAGAGAGAGAGGGAGAGAGAGAGAGAGAGAGAGAGAGAGAGAGAGAGAGAGATTATTAATGCAGAAAAAAGGAATGTCATTCAAAATCATCCTTAAATACAGCAACATCTTTCAGATGAAAACCTTGTTTCTCCAAAATGAATTATTTTCAACTTGCCTGCTGTTTATTTTTCAATGTATCAAATGGCTTTGAAAACACTTACATAAATTCAAGGACTGTAGCGTTTTCTAATCCCATAATTGAATTCCTCAGTTCTTCAATTAAAGATAAAACATGAAAATCACAGAAAGTGGAGTAACAAACAGCAATAAGATGCCCAGAAATTGTGGGTATTTCCAAAAGCAGGACGGTCATATTACCCAGATAACTTCAAAAAATGTTATAATATCTTCTGAAATTATGTTTATTACTACTAATTAACATTTCAGAGGCCCCAGTCATATTTCTAACCCTTATACTTGAATGATTCTAAAGAGGTGTAATGCTCATGAAAAAAAAAAAAAAAACTGTTGGTGTTTTTTTTTTTTTTTTTTTTTAATTAACAAGATAATTATCTCAGAATTCTGAGGAAAGTTATCATGGAAAAACCATTTCTAAACCCCCATAAACCATTTCTCAGAATTCTGAGATAATTGTGTTTTTAATTGAGAAAAAAAACAAAAACAAAAACAGAGCATTTGATCCCCATATTGTTTTCTCAGAATTAAGTACATATTTTGGTAATTCATAAAAACAGCAGATTTTTCCCTCGGGAAAATTTGTCTCAGATTTCTGAAATAATTATCTAGCTAATACTGAAAAACAGGCAGATTTTTTTTTTCTTCAAGTGAATGCATAATGCCTCTGTATAGGAGTCAGAGATCACCAAATTGTAACACAATCCTTCTCAGAGTTATCTGGCAAAGTTTCTAACCCTTTGTGATCCACCTCCCCCCTCTCCCCCTTTCCCCCATTATTCCCTATTATGGTATTAGCTTATGCTTCACAGTGGAAATTGTTTGATTTTCAGAGGCTTAAATATCATTCCAGTTGCATTTCGACCCGTCTATCACACCCTATTGTCAGTTAAAATTGTCATTGCTCTGACTTCAATTTAGTCATATACTAAAATAAACCTGATTGGACTATATATTTGCTATGACTCTCAGAACACTGCTAGCACACAGCTGAATGCATTGCACAGCCTTACTATTGAAATCAACACACAAACACTGAACCATAGACAAGAGAGGATAACCTAAGCCTTGATTTACAGTGGACACAAGTCTGTTGTTTATCATTTGTTTCCCTTTCAGTGCTTTCTGTCATGGTTGCTTGGAGCAATTCTTCACATGAGCAAACTATAATTTGAACATAAACATTCATGTGTTTAATGTTTATATGAATCCAGTGCAAATGTCCATTGATTCTGGTATGCAGGCCATTTTCCTTATGTGTCCTTTTAACCTTTGAACACTCTTTGAGCTGGGAGACATTTGAGGCTGAGGATACCAGTAGCCATGTCGACTACTGAGCACAGTATTCAGGTTCAGTCCTGTCTGTCATCAGTTGGTTGGTCAGTCAACAGCAGTAGAATTGCGAGCACAGCAGGCCGGGGTTCGGATGGAGCTCATCATCCTGCTCCTCTTTCTCTGGCAGCGGGTTTTACCGCTCTGCCAGGAGGTGTTGGTGTCCTGGCGGGTGAGTTTGGTGGCTCGACTTGCCGTCTCCTTGATCTGCAGCTCCAGGTGCTTCTGAATAGCCAGGCCCAGCTCCTCAGGATCCAAAGAGGCCCCGTACACCTCCCACGTCATCCCTTCTGCATCCCACTTCACCTCTTTCACCGGGGTCTTCTGGGCTCCACCCTGCCGGCTGCCACCATCAGCCTCCATGGATGTGCTCTGGTTACATGTCGCCTCGCTTCCGTTCTCCTCCACTAAGCAGATCTGAGGGAACACATGGGGCTGGAGTTGGAGGGGAGCAGGCTCTGAGATAGTCCGGCTTGTCTGCACCCCAACATCCCTCAGCTCTTTGTGGGCTGTCATAGTTCCCATGTCCCTGGTGGTGGTGGTGGTGGTCCTGCCGACAGGGCTGCTACAGCACTCCTCTACCCCGCTGTGCTTCTGGGTTTGCAGCATGCCACCAGGGTGAAGAGAGCTGATCCAAGAGCAACTGAGGTTGCAGCAGCGAAGCAGACGTTTGGCATCCAGGCCCGTCTCGCTGACGGATGACATCAGGCGAGGCAGGGCGATCATGTTTGTCGTTGAATGAGGTAGCACGGCACACTGGACCCTGCAGCCAGCCTCCATGCTTGCCATGTGCGGCAGCAGCTGGGCAGGGGCTGGGATGGGTTGAGGGTGGCAGTAGGCGGCAAATGTATCCTCCAGATTGCCATGGTGGATGTAAGAGTCGCAGCAAAGTGCCTCTTTGCATTGAGGGTGACGGCAGCCCTCTCCTTCGAAATCTCCGACTTTGTTGGCAGCCTGGACTGCACAAGGGTGGACACAGCTACCCTGAGGCTGCTGCGTTGGACTGCCTCCTCCGCTGTTTGGCCCTCGGCAAGCCGTGGTCACGATGTTGCAGTGCTGCAGCTGCATGGGTTGCTTACAGGCTAGTATGGAGTGACCCTGAGCCTCTTGGATACTGTAATCTCCCCCATAAGCAAGCCCACAAGCCTCACTATGTGAAGCCTGGGGGCCTTGTTTAACAAGAGGAATGCTATCTGAATGACTCCTCTGAACAGGCAGGGATGCTGGCTGTAGTCTCTGTACCGTTCTTCTGCTAGCTTGGGGGCTGTGACTGGTTACACTCACCTCTTCCTCATGATGATGTGGGGTTGTATAGGGTTCAGCTATGCTGTGGGGGCGGACCAAAGTCCGGGGAGATGCACAGCGTTCAGGTGGGTGTCCTGAGACACTGTTTTGGAGGGTTGGCACTGCAACCTGTACACCATTCTCTCCACTGACCCTCTGACTGTCAGTTTGTCTGATGGGATGTTCATTAGAAGTCTTACTGATGGCCTGCTTGAGGCCCTCCTGGCAGATATGACCTGGTTCTTTGGGCAGATCTGTGTTTTGAGAAGATGTCAGCACCTCCACAGAGCTCTTGGAAGTGGGCACGATGGGCTTAGTGGAGAGGGCCGAATCAGATGAGACAGCCCCCCCTGGTGTGTACAGCACTGACGCGGGATGCCCACCCTCTGCCATGGAAGACCTTAAAGAACAGACACAGCATTATAGGACGATACCAGTGATTTTAATGTTTGGCCTATTTACTGTAATTTTCTGACATTTTACATTGCAACAAACCATTCTGAAAATCATGCAGGGGGACTAACGATTTTGCAACTTATAATGAAAATTAGTCAAATTTTTGGTTGAAACATCCACCTGATAATGTTCTGCCTCTGTGTCTAACAATGCCATCAACATTCATAAACCACAGAAATGATATTGTGAATATCATATTGTGTAAAACAAATATTCCATGGGGACTATTTTAGACAGTATCCCTCCACCCAATTTCAAGTCATCAAAACACAACAGTGTTGCTGCTTTTTGGAAAACTAATGTGGACGACTTTATTACAGTGATGGAATACTGCTGTGAAGAAAGTCTGAAGTCTCTGAAAGCTCATTTTTCTATCGTAGTGGAATGAAAGGAAAACAATGGCTGGATACAAGAGAGGTAAAATGATATCTGACTTCTAAAAAATGACTGCTTGCTTTGGGAAAAGATTCACAGAAACGTCACGTATATACATTTTGTCAATATATAGGCTAAACATGCAAATTCACTGGGATGGTCCTGTAAATGTGGAACATGTTGGTTAGAGCCCTCAAAGGAAGAAGAGAAGTTATTTCAGGTGGATTGTCAAACAGCCACAGTACCTATGAGGATTAAGTGCACAGTAGCATTTCTGTAAGCTTTCCTCTTTGTCTTCACATGAGCCTGAGCACAGGATGGAACTGTGCCCACATCACTCCCAAACCATGGAGATACTGGTCGATTTTGGCTCCATCAATGATCCAGCTCTTAACTCCAGAGGGAAACTCCAGTCTGGAAACACTTCACATACAATGTGCCTTTATTTCTGATCAGTGTCATTTGTAGTATGTAGGTGTACAACCATGTCCAGAGATCAAATGTATTTTTCCAAGACCAGTGTTGACCAATGCTGCCATCAGGAGGTCATGACAGTGTGGATACCTGACAGAAAATGACACTGAATCCACATTTTTGCCAAGATTTGGGCTTTTAAAGGCTGTGGTCTTAAACTTTTGACCAGCTGATGAACAGCCTATTTCAGTTTAATGGTTGTTTGCAATAAATTGCTTACTCAAATTTTTTTTTGTCCCACTCCCATTTCTTCTTTTTGCATTTTGAAGCTCTACTTAGAACCTTCTTAAGATCCAACAGTGCAAAATGTAAATTCTTGCAATTTCTCAACTGGTCTTAAAATTTTGATCAGGAGTGTATATGGGTACATGTGACTAACCTTCACTACTCAACTGAGACTATTGTATGTGTATATAATGATAATTAAAAAAAAAAAAAAAAAAAAAGAGAGAGAGAGAGAGAGAGAACCTTGTCAGTTTGTTGGACATTGCTTTGAATACTTATGAACTGTCTTATGGATTTATGAACTCATCTGCACAGTGCAGACTGGGAATACCTCTGATCTTCTTACCTGCAGTTTCACAGCTTGACCACTCTTTTAGATTGAAGCTTTCTTCAAGATGTGATCTATCAAGTGTTTTCGGCGCTCCAAATGTTTAACTGGTGTAATCACAGAGTAGTATTATACCGTTATGTAACAACATCAACAATAAAGTGCTGTCAAACACCTCATCAAAAACTGCATTATTCATTTACAGAAATGACTACAGCAACTTTTTGAAACAAACAACTTGATGTGGGTGCAGTGTTGACTGATATGAAACTCCATACTATAGAAATTCCTTCTCTCTCCATTTCCAACTTCCTTCCATCCCTCCTCACTTTTTGCCCCAAGCCACTTTCCCATCTTCCAAACTGGTTTGCTTTTCCTCTCTCCATTACAGGCTGGTATATGACGGCTTCTGTAAGCTCATATTTTTCACTCATGTGGGTCTGGGAAGGAGAAGAGTGTAACCATTATGTCATACTCTGCAGAATCAACCACGTCAGACCAGCAAACGGACATAGAGAAGAAAGGATTCCACCCACACAGTGTGGGCTTCTGCTGCTGCCTTAACACCATTTAAACAGCACATGCAATCACTCAGCTGAAACAAAGACCAAAATAAAGAAAGATGTCAAATTCTTTTTAAGATGATTTGCATCACCACTATATGTGGCGTGTACTACATTTTCAAAGGACACACTAGGACAAATGGAAATTGACATAAAATGAGCCATTATTAAAAGGTGTCGGGGTGAATGTAACAAATTACTCATTTTACTGTAATTGAGTAGCTTTTTTGCGCACTTGTACTTTTTTGCATATTTTTACAGTTAGTAATTTAACTTAAAGGCAGACTTTGCAGTTTCAAAAGGGAGGGCACCTCACCTTGTTATGATGTGGTACAGAAAGACAAATACCTCTCAATTCTCAAAAGAATAGAGCTTAGAAATGCCTCACAATGCCAGGACAACTCTATTACCCAATCATAACCCAAAATATAAGAGCATTTCACTGCACTGTTCATGTTTGTGCAAACATTTGATATTAATACACTCAATTCAAAACATGCATTTAAAAACGTTCCATTAATCCTCTGGGTTATCAGTGTTGGCATGAACCTGAGGGTTTTCTCCTTCCTCAGCCTCATCCCTAACATTGGTAAACAAAATGATGTGCCCTCCCATTTGAAAGTGCACAGTCTGTCTTTAAAAGGTAACTCAGCACGAGCTTTAAACTTGTGCTGCAGTGCTCTCCAGGCCCTGCAACTTTCAGGCATGTTGCACTTCTTGCCACACCCAATCAGTGATGTGGCCTCAGGCACTTTGCCATTGACAGCTAGTCTGATACTCAGACTGAGTGACCGTTACGTTTCCTAGCTGTTAGCTGTTTTTCTGTGGGCGGAGGGATTTGATCCTCCTAACCAATCAATAGTGACTGACATGTCCCACTGCTGTCACAGAGCTTTCAGTCCACACATCAGCTGCTTTAGTCACTTTACAGCACTATTGCAAATCTGTCTGAGCAACTTTAGCCACCTACAAAAATGTCCGTCAGTTTTGATGCTTTGTGCCCTTTATGCCAAGTCAATGTGAAGGTTAAAGGTGTTGTAACAGATGTAAGAGCTTTATATTGCCAAAGTTGGTCTAATTCTAGCCCTGGTCCAGCGAGTAAGTTTCCATGGCTAGCCTGTTGTTGGCCTAGCATCACCAGAATGATCAGAATAAGCTGACTGAGAGCAATGGAGCTCCAATCCTCCCTCACAGCTTAGGCAACTATAACATCTTGAAACATAATCAATGAAGTTGATGAAGCAGTTTTTTGCTAAATTATGATGAAAGTAAAAAATGGGACAATCAACCCCATTCTCGCCTAGCAGAGAGCAGCACTCCCAGCTGTTTGGAGGTACATAAAGCTATCAAGTGGAATAAAGGATTAAATTATGAATACAATCAGTTGTCATACTTTAGTGACTAAAACTACAGGAATAAAGAACAGCCTGAAAATAATAATTAGTCCTTAAAGAGGTTGCTCATTGTCTCAACACTCATTTTCATATCACAGTGGAATGCATGATAACCAATGACTGAAGAAAGGGTAGGAAAAATGATATCAGAGCTCTAACATAGAATTGCTTGCTTTGGTAAACAGAAACATGAAGTATATAGATTTTGTAGATATGATGCTAAACATATAAAATCACTGGTCCGGTCCTGTGAGAGTGTTTGTGTATTGTGCTTCATGTCACATGACATTAGTGCTAATGAAAAGTTGCATTTAATTCAGTATAGACTGATGGCACAAATTTGATTACAGTCAAGATACAATTCCTCAGTGTGGTAGGTGTTTGAAATGTCTTCAGGGAGACTCTCCTGTACATGTGTGTGGGCTCTGAGGCTCCCAGGCTGTGTGTCTGTCAGGATGTGGGAACTGTGTGACACCCTGTTAGATGGCGATTCTTTTATTAGCTGTCGTTTTTAAAAAGTTGATGCTGACAACATTTTGTCAACATGGGTCATATATATACACGGGTGTAACAGTTCAATAAAGCCACAGTTGGGTTTGAATTGCGGTTCAGCTGTGGTTCAGTTTGGTTTGTACATGAGGCAGAAAGAAACACTACCATTTCCACTGTTCACTGTATTTCATTTTATTTGCAAAACTATATTTTTTTAATAACAATCTATGAAATCAACAAATATTCTGTTTAATTCAATAGTCTACTTCAGCTATTTAAAAAAAGGAAGAGAAATATTTTCAGCAGATTCATTAGTTCATCCGCTCAGTGTGTGGCTGAGAGGGAGTCACGGTCAGGTAACTCTCAGTTGCCCTGGAGCTCCAAATATCACAAGAATGGTTAGCAGTTTACACCCCAAATATCTATCTATCTATCTATCTATCTATCTATCTATCTATCTATCTATCTATCTGATGGACAGACAGACAGACAGACAGACTGGAGTTTCCCTCTGGAGTTAAGAGCTGGATCATTGATGGAGCCAAAATCGACCAGTATCTCCATGGTTTGGGAGTGATGTGGGCACAGTTCCATCCTGTGCTCAGGCAATGAAGACAAAGAGGAAAGCTTACAGAAATGCTGCTGTGCACTTAATCCTCATAGGTACTGGAGCTGTTTGACAATCCACCTGAAAGAACTTCTCTTCTTCCTTTGAGGGCTCTAACCAACATGTTCCACATTTACAGGACCATCTGACTTCAGACTGTCTTCACAGCAGTACTCCATCACCGTAATAAAGTCGTCCACATTAGTTCTCCAAAAAGCAGCAGCACAGAAAATAGTCCTCGTGGAAGCCATCACACAAATCAACACAAAATGTACACAGCAAATGATCAGTTTCATGCTTTATGAATGGTAATGACTTTGTTAGCTGAAGAAGCAGAACATTATAAGGCTGATGTTTCAAACCACAAATACTAGGGATTTTAAATGTATGTTGTGAAATATTTGATTTGACAAAATGGTTTGTTGCAATGTAAAATGTGGGTAAATTCTAGCAAAAGGGCCAAACATTCAAAAGCATTCTAAAATCACACGAATCCCAGCAGTGAGGTGATTTAAAGGACATTCAACTTTTGCTTTTGCCTTTGCTGACAGGCTTGAGCCCTGCGTCTCGGTCCTGACAGAATATACAAGAAGCAGTGCTGCGGATGCCAAGACCAGACTTTAATTTGGTTGTCAAATGACACAGGAGCCTCGGGAAGCGTGCAGAGGGAATATTCTCCAAAGAGAGACGGTGTGCACGAGGGCTGGGATGGCAGCGACTGCAGGTAATGAGTCATTCAGAGCCTGCATGCAGCTTTTCTCTGTTGGGTGCTAAAAGTATAAATGGATGATAGATGGACTGAACCCCCTTGAACCAGAAATCAACTTATACATTAGCCGTTTCAAAAGCACACATACACAGGGATTTGCACAATGGGATTTCCATGGCAAATGTATGCACATACACACAGTCCGAGTGGTTCCCATCCTCTAAACCTCCATTTTTTTCAAAAAATATTTTTCAGCGGCCAGCTTACCTTTTCCAATAAGCTGATGGTTTGAGGTTGTGTCTTCCTCTTTCCCTCGGTCAGGGGCTGGGAGCGGGCACTGCTTCCTGAGGAACCCTCGCCCTCCTCCTCACATCTACAGGTGACCTCCTCTCATTCTCTCCTCAAGAATACTCTGCTCACCATATCCGCTCTCCCGTCTCCTCCGTAACCTCCTCTTCCTTCCCTCCTCTCTTTCCAACCCCCCAGCCGTGCACAAGATGGAGACCTTGAGATAATCCCCTCCTACATCTGATTACAAATGTGAGGCTGCAATCTTCAAATCCCCACTTCGGAACAGTGAGGAGTTTGCTGGTGGTTGGCTTATTTAGCTGTGGTGGGAAACAGGCAGAGGGGGGAGGGGGAATTGAAATAAGAGGGGATTGTCAGATGGCAAGCATCGCTGTCCCTCCACCAGGGAGGGAGAGAGAGAGAGAGAGGTGGAGAGAGAGAGGAGGGGAGGAGGGAAGTGCTTCAATGAATGTGTGCTCTAGAGACAAATAAAACAAGGAAAATGTCACCGCTTCTTTTTTCTGGGTTCGACGTTTCATCTCTGTCCTTGTGTGTGTGCACATGGAAACACACACACACACACACACACACACACACACACCTCCACCTCCACTCTGACCTTACCTAGTGCTTTGGTTCAACACTCTCTCTTTCTCTCTCCCTCTCTCCCCCCACACACTCTCCATCACTGTATCCCTGTTGCTATGGAAACTGCAATACTCAATGGGACTGTGTTGAATGTTCCTTTTTTCGTGCTGCAGTGAGACAACAGATAGCCAAAACAAATCAGCTGAGAGATGGCCATATCCACGGCCATATGATGTTCTTGTGTGTCACGTGTGTCATCACTGCTGTTCGTTTTCTGTGCGTTTCCTAACATGACAGTGACAGATGACAGCATGATGGCATGGCACACATCAGTCTGCATATCAGTTGTATTTTTTCCTGAGAGATTTGGACTGCCGGGGGTGGGGTGCTTTGTGACTGGACTAAAAGATCTTGAAAGATCTTGCAGATCACCAGGATGCTCCAAAATCCCACCCTGAGCTGTCACTGCAGGGGCAAAGCAGCATGGCAGCTACAATGTCACATGTATGCCAGCTATTGTCATATTTTGTATGTATGGTTTAGACTTTCAATTTAAAGGGATAGTTCTCCCATTTTGACTTTTTTTTTTTTTTTTTTTTTAACCCAATTTCACCCCATCCCTCTCAGGAAAGATCTACCCAAGATAGCACCACTACTACAGAACACCTAAATCCTAGATATACAGTAGTGTGCAGTGATGATTACACACCAGCATTTTTGTCTAATATAGGTCCTAATATATTAGTTCTTTCAAAATTTTTGGTGAAAATGTATTGAACAATACTATTGTTGGCAATGAGAAAAAAAAAATCATCCCCACAATAATATTGGGGTAAAAGTATGGCTAATAAACAGAAACACTGAAAACATTTTTTTTTTTTAGAAAAATTAAAAGGTGTCACAGTGCTTATTTTTTGACATTTGCATAGCATGAATGCATGTTTGAAGGCTCATTCCATGATTGTTAATGTTGGACTATTTATTTCAACTGGTTTGAAGCTACATGATTCTGCAGAATGACCTCTGATGGTCAGCTGTTCCAGGATTTAAGACAGAGGAGACAACCTGGAGCCACGGAGGGTCCAGACTGAAATGTTCTTAATGAAATGTAATTATTTTTGTCATGTGGTCAAAGAGTTCAGTTTTCTGGAGAAATGAGTGACATTCATCTTTTTTTTTTTTTTTTTTTTTTTTACCACACGCCCCTTTAGCCCTCCCCTTTGAGACTGCCTCGTCTGCCTTAGAAAAAAATGTCAAGAAAATAATGAGAAAATTAGTACAAAGTTAATTTAAAAAAGTTACAAGAAAAAATTATGTTATGAAAAAAAAGCAAATAAAACAAAAACAAAACAAAACAAAACCAAAGAAAACAGAAACACCAGAAAATTAACAAAAGCATTTGTGGAAAATTACAAGAATACTGTATTTCCCCAATTATTATAATCATAAATTTCAGTTACCTTAATTTCAGTTCAAGTTACTCTATCAGGCATCAGGATTTAGGAGTGTGATACTCTGTGTGTATTAGGGTGTGAAACAGACTTTATCTCATGCTGTGTGTGTGTGTGTGTGTTTGTGTGTGTGTGTGTGTGTGTGTGTGTGTAGCTGGAGGTTAATATGAGGAGCAAGACTGTGTTTAAGAACAGGAAACATCTGCAGATGTGCAGGCAGGCAGGCAGGGGATTGACAGCTGTCCTCAGATTAAAGCTTAGATTGTGTTGGAGCAGCACAGTAACTCTGATGGTGTGTGTGTGTGTGTGTGTGTTATTTGTTTCCATGCAATTCACATGTATTACTGTTAACATAAATTGCTGTCTATGTGCACTGCATGTGTGCACAGCTGTTCCTTTTTCATTAACTCTAAAACTGGTAATCCTCAAGTTCCTGCTTTTTATTTTTTTATTTTCTGTGCATCTGTGTTGCTAAATAGTCATTGTTGTGACTGCACACTGCACCTCCCACAGATCACTGCACAGTGTAGCCACTACTGCAGCCTCTTTCTTGGATTCTCTGCTTTGTGGAGGTTGGATTTCTGTGGGTGGCACTTTGTTGTTAGTCTGCTCAGCCATGGTGGCTGGATGCTGCACGAGCTGCCCAGCAGCGTCCTGCTGTGGAGCTCAGTGATGCCAGATCTCACAGAGCCACGTCTATGGAAACAAGAACAAAAGAGGCTGCTTGACTTATATAACACACTGGCCAAGTAACTATGCAAGTAATACTATCAATGCATGCAAGACATAGATATCTTGTTGGCTTTTTCACCCAGGCAGTTCTGCTAAACAATCAGAAAACTGATTGGTAAAACTGAATAGCAATGTTGAGAATAATTTGCTGGGGTGAGCTGCCCTTTGGTTTGCCTCAGGCACGCAGGTCACAAGCTTGTACTTCACACTTCAGCCTTTTACTTTGAATCAGGTTTCTTTTGTCATAATAAGCACAGTATGTTGCACTGTTATCTGATAACACAGTTCATGTTGTCCCTATGTGTGCTTCCTCTAGGCTGACTTCTGCCTGTAGGTGGAAGGTGGGTGGGTGGATTACTTCCTAAAGGCCTAAAATTTGCTGTCAGTATTTCTCCACACCTTCATAAACACACGTTTCAGTCCTAGCACACTGTCAAGTCTCCAGTCAAACCGTAATAGACATCAAATACAAATACATCTGATTGTATTAGTACTTAAGTATTTTACGCACAACTTTGTGTAACCATTTTCAGACCTAAAATATGACTCCTTTTATTGTGTCAGCGAACTGCAAAAAGTCCAAATCTTACCAAGATTATTTGTCTTATTTCAAGTCAAAATGTCTTATTTCTAGTCAAAATATCTCATTACACTTAAAATAAGACATGATCAGCTCAGAAATAACTTGTCTTTAGACAATTTTCACTTGTTTCAAGTGAAAATTTACTTGAAACAAGAAACAAATTTTGCCAATAGAACAAGCAAATTTTTACTTGTTCACTTGTGTCACAAGTAAAAATTTGCTTGTTCCATTGGCAAAATTTGTTTCTTGTTTCAAGCTAATTTTCACTTGTTTCAAGTAGATTTTCACTTGAAACAAGTGAAAATTGTCTAAAGACAAGTTATTTCTGAGCTGATCATGTCTTATTTTAAGTGTAATGAGATATTTTGACTAGAAATAAGACATTTTTTACTTGAAATAAGACAAATAATCTTGGTAAGATTTGGACTTTTTACAGTGTTCTCTTCCACTCTGTTGGTGTGTTCAGTCTATTGTCTTGTGCCATGTGATTGTTTCAGTCAGGCCCATTGTTGAATTATTGTTTTATGAACTTACCCAGTTGCACCTCTGCTCTCTGGGCAATCCCCGAATGAATTCTGGTGAAAAGGCTTAAGATTCAGTCTGGACTGCAGTCAACCACCAGGGCTGTAGAGCAAACGCTGATTGAGTGATGGTGGAGGAAGACTCACAGGCAGAAACTACAGCTGGAGGCTCTACACTGAGCTTGACAACAAGAACAACAGAGAACTACAGCAGAATCCAGCTGAGGCTAAGAGAAAGAGGCTCAAAGTGTCTTTTTGGAAAAGATGACAAGAAAGAGCCTCAGAGTACACCAAGGGAGGAAGAAGCCTGCACTGAGGAAAAGTTCCTAACAAGTAAGTCAGATGAAATCCAGCAGCAGATAACAAAGCAGTATCTGCAGGACATCAGCATCCTGTCGCTGAGGAGCCGACGATAGCACTGAAACTCCCAGAGCCAGGAGCAATGCGGTCAACACATCATTTATTTTTTTAAACACTGATAAAAATCCCTCCTCTACTTTGATAATCACAAAAGACTTGTTTATCAATTATGGTTGCCCTCTGAGGGCTAAAAATGTATTTTTTGGGGCCATATGCTTTCATTTATTGTTTATTGCTCATGGAAGTGATTGCAAGTGGGTGGCAAAATAGTGGAAGTTATGGAATTAATTTGTGCCAAAAGATCAAACAAAACTTTCACAGTATCAATCAAAAACACAAGTTTGAGACAAAAAACAAACAATGAAGCAAAAAAAAAAAGAAAAAAAAAAGGCATCTCAAAAGGAAAACGTATAACTTGCAAACAAATTATCTGTGCTCTCTCATTTGCGCTGCCTGAATTTTTGTTTGCAATTCTGGCACAAACTTTTATAATATTTATACACTCTATACCAACTGGTGTGTTTGACAAGATAAATTTGTGCACAGGTTTGAGACCCGGGACTGGAGAAAGGCGGGCCTGTCTATGGAACACAACGATGTGCAGCTGATCCAGTGTGGAGACGTGTCTTGGCCTCACAACATGACTTTATGGCAGCTTAGCCAGAATGAGACACAGGGGCTGAATACTCAAAAGTATATTTATTTTTAATTTTACATTTTCACATACAATTCTACAAATATATTTTGACTTCCATACGAGTACTTAACATAGAACACAAACTACAAAATCTTGGTCAGAAAAAGTAAAATACACACACACACGCACACTCAAAGATCATATATCTATATCTATATCTATATCTATCTATGTATTACACACACAGACATGCATACATTTAAGTTAAACATTTAGCATACAATCTTCTGGGCATTCTATTTACAAAGCAGGATGATGATATTCAATAAAAGGACTTGAATAAACAATGCCTTTAGGTCCCCTGACATCGACTTTTCACTGAGCCACTTGGTTGCTGAAGTTGCTCTTCCATTGTGAATTTTCAGGAATGGGAGGGGGAGAGGACTTTTAAACCGTCGGGGAAGAAGCGGCATGGATTTTCTCAACACTGGAGAGGAGCAGAAAAGGGCTGAGAACAGCGACATGCACGCTGGTCTCCATGTATCCTTGCCATCCAGAATGATGCAGGCGGTCCGGTGTTTAACCAGCCGAAATTCACTTCTTTCACTTGCCTCTTCCACTCACTTCACCGGCCAGCCACATCACCGTGCATCAAATTGACCCTAACCCTCTATATTCACTGTCTCGTCAGGTTCCAAACTCCTGCTTGTTCACTTCCCTGCCTTTACATGTCGCCTTGCCCCTCCACCGCTACATGGACTTTGTTCATCACAGTTGCACCGCTTCTCACTCCTTGAACCACAATGGTGGCATGAGCTTTCCCCAATCTGTCAGACTCCCCCAGACTGGCTCAATCACCCTAGACTGAAGACTCATGTCTGCACTATCTACTGCACCCCACCTGCATCACCTCTCATAAAAGACCCTCCTTCCCTACGAATAAATTACAAATACACACAGACACACAGACACACACACACACACATATATAAAACAATAAATCTTCAAGTGCTACTTATTGTGAATGCTCCCAAGGTTATATTTATTGACTGATGTGTTCAATATTTGGTATGGACATGGGCTGTGGCAAGGCTGGTTTTAGTCATGTCTGGGAGATAAACCCACGTGATTATGACCCACTGATCATTCCTGTTACTCTTGATGGCTTAGCTTAACAAGGCTGCCATATGATTTAGGTTGGTTTGATGATTTAGGTCTCTTACAAAGGCACCAACGAGATGACAGAATGTAATGAAATATAATTAATATCAAAACGTCTCAAAGTCTCTACAAAGCACACGTTTCTTTCAGGATTGTTAATAGGTTCCAACACTGCATAGTGCAGGTTTAAGAGCTCTTTCAAAAACATTTTATGAGTTCTACTCCCTCTTTCCTGTCACCTCTTGGTAGCTTGGTAGCCGAGGGTGGACATCCATGCTTCCTCATCCAGAATTCTCTGTATGTATGACTATGGAGTATGGTCATCTATACAGGAAAATACAAAAATATCAAGCAGTAATTGCAAACAATGTGTGATGACATCACATTCTCAGCACAGAGGAGTTTGAGAAAGCCCATGCCACATCAAGCCAACAGTCAGCTGTAGGCCTGTCAGGCCGTCCTTGGCTGTCTGTGGCCGATGACTGCCCATGGTTTGTGTGGCGTCTCCCACACCGTCAGCTCTCACCAGCTGCCCACCAGCCGATCCATGATGTTGAGGCCCATGCGCAGGGAGATCCCAGGGAGTATGGAGATGTCTGCATTTACAATGTTGGCTCTAATATAAACATTTTTTTCTTTAAATATTGAGGCAAATTCTTTACTTTTAAAAGTTATTATGAAAAGCGGGTAAGGGAAGAAGACTGTCAGTTGTGGAAAAAAGCACTTTGGGATTATTTTGGTTGTCTGAATTAACCTTTGAGCATTCGGCTTGCTTTTCTTTCCTGACTGCATTATCGTAAATTATAATTTGATCTTGATCAAAAATGTCAAAATGAACATGTAGTTTGCTTTTACTCCGTTGTCTCTTAGCCTTCCAACAATTTCTTTTCAGCTGACAAACTGCACCATATTATTTATTCATTTCTTTGTCAGGGACGGTGTATATAAATTGGCAACAGCGTATTTATCTTTCTGATCCAGAAGTTTCTTATTTTGAAAACTACTGCCCCCACCTGGTCTGGAGAGTTATTACCTCTCGTAGGTGCAAAACGTGCTTCTCTGCTATCAGTTGTAGTCTGTGCAGTGGACTCATGAACAAATTCTAGCATGCAATATGAGGCGGTGTGAGACAATGCAAAGCTATCAGACCATTGGCCTTTGGTCAGCACTAGTTCTTTCATGTCGAGTTGGTGTGTCTCCACCCTAATGACATGCAGACACCCCACCCTTGAGTTTTCAGTCAGATTATACTCATAATAAAATGGCATCACTCTGCTTAAAGGACCATACCTGTGATTTTGAATGTTTGACCCATTATGACATTTTACACTGTACAACCCATTTTCCAAATCATGTAGGGGTACTTTCACAGATTTCACAGCATATAATCAACATCACTCAATTTTCAAATTGTAATTATTGGTTGAAACATGCACCTTACTGTTCTGCTTCTGTGGCTAACAAAGTCATCACCATTAATAAACCACAGAACTCATAATTAGCTGTGAAAAGCAAACGTTTCCTTAGGGACTATTTTTCTGTCAGAGGGACCGTTTCACTCTGCCCAACTTCAAGTCATCAAAACGCCACAGTGCTGCTGCTTTTCAGAAAACGAATGTGCAAGACTTGAACATGGACTGAAGATGCAACTGTTGATTGCCAGAACAGTCTGCAAGAACCAATGCAAACTCTAATTTCTGCAAGCACTTGGGTCGTGGCTTGATGATCAGAATGTAACACTGATGGAATACTGGTGTGAATAAAGTTTGAAGTCTCTGAAAGTTCATTTTCATGTCAGTAATAATGGAATCCAATGGCTGGATAAAAGGGAGGAAAGATGATACAGGAGTTCTATAATACGACTGCTTACTTTGGGAAAAAACTAGCAGAAATGAAAAGTATACACATTTGTACTACTGCATGCAAAATCACTGGTATGGTCATTTAACAGCAAGTCAAACTGCATCCACTATACCTCCATTACATATTTAAAATTATTTGACAAAGCAATCACGTGAACGGCTGGTACAATAAGTCTCAAACCTATCAATGACCATCTGCTGGACTTACTGTCTTCTGGACAATGACTGTCCCTTCTTCTCTTGCTTCATTGGAACACAACCAGCAACAAAGCAGCAACTTTTTGTACCTGTTTGAAATCCAGTGGATAGATGGACATCTCCACATAAATCTTCACATGCCGCCATGTGCAGACTAGCACTTAACAAGCATGCTGTTTGTCTCCAATCACAAGATTACCTAGAGAGAGGTGGAACATGACCATGAAATCCTTCTTATTGTTCATTTCAGTTCATTGTGGCTGTATACTTCATGCAATACAATATTTTAGTGCCATTTAATGTCTAACCTTGTGGAAGGCTACAGCACTGATGATGTCTATCAGCTGGGACCTAGGCTTCTGAAAACCATCCCACTGCCATTCTGCCAACTTCATTGCAGGTGTTTAAGCATGCTGTCAAACATTGCTGGCTCGGCCGTGGCGTGTACAACACTGACTTTTAACATTCTCATATCAGCCTCTGCAGTTTGTAGTGTTCTTCTTCACTGGCATGTCACTGCTATAACAAAATGTTCTTGGCAGCTTTGCTTTGTCCATAAAGGCCAGGAAGTTGTGGTACTGGAAAAGTTTAATATAGCAAAGTGAGATGAATAGCAGGCAAAGTGCTTGCTTCAAAGAAGAAACTCTGAATGTGAATTTAAAATCTCATGAAGTCACTTACATTAATCAGCTTGGCAGCTGTCAAGCGACCGACAAAAGGGTTTTGAAATGCCTGCTGGTTAGCTGCCTCCAATGCACCATCTTCCTGGACATCCGGGTCCTTCACCACAGCTGCTTCCAGACAGCTTGCAAGATTCAAGTGAGCGTGTGAGCATCAGACAGCAGGGGATAGTAAGGTGCTGCGCTGTCTGATACTGCATGTAGGTGGGGCATGATGTTGTGGACTGTTATAAAGTGTATGTGTTATGAGTTCAGGAGGTAGGTACAGAGGAAGTACTGAGGATTTAAGTGAACCACAATCCTGGGTGATCACGATTCTTGGCTGCACTCTTTCCTGTGCTCTCTACTACCTTTTATATAAATATGCTTCAAAGAAAATGAGTTTCAGTAATCATTTTATTTTACTCACAGTAATCAGATTTCTTACTTCTGTTACTTTTGCAGTGATGAGTAATTCTTCAGTTATTCAAACTTAGTAATCAGTTATGTGTTACTTTGAAAATGTTAGTTCTAATACCTTTTTATTTAAATCCATTGTATTATACTTTTGTTAGCGTTGTCTATTGTCACTGATTATCATCTTTGCAAATGAATGTCCAACACTTTTCGTTTTCTTGATTATCAGTATTATATTACATATTAGTTCCAGCAATACAGTAAAGAAAAGCTGACATTTTAACAACCTGACTGGCCAAACACAAGGTACCAAAAAGACTGCAATGGACATTAAAACAGTTGGTGGTCTTACCTTAGGCTTTGTGATGAAAATGAATTAGAAAAAAAAAAACAAAAAACATCCCATCCTTCATCAAAAAACATGGCTAATGTCCATTTTCTCACAAATGTCACAAGAACAGTAATAGTCCAATAGGCCAGCGCATCATGGACAAAAAAAGACATAAGCAGACTATTAGTACATCCACTGAGGTTTCAGCGCAGTTATTTAAAGCTGCCCTAAACTATTTTGGACCACTAAGCATTAGAGGGTGCTGAGAGTTCAAATTCCGGGTGTCATGACATTTGTGCAGCCACACTAACTCTTGGTGGCTCCATAGGGTAAAACGCTACGACACGAGAAAAACGGTTATTTTAATTTTAACCTCTCTAAACTGTAGTCTCTACAGTTTAGAGACTATAAAATGAGTCCATAGTCTCTATACCTCTAACCATGCATTGAACTGACAAGAACAAAAAACATTAGTGTTTCTACTGTTCACAGCACCACTTGTGTGCTGTGTGCTTTAACTGCCTTGTATGGGTCCCCCTGTCCCGTTGTGAGTTGGATCCCCACCACTGCCAGTTCTCTCACTAAAGTTTCTCCTCAGGGAATGGTTATCTAATAAAACACAAGAATGCAATGCTTCTTAGAAGTTTACTAATATGTCCCTGTTGGAAATTCTGCTTCATTTCATCATCATGTTAAATATGAATTGAGTTTGCACATGTGGCATAGACTGTTTTCATACTGATTATGGGCAGAGTGGCTGACAAAAAAAAAAAAAAGCATTTATATCCTGTGACAGTAAGGCTGTAAGAGTGACCATGGGCTTAAGTAGAATACTATCCTCTGCAATCCACCAGTTTATTAATCCAATTGAGCATCTTCCAGTTCTAAACGGATATAAAAACATATTATTTCTCCTTTTCCTATTACAACATATTCCCATTCCCTACATTTTGCTCTGCAGCTTTTGTGTTTTGTGTTTTTGTGAGAGTGTGGATACCTGACCTGAACCCTTCGGGATGGGGTTGGGCTGAGTTCAGACAAAAATTTAGAAATTATGTTCGAGCTCGGGTCGGGTTTGGTCATGTCAGCATTATTTTAGTGAAAATAATAATGATGGACCTACTGTCTGCTCTGGGTAACTTCCTGTATAGTGCTGGAGTGTACGTGACGACACTGAACGCAACACATTTCAGGCAATAGATGTAACCTACCGATGGAGGACAAGCAAAATCTGGGGCTCGGGTTGGGTTTGGACACAAAAACAAGATTGCCTCTTCAGTTTGGGTTGGGCTCAGTGGCTGAGGTTAGGTTTGGACTAAAATATGCTGTCCAATCCACACTCTAGTTTATCCTGGACCTTCTGTCTGAATCTTCCTAGCAAAATTCCCTGTAACATGCTTGGCAAATAAAGCAATTTCATGCTTGTTGTATATTGAATGAATGTATACAAATTAGCAGTACTAGATTTCACTTAAATTATCTGACCACCTCTGTCATTCTTAGAAGTCATTTGGGTATGATTCTATGAGAATGGAACCATGTAAAAGATTATGCTACATCCTGGTGATGAAAATCTTAATCTGTAAAATGTAAATATTAGATTTGACTTAAACTTTATTTTTTGGAATGCACGGTGGGCTGCCTTTATGAGATACAGTTAACAGTAACTTGTATTACTTGATATAATGGATTAACTGATAAACTGGCACAATATCTGTAATGGGGAACAGAAACACACATGGTTGTTTCATAAATGTATTTTGTTTATTGAATGTTTGCGTATGTCAGCCAACATAGTCAGTTGTGCACAGCAGGGAGGCTGGGCCGTTCCACCTCGTCATCCTCCTGTAATGAAAGGAAGCGCACAGTGATTTGTCATTGAATACTGCATTAAGATAATGTGTATAGAGGGACGACTGGAGCTACAGTATATTGAACTGTGTCGCTAACTTACCTCTGACTCGTTTCCTTCCCAGGTGTTCGGGCTATAAGAGTCCACGGCGGCCCGCATGCATTTTTATTAGATCCAGGAGAGGATCAGGCACGTGCTCAGCTCATTTCAGTAATGTTTACTATTGCTCGTAATGTTTATTGGACCGATACAATCGGTCGGGCCAATACTATCGGTGGGGCCGATAGTGCCGATAGTGTATCAGAGCCGATACTATCGGCTCTGATAGGCCTAATCGGTCGTTCTCTAATTAATAACTACAATCAGTATCTATAACAGCTATCAATGTTACTCTGCAATTGTCATACATTTTAGGTACTTTGGTCAATTTGGTCTTTCCATATACTCAAAATCTGAAGTGTGGTATGGCCAATGCGCAACATAAGGATAAAATATTAACAATTTCAAATGATAAAATGTTAATACATAAAATAAAATTAGTCGATAACAGGTTACTGCCTTGCTTGTTAACACAAGAGCTTGTTATAATACTTCTGCTGGACAAAATATTTTGCTGTTTTCCTTGCCCCACGTAAAGTCATCACAGTAGACAATCATCTGTGTCATTCTGTATTTTAAATGACATTGCAGACAGGTTAAGAGGGAAATGAAAATTCAACTGTAAAAACAGATCACATATTGCTAACACTACACTCTTATTGGTCCTTTTGAAAAATACACTCAAATATAATGTTATGGCCAAAAATGTCAGGGCCCTCAAAAAATATTTCCCTTAAAACAATAAAATCAGGGCATGAGGACATACTTGAGATTTGCCAAATGCTGACAAATAAATTATGAACATGAACAAGTTTTTAAGTAGAAATGTACAATATTTTAGTTGTACATCTCTACTTAGGTTTGCAAGTACACAAGTGTATCTTTTATAATTACTTGATTTATTTTGAGGCCTACAATCCCACATCAACTGTCAGTCATGTGAAGGCTAACAAAAAATAGCAAGCATGAGTTTACTGAAAAAAGGGAAGACTGTCCTTGTGTACAGATCCTTGACTCAATTGCAATTGAAGAGAGTTCAGCAGAAACAAGCTGTCTGCATGAAACTATGGACATGTCCAGTTCAGACAAGCTAACGAAGTATAGTAGATCACTTATTCTTATACTTATTCCCCTTCCCCTTCTCCTTCTCTTTCTCCCTCTCCTTCTCTTTCTCCCTCTCCTTCTCCCTCTGCTTCTCTTTCTCCCTCTCCTTCTCTTTCTCCCTCTCCTTCTCCCTCTGCTTCTCTTTCTCCCTCTCCTTCTCCCTCTCCTTCTCTTTCTCCTTCTCTTTCTCCTTCTTCTTCTTTTTCTCCTTCTTCTTCTTCTTCCTTTTCGGTGACTTGGCTTTATGTGATTTTTCTCTGTCATCATCACTACTATCAGTACTTTCTGATTTTTCTGATTTGTCTCTGTCACACCTGGAAGATTGTCCTTTACCATTTGTTTCCTCTTGTTTGATCCTGCCATGCTTTCCCATGGCCTGGACCTTATCCACCTCCTCCTTGAGCCTCGTGTTAGGAGGAGGCGTCGGTTTACGGGACACTGTTATCGGCACCTTCTCTTTCATCATTCCCTCCTTTGAGGAGTTCTTTTCCTGGTCGCTCCTGTGGCTTCTGGGGTCATTGTCAGGTTTGTGTCTGGTCTGGTTTGGTTTGGTTTGGTCTTTCTCGTCCCTCATGTCTCTGTGATTCCTGTGGTCTCCTTTATCCCTGAAGTAACTGGAAACCCTCTGATCTCTCAAGTCTGAGGGGTGGGGGTGCTTGCTACTGCTGCTATAATAGCGGGAGTGTCCTTTGCTATCTCCAGCGGTCTTATCCACTGAGCCATGTTGCTGCAGAAAGATATGAAAAAACATTATTTTTGCGGTGTGAAGGCATGAAGACCCCATTCACACTTTGTTCACCATTTTAACAACCATCTTGGATGACAATGCAATGTAGAGTTAGCAAGTGGTCAGGAGTAATCATGGATCTACAAGCATTTTCAAGACTGTCCTTAGTCAAGATGGTTTTGAGAAATGCCAAGTAAATTTGAGAAGCTTTGTAAGATGGATTCTGTGTTCAACTTAGCCTTCTAGTCCAGACTGTAAAGGTCAAAATAGTGTACAAATTTGGCAGAAATCAAGATTTTTGGCCCAGATAACCAGTTCAGTTTATTTTCAATGAACGTGCGATTTTACAAAAACCATGACAATATCTGCAGTCATGATCATGTGATCACGGTCAAGGTTATTCACTCAGGTGTGGTCCAGCGAGGCATGAGAGCGACTCCACACCATGCTGGAGAAGACAGGCTGTGACCAGGAGTTTGTTGAGTGGGCGGGGCCGGAGGCCAGAAATGACTTTGATGAGTACACTGACACTCTCTCATCATTCGTCAGTTTCTGTGAGGAGGTGTCCAGGAAGACCTACAATAACGACAAGCCCTGGTTTTCAGCCCAACTCAGGCGCCTGCGAATGGAGAAGGAGACGGCCAGGTGGGGGTCGCGACCGGTTCAAGGAGGCCAAGTACAGGTTCGCAAAAGCGGTGAAGGAGGCAAAACATCACTTCTCAGAGAAACTGCAGCAGCAGCTCTTTGAGGGTAATCCCTCCTCCGTGTGGAAAGGCCTCAAGAAGATCACCAACCACAAACTAAAGCATCCACAGCTGCCTGATAGCACCTCCCTCGCCAATGAGCTCAATGACTTCTACTGCAGGTTCGAGAAGGAGTTCCCCCCGGCCCCCCCTCCTCTACCCCTCTGGGCCACTACCACCATCACCTCTGCACCCCAGCAGGGCCAGGGATCCGTCCAGATGACATTTGATGAATTTGCAGATGACACCACCCTGGTAGGGTGGAGTTATGCCGTTTCCTTGGCATGACCGTCAGTCAGGACCTGAAGTGGGATCTTAACAGCGTGGCTCTCCTGAAGAAGGCCCAGAAGAGGATGTTCTTCCTCCGGCAGCTGAAGAAATTCAGGCTGCCGTACACTGCCATTATTGAGTCCATCCTCACCCACTCCATCATCACCTGGTTCCCTGCTGCAGCTAACAGGGACCTCATCAAACTGCAGCGGGTGATTCGCTCAGTGGCGAGGGTGATCGGCTGCCCCTTGCCCTCCCTCAAGTCCCTGTACAACATGAGGGCGCTGAGGAGGGCAAGAAAGAACATGGCCGACACCACCACCCTGGTCATGGCCCCTTCACCCCGCTTCCTTCAGGCAGAAGGCTGCAACTGCCGAAGGCTGTGAAGTCCTGGCACAAAAACAGGCTCTATAGAGGGACTGCCCCACAAACCATTGCAAAAAGTCTTAGGCGCTGTGCTGCTGTATTTTAGCACTGCATTGTGCAGTTTACAATCAGCCTCTTTGTCTTTTCTTGTGAAATGATCGCAAACTTGTTCTCTTCCTTTTGCCTTGTCCATTTGTCATAATAATCCATTGTTACTTTTAGTCAGAGTATTTTTGCCATTTTGGTCTTGTTTATTAGTGATATGTTTTTTGTGTGTATTAGTATTTGTCAAGGAGAGATGATAATTAATAATGATATTTCAACTGTGAAAGCAGTTTTGGGTTACGGTAGGGTTAACATGAGTACTTACACTGCTAGAATCATTATGGTGATGGGTGTCTGCATGACTTTCAGCGTTGCTCAAATCTCCAATGAACTCTTCACATTTCTGACAGTAGAATCCAATCACTGGTGTCAGAAAATCCGATCCTGCAAATATGAGAAAAAAGCACTGAATGCCCAAAACATGTATGTGCCATTATTATAGGATTATAGGATTGCACTGATCCACTTTTTTTTCATTCTTGATCCGATTCTCATACCTGGGCTTTGGGTATTGGCCAATATGGAGTACCGATCTGGTAACATAGCTCTTATTATTATCATTATTTTTATATTGTATTTATGTATTTATTTATTGTTGGTATTATATCCAAGGTTACACCAGCCTGTAGTAAACCACACAATTTTTTTGAAAGAACTTCCAAAAATGCATTAAATTTAAATGTATTCTACATCAATTTATTTCAACTTGAGGTAAAGTAGACTTTATATATAAACTATATTGCCAAAAGTATTCGCTCGTCTGCCTTCACACGCATATGAATGTGAGTGACATCCCATTCTTAAACCATAGGATTTAATATGATGTCGGCCCACCTGTTGCAGCTATAACAGCTTCAACTCTAATAGGAAGGCTTTCCACAAGGTTTAGGAGTGTGTTTATGGGAATTTTTGACCATTCTTCCAGAAGTGCATTTGTGAGGTCAGACACTGATGTTGGACAAGAAGGCCTGGCTCGCAGTCTCCGCTCTAATTCATCCCAAAGGTGTTCTATCGGGTTGAGGTCAGGACTCTGTGCAGGCCAGTCAAGTTCTACCACACCAAACTCGCTCATCCATGTCTTTATGGACCTTGCTTTGTGCACTGGTGCACAGTCATGTTGGAACAGGAAGGGGCCATCTCCAAACTGTTCCCACAAAGTTGGGAGCATGAAATTGTCCAAAATGTCTTGGTATGCTGAAGCATTAAGAGTTCCTTTCACTGGAACTAAGGGGCCGAGCCCAACTCCCGAAAAACAACCCCACACCATAATCCCCCCTCCACCAAACTTTACACTTGGCACAATGCAGTCAGACAAGTACCGTTCTCCTGGCAACCAGTGGTGGCATGCTTTACACCACTGCATCTGACGCTTTGCATTGCGCTTGGTGATGTAAGGCTTGGATGCAGCTGCTCGGCCACGGGAAACCCATTCCATGAAGCTCTCTGCGCACTGTTCTTGAGCTAATCTGAAGATCAGAAGTTTGGAGGTCTGTAGCTATTGACTCTGCAGAAAGTTGGTGTCCTCTGCACACTATGCGCCTCAGCATCCGCTGACCCCGCTCTGTGATTTTATGTGGCCTACCACTCTGTGGCTGAGTTGCTGTCGTTCCACTTTGTTATAGTCCCACTAACAGTTGATTGTGGAATATTTAGTAGCGAGGAAATTTCACAACTGGACTTATTGCACAGGTGGCATCCTATCACGGTACCATGCTGGAATTCACTGAGCTCCTGAGAGCGACCCATTCTTTCACAAATGTTTGTGGAAGTAGTCTGCATGCCTATGTACTATATTTTATACACCTGTGGCCATGGAAGTGATTGGAACACCTGAATTCAATGATTTGGATAGCTGAGTGAAAACTTTTGGCAATATAGTGTATATTAGTTGCTATGACAACTCCTTCATGTTTTGAAAAACTTGCACAAATGTGCAAGTGCACAACAATGCATTATCAACTACTAGTAGGTACAATTTGCTCAGAGTAATAAACACTACAGTAGAATGTTCTAATTTGACTGCAGTACCAACACACACACTGTTGTGCTATACCATATACCTCAATGCATGTGGAAAGGCACTGCCAAAGAAGAAAAAAAAACCCTGTGTTCACTAGCTACAGCCAGGCTAACAGACTGTTGTGGAGGTATTAGTGGTAGATTAACTGCAGAAATATTATAGAAATCCCACTGGGAGGATTGTGTGTGTGCATCTTATTTCTTATTGGTATGAGGATCAGCAACAGTCCGATATCAGTCTGATATCCAATCTGTGTATTATATCTGGATTGGATCTGTTATGTACTGGTATTGGTGCATCCTAATTTAAGCACCTAGAGGTATTTAATGAGGAAAATATGCAAGTCACAAAGCAGAAGCATGTCACAGAGAAAAATACACTACCATCATCTTTCAGCAGTGCTTCAAATTCTTTCATCAAGATCTCCATCTGGTTTATTCTGGCTTGTTTCTCTTTTCTTCTACTGTCTGCATCATTACCTGCCTGGGGAACATGAATGACAGAAATTCAAAAGGCAGCATTTTTATCATTTTTGACCTTTGTCAGACCTTTGTCAGGAGTAACTGGTAATACCTTGTGTTTGTCGACTGATATCTGAGATACGCTACTGCCATGTGGTTCAGTTTTTGCCCGCTTCTCCTTTGTTGCTTAAGGGAGAAAGCATACCAGCACAAAAATTAAATGCATCAAACGATACAAACAGAGATAAATGTGCAAGGTCCAGAATATCCATTTGAAATCAGTTTGAAACCCCCTGCTTTATAGTGGAAAAATGGAGAGGCCATTGGGTCACTGGTTTCATCCTCTAGCCAACATCAATGTTACCATATCCCTCTGGACCTCACTGCTGACTGACTGAAGCCATGACATATAGGCCCCTGCTTCCCAAAAGCAATAAAATAAATAAATAAATAAAACATTGTGTTTGCTATTTAGACATAAGCTACGCATTCACACAGCAAGCAACACAAGTCACCAGAAATCCATTTATTTCCTAGGAAATTTTATTAATGCTAGAAAATTAGCTTTTGTGTTATCTGTGTTGTCCCATCAAAATGGTGTTATGTTGAAAAGGTAACACCAAAAACATTACAGGCCTGTAAAGAAATCTTAATTGCATGACACCAATATACAAATGCAATCTGTGCCCCTGACTGGGGCTATTGATATTATGCCAGTATTGGGGCATAAGCAGATATTATCTGGATATTGTTATGTCATGTTGTTTGTGTTGTCTTTCCTGGTTGAAAAGCTGCATTACAGTAAATTGATGCAGTTTTCTGATCTTAACAGACTGCTGCAGCTGTACTATTATTTGCTTCTACCTGCTTGGTGCATCATGTCTATATTCAAACAGGATTTCAAACTGTCTTTCATGTCACTTGCAACACGACACACAAGGACAATGTCAAATCCAGAGTGACAGGGGTGCATCAGGACAGCTAAGTAGAATTAAATAATCCCTGCTGCTACTACAACACAGAAAACAACAGTTTGTGGACAGACGCTTAAATATATTTTCTGCTGGCACATTGGTTTGGAGGCCTCTGTACATTTCTCCTGCGTCTGTGTTGGAAAACAGTGCCACCAGCATACGTAGTTACTGACACCTACGTCGTTACCATAGAAACCCGTGCAGACAGGTTGGTGATGTCTGGAGACACAAATCCAATCTGATCACTTGTAAATAAGTGTGGACAGTCTGACTTGAGAAACAAATCTGATTTGCTTGCAGTCTGAACAAAGCCTTAAAAGGGGTAGAACCTTAATTAATGTCATTAGTAACACCTGTGTTTAGTTCATGTCAATGGCTTCTGTGAAAAAGGTCTATCAATCAGCAGAGAGCCCCATCAACAAAGTTGTTAGCTAATGTGAACATGAACTTAGGAGACATAATCGGTAAGCTCTACTCTTGACTCAAGACAGATTCTCACCTTTGATCAATGACTGTAGAGATTCTAATGCTTGCCGTACATTTGTGTTGCCCAGTGCTGCCAATGGAAATACTGGTGCTGCTATCTCTGAACCAGGAAGCTGTGCCAAGGGCAGCTGCTTCCCCTCTTTCCGCTCCTGTTCCTGCATCTTCACCACCATCTTGCTGATCTCTGCTGTACCCAAGTTAAGGCCAATGTTTTTCAGCATGTTTTTAATCCTCTCATACTCGGCAGTGTCAGGGGTTGAGGACACAAGCTCCTGCTTAGGCTTCAGTTCCGCACTGGCAGCGCTTAAACTCGATGAATCCCCAAGGCTACCAAACATGGATTTGTTCTGAAAATGTTGCTGACTTCCAGTAGGGCAACTCCCCGTTTGGCTATGCTGGGGTTCTAGAATTTGTGAAAAAGTTGTGTAAGGGATGGATTTATTGTGTTGTTTTTGTCCGATGTCTTCATTCCCATAGAGGAATGACTCCTCGTCTTCAAGGTCATCAGCTTTCTGGGCATCCAAAGAGTCATCTTGATTTTGTGTCTGGAGCCAGGAGAAGTCACCACCCACTCTGTCATGGGGAAGGACCGTGCTGTCATTGTCCACCGGTGTTGTAATCTCTTGACTGTCCTCACTGGTGACACAGTGCACTTTCTCATCTTGATTGGAGGTCTGTACAACAGAAAGAGATCATCAGAATTTACCCCTGAGATTATAGGATTAACTAATGAGGGTCTACATGACTGTCAGCAGTAACCTGTCTACTAAACTCTATGCATATCTGATGTCTTGTTCTCAAAGAATGTATTCAATAAATACATGATATACCATGAAAAACATTTTTCATTACTGCTTGCATAAGGTACATGAATCAATAGGTGATTAAATGTTGAATTAATAATTGAAAATTAATGATTTCTATTAATAGCGCTTCCTTCTACAGCCATTTAACAGCCATGATCCACTTGCACTGTAATTCCACTGGGAAAGAAATAATTGTTGAGGCTTGCACAATGTTAATTCAGAATAATTTCACAATCAGTCAACTGGTCAACCAGTCTACGATGAGTACCTGAGTAAGAAATATTTTAAAACTAAAACAAACTAAAACTCGTAGGAGTTATTAAATTATTATTATTATTGTTATTATTAAATTATCCCTTCTAACTCCTGTCTTGCAAATGTTCTGTGACACAAATAAAAATTGTATCCATTACCTGAATAGTAAGGATAGCATCCTTGAGAGTGGGCAACTGGTCTTCCAGTTCTTTGCTGTTCATTAACAGCTGCAGTCCTTGCAACAGACTACTTCCTGTGGGTTTATGACTGCTGCTGACGCTACTTCCACTGCAGCTCTGGCTAGGGCTCCTCTTTTTCCTGTGGTCCTTGGATCTGGTCTTTTCACGACTGCAACTGCGACTTCGACTTCTGGCCCGGCTCTTGCTCCGTGCTCGACTCTTTCTGGGGGTCTTGCTCCTGCTTCTCGCCCTGCTTTTGCTTCTTGCTCTGGTCTTGCTTCTTGCCCTGCTTTTGCTTCTCGCTCTGCTTTTGCTTCTCGCCCTGCTTCTGCTTCTCGCTCTGCTTCTGCTTCTCGCTCTGCTTTTGCTTCTCGATCTGCTTTTGCTTCTCGATCTGCTTTTGCTTCTCACCCTGCTTCTGCTTCTCGCCCTGCTTCTGCTTCTCGCCCTGCTCTTTCCGCGACTGCGGCTTGGAGCACGACTTTTACTGCTCCTTTCCTTGCTTCGGCTGTGTCCTCGGCTTGTACTTCGTGCACGGCTCTTGGTTTCACTCTTATCATGGCTTCTGGCAGGACTTCGGCTTCTGCTACGGCTTTTCCTTCTGGTCATATGCTTCTGGAGCTCAGGGTCTGATTTAACTGATGCCTTCAGGGCATTTGCTGACTTAAATGCATCAGCCAGGTTGTATGCCATATTCCCTTTGAGATAGCCTGGGAGAGGCTTGTTGGCTGCAATACACCTCAGGAATTCCTCACTAGCTCTCTCACTGTTAATGGAAATACACATGTATAAAACTTCTGACTGCAACCAACAAAGTGAACAATGTTTATCAGAGTGCACCGGCCTGGCCGCATAAAAAATAACATAAGACATTTAACTCTCAGTCATGATCAAAACTTCAAATACTAAGTATATGATTAGCAACTTAGCTCATTGTTACAGAGACCTATACATAAATATTATCCATGCCAAAAATACTGAATGTTCAGCAAAAAACATTCACACAGAAACATACACACCTGTTGTCTGCCGGAGGTATGGGTTTCCACTGTGGGATCTGAAGTTGCTGTGTGTCTGCAGGAGGGACGATCTGTTGGGTGCCCAAAGTATTCACTTTACTAGAGTCTATGGAGAAGCTGCTACAGTGGGCCTGAGAGTATTAAGAATTCATGTTACAGTACTTTCTACAGAAGAGCAATACCATTTTTCTTGCCATTTTTTATTTCTCGATGTGGTAAATTTGTAATTTATATGAAAGGGGCATTTCTACGGCCCTGAGGTTCTTTCACATTCTAAATGAAGGGGACAAGGTAAGAACATGCACAAGTAACATATGCAAAACACAATGTGCAAATATATGTTGTGGTATTTAAATGAATATTCAATATGTATGCAGACAGGTTGTGATTCCCACTATGCATTTTTTTTTCAAATCTTACAGTAACAGTTGCAAATACATCTATGGCAGGAGTAGCTCACTCTGCACAATTAATACATCAGCTGCTTAGAAAATATCAAGTTTCTGTGTTAATGATACTGCAATTTTTGTGCTTGTATGTTCAAAAAACACTACTGATTCAATACTTGGCCACAGACCATATTCACATGGCAGCCATCTTCCTCTGTCGTCACGCTCAAGTTGGAAAGCTCAAATGCTGGTAGCATGTGGTGTTGCTGTGTTCCAGGTTGCATGTCGTATAAATGTGGGGAATCTGACAAATTGTTGTCATTTCACCACGTTCCGATTGATGAACAGAGCAAAATGGCTACTGAGTGAATACTGTCTATGGGTTCTGTGCAGTTGATTGATACCTAAGAAAATAAGCTACGATGGTGGACAAGTTGTGGAAAAAGTGGGTATGGATATTTGGTTGTGGTTGGCGCAAGACAAATGGGCCTTTTCCACTAGTATCTACTCAGCTCGACTCTACTCGCCTCGACACGGTTTAGGTGGTTTTCCACTACAATTGAGTAGCACCTCGCCGTGGGTGGAGTCGTCATAGCAAGGTGGCGCACCGTCCAGCTCCCTCTGGATTCTTTGGGCCGCCACCAAGCTCAGAAAAGTCTCCACCTCTTCATTTGACCACGGTCGCGGTTTGCTTGCCATCTGTCTCTGAGTTTTTTTTTGTTTTTTTTTTAATGTCGGGTTTGGTTTTCGTGCAGGAGTCGCTCTCGTCACTCACTGTCCAATCAGTGGCCTACACGGCGTTTACGTCACATTTCGGCTCGACTCAGCTCGACTCAGCTCGCTTGGAACCCCGGCTGAGTAGGTCCTAAAATGGGACCTGCTACCAGGTACTACTGCCTAACGGAAAAGCTCTCAAACCGAGTAGAGTCGAGCCGAGTAGGTACTAGTGAAAAAGGGCCAAAAATGTTACAACTTCAAGCTTAACAAACTTGACATAGTGAGTATGACATGAAGTGTTAGGATTCGTCTTTGTGGGAGAAATTTTAATGTTGGTGTTTTGATTACATGCAGAGATGGACTGGGACATGGGCTAACCAAAATCAGAAGGGTTCATTCTATAGCTGACAACTATGGCAAAAATTAAAATCACGCTTTTTTTTTTTTTAAATCAATAACGAGATCACAATTATTTAACACGATTATTC
The DNA here is from genome assembly GCF_902150065.1 of Myripristis murdjan. Classification (NCBI taxonomy): domain Eukaryota; kingdom Metazoa; phylum Chordata; class Actinopteri; order Holocentriformes; family Holocentridae; genus Myripristis; species Myripristis murdjan. The sequence continues at coordinate 1,720,169 of NC_043994.1, forward strand.
GGTGACTTTGCAAAATACTGATTTTACTGTGCTTTCAACTCTGCGACCATGTATCACATTTGGCACTAGTGAAATGAAGTAAATGAAGTAATGTTACAGTATATTTGGCAAACATGGCGCCTGCTCCATTATGTTTCTCTCCAGCTGAAATTAAAAGGACCATACCAGGGATTTTGAATGTTAGACCCAATTACTACTATTTACATACATTACATTGCAACAGACCATTTTCCAAATAATGTGGGTGTACTAAATATTTCATAACATATAATTAAAATCCCTCCATTTTCTAATATGAAGTTTTGGTTTAAACAGCCACCTTATAATGTTCTGTTCCTGTGGGTAACAAAGTTGTCAACATTCATAAACCTCAGCTAATCCTTGGCTATATAAAGCAAATATTTCCCCAAGAACTATTTTCTAGAGCGGCGCAGACCACTCTACTGACAGGTAGATAAAGAAGAAGCGCTTTATTTGATGTGCAAAACCAGAGACCGTGCAATAAAGTGAGAGTGACATTTTAAAATGAAATACAGCACAAAAATACCTTTGTGTGGAATTTCTGGTTTTATGACTGTAGCAAGCCAAACTTGTGTATTGCTTTCTGTGCGCAGAATTCTCTAAAAATACAGACCAGCTTCAGAGTAAAGTGAGAGGTAATAACATCCACCTACATCCCTATCTTTGTTTGAGCTTTGAGACAGTGTTATGGCTTATCACCCATCATGTCATAAATGCATCAATATGGACCATGATTTCGGCTGATTGGCACCTTAGCAGAGATAACTAAGAAGCCACATTTACTAGCAAACAGAACTGTCAACAGAGTACATGAGGTAACTTCACTGATAGACGAGGGACTACTGCTCACATCTAGTAGAACAGATCACTGAGACAGGAGTGTATTTGCTGTGTGGCCAGCTTGTTGCTGTTGGTTGTTTGATTACCAGGCATTTTATGGTTGGAGATGCCAAACGTTTTTATTTGTAAAATGAAATATTTTTCATTGTTCTATTTTTGTCTATATTTTTTTAAATTAGGGTTATAGTTGGCTTAGGGTTTAAATCAAAACTATTTTAGCAAATGGACAACAACTGGAATTTTATGCCCAATCACAGTGCTTGTGGATGTATCTTGCCCAGACCTCTGTTCTACTTTAAAGAAGCTCCTATACATGTCTTCATGTCGTACTGTACCTTATTGCTAGAATATTCAGCATAGATTTATGAAACAGAAGCAGCCTATTTGGGGAGTCCGATTTCTTACTGCTTGTGGTTCACTGTGGTCAGTTTTTTTTTTTCTAGGAGGGGAAGGAAATTAATTGACTTATCGTATTTCCCCAATTAATAGCCCGGGTGTTTAATATGCAAAATCAACTTGGACCCCAGGCGTTTAAAAGAACCAGGCGGCTATTCACTGCAGGCCTTTATTTATTTTTACACAGACCTGCACCAGGCCATTATTGTGATGACAGTTACTGTCCAACATAATTTTTAGTACAAATGTAAGTAAGGCATAAAGTAAACATATCTGTACATACAAACATAGCGCAAACCGTCAAACTGGCGCGCTGCGAGTCGTTCCCATGACACTTCCGTTTTCTGTCAAAATAAGAGTTAGTCGGTCATTTAAGATTACGGTACACCCTTTTTTCTAACGTTAGCTAGCTCTCTTATTTTGACAGAAAACGGAAGTGCCGCACAGTTATTGTGCGGCTGTTTACTTCTGCAAAAATAAGGTGAATAGCCTTATTTGGGGTTTACCTCAATATAATGCAAATAATCGCCTCGGCGTTTATTCGGGTGGGCGTTTAATACGCAAAATGGGTGCAGACCCCAGGCGTTTAAAAGAACCAGGCGGCTATTTGCGGCCCGGCGATTAATTGGTGGAATACGGTAAATTCATTCTCTACAGCCTCTCCCTAATACTAACCATAACCAACTTATGCCTAACCCCAACCTTAACCCACAGACCAAAATAACCACCCAAAACAGTTTTAAAATATCGGTCGCTTTCCTGGTAGAAATGGCCTACGGATCACTGTAACTTGGCTCTGCTGTGCAATCTAGCTTGCTAAGCCTCAGTTGGAAAGGGGTTTTAGTCTTGTTATTAGGTACATACAGTGCTGAAGTGCCCTCTTGCAGAATAAGAAGGAAATAGTCCACAAGCTCCAGGCGGCAAATGTCCAGGAAGAGGAACACCGAGCCGCGGTACAAACGGCCCTCTGAGAGGGGGAGCACCGGGATGGCCGTACGGCGCCTGGCCGGGTGATTGCTGGCCGGGGGCTGGAAACCGGCGAAACATACTCTTGTTCAGGACAGCGTGCTAATGTCGAGTAAGCAAGTTCAAATTAAGAGAGAATGTGCTTCCAAAGTAACGGTGTTACCCACTTTGAGGGATGCATTGCATGCTTGTTGTTCTAGCTACCGCCGGAAGTACAGCACCGTTTCACAATAACATCCGGATTAATTCAAAATAAAAGCCCTCAAACGGTTTTCTAGTTCAGTGCCAATTATACTCCTTACGTTACGTCAAAAGTTTAAGTCAAGCCGTTCAGTGGCATATTCCACAATGTGTTAATCACATATGGAAAAACAAATCCCAATATTTGAGGAAAGACATATGTTGGCCTTGACTGAAAGTTTGATTTTCAAAGTTAAAAAAACAAGTAGTTGCAACAATTTCTTAGTAATACACAAATCTGGACCATATTCCCAAAGTAACTTTTCAGCAGCTAGGGAAATTAAAATTTATACTCAAATGTAAGATTCACATAAAACTCTCAAAAAAAGCATCTCTCATTATGGTAACTGGTTTCTAAAAAACTTATCACTTAATGACAATTTATTATTTGCATACGGTTGATACAGTATTTGGAATAACAGGGATAGCAAACTCAAGAACAAATCTGTATTCTATCAGATATTACTTAACTGTCCTGTTAATATCGTATTTGTGAGAGTTTTGAATAAGGAGGCAAAATTGCTTAATTGCAGATATTTGAAAGGAAGTCATGTCTTTTAGTATTTCAGATGCCTTGATAACCCTAATGTCCATTATTGACTTCATGATGATTTCATGTTCATTAAAGTAAATGGTTCTAAGAGGAACCAAATTTGAATGCCTTTATGGTCATTATATTTAATCACATTGCAAGAATCACAAAGGCATCAGAACTGTTTACATTATAGATACACTTCATAATACACTGAATAAATTATCTTTATTTTTCTGGCATATTTAATACTGCTGATGCAAGATTTATTTACTATAGGATTTTAGTGGTATGTGAAACTTTGTATTTGCTGATAAACATTCAATTAAAAAAGCAGTTTCATAGGTTTTCAAAAGATGTTACCAAATGATAATAACAATAATAATGAATCGGCAGTGCTCTCATGTCAGAGTTTATTGCTAATCTCATTCACACATCCAGGCAGTCTTTCCAACATCCACATTTGTATGTACACATTTTTCCATGAGCAAAAACAGGTGGTGTCTTTTAAATAAGTAATAAAGGAGCCCGCAGTCAATCCAACTGAAACAAATTCAAAGACTGATCCAGTTTTCAAGTATTCTTCAAATTCAATAAAACTATAAGGTGGACTTCAACAACCACTTGTGTAATAGCTGATACTGTTTCATCAGATATACAGTAGGTGCATGAGCGCTTAGTTCTGTGATTCTGTCCCCTTGAATAATCTCAAAGATAAGGCCAATTTAGTGCTGAGAAGAGGTCAAGACAGCAGACGCCAACTACTCAAACAATTTAATCGTTGTAAATCGTTGGCTTAAATATTTGAATATTGAGGAAGCAGAGCTAAACATGCATATATTAACACCCAGGTATGTAAGAGAAAAAATACCACGTTAGAACCGTATTCTGTAGTATAGCCATAATTCACAAAAAGGCTATATTGAGTGTATATATCACGCATATAAACACCTCCATATTCAAACTTTTGGTGGTTTTTAACCATGCTTTCTGTTTGTGTTCTAGATAAGGCATTTTCCATTCGCTCCCATCTGAAATGTGGCCAATCTTTGCACGAACTCTGCGTCTTCAACTAGTGTAATGTCTGCCTTGACCAAAGCCTGCTTGGCTGTACTGCTGCCCGCCATGTTGGAAGTATTGTTCAAACTGTCCTCCTTGGTGGAAATTCTGGCCGCCTCTTCCTCCCCAGCCTCCCCCTTGTCCTCCTCCTCCTCGGCCTCCTCTTCCCCTGCCTCCTCGACCTCCACGGCCGCCTCCTCGCTCCTGATGCCGACCACCGTCCTGGTGGTAGTTGTCATGGTAGCCACCTCCTCCTCCTCCTTGATGGCCCTCTCCAGGATAGCTAGGATCATGGAAGCCTCCTTGGTAGTTTCCTCCACTGTAACCTCTCCCTCCTCCCCCGTGGTGACCTCCTCCATCTTGATAGTGACCCTGGTGGTAACCATCCCTCCCTCCTCCATCTGACCAGCCTCCCTGCACCTTACCCCCTCTGCCACCTCCTCCACCTCTACCTCCCCTGTCTCCATAGCCCCCTCCTCCTCTCTCGTAGCCTCCGCGGCCACCTTGGGAGTACTGATCATAGCCCCCTCTATTGCCTCCTCCTCCACCTCCTCCCCGCCCGCCCCCACCATAGTGTCCTCCTCCCTGGGGAGCATCCTGACGCTTCTGCCAAGAGGGCATCTCTGGAGGAGGAGGCTCAATCTCACAAGGGCGGCCTCCCCTGTCTGGAACTCGGCCCATCAGAACCTGAGGAAAAAGACAAGTAATAAAAGGTAGGACCAAATCTGGCCATTAACATCTTTTTATAATGCAGAAATATGACATAAATAGCACAATAATTACAATTTTACTGCCCCATATGACAAAATGGCCACAGTACATTATAGTGGGACTGTTAGGGCTTTTGACCTTTATTGATGACTTGGCCGTACTTGGCCAGCTGCTGTAATTTATGTGTGTTAAAAACCACATACTCAACACTAAATGGGCTTCCTTTTAAAAACGTGTAAGATCAGAACTGATATCAAAGTATACTTAGGTTGGCTGGTTCAGTTTTGTGCCACTGTGTACAACCCACAGGTAAGCTGTGTATGGAGTTGCTACAACAAGGTGTGTTTTTACTGTAAACAAAGGATGTCAATAAAAAAAAAAGATTTAGTTATGATTTGTGATTTTTTTCTTTGATGACTTCTGTATTGCCATGCTGCCCCTGATATTTCATCTTTAGTTAAATGTATAAATTTATTTTATTTGAGGTGGAAATAAATTATGTTTATGTTATGTTCCAAACAAAAATCCGAGAATCACCCAGATCATCACCAGAATTGAAAACAAGTGAAAAATCACACCGCTTTGCAAATCCTGGAAGAAACGCTAAAAGCTCAAAGTGAATTTGACTGACTTCCTTTTGATTGTCATTAGTTGATTCAGCATATTATAGCTTATTGTTTTCAAAACGTTATCAAAAATCACAAGAAATCGTAATACTGAATCACAGTACCTACAGAATTGCAGTAAGTACAGAATCACAATACATAGGGAACCAGAACCAGTAATGTGAATCAAATTGTATTGGGAGGTCCCTGCTGATTCCTATTAAAACTATAAACCAAAGGTCAGCAGACTGACAATGTATGGTTTCTGCTATTAACTATATTACAATATGATTAGCTATACCATTTCAACTTTTAATTTAGACAATCGGTTTTAACTTGCGTATTTTTTAAAAGTCACAGCTGTTGTGACAGTGAATCAATCAAAGCCAGCAGAAACCAGACAAACCTCCTTAATGCTACCACTGTTTTGTTCTGAAACACATGGACATTTGATTTTTTTTTTTATTTCAAAGTCCCTCATGACCATGAAACTTACCCACAATGCTTTTAATATGACTGTGTTGTGTATATAACTTTTGTTTCTTTAGACCATACACTGAAAAGTTGATTGTGAGAGAATGGACTTGTGCACATCTGCCACATATCTGCAATAGTAAAAACAGAGTCATGTTGAGGGATGCTCACCTTGTTAATGGCACAGGCAGTTTTCTCCCTTATCCTGCCGCTGCTTGTGCGCAGGATTTTGGAAAGGTCATCTCGTGCAGCTAAAAGGTGAGCGACAGAGATCTTGCTCTTCATGCTAAGGGCTGCACGCAATGGGTGGTAAATTTTGGCCATCTTTTCAGCATGCGTCTGAACCAGAAAAAACAAGGGAATTTCATTAATCAACTTTTGGAAAGATGAAAAATAAATATTAATGTATTACAAAAACATATGCAACAGTCAACAAACTGTACTGTTAACCTCTTGAACTCTGATTCTCGCAAACTGCGAGTTAGAAAAATCCTTTTTTTCCACATTGTGGGCAAATGTCACATCCATATTGTGTATCTGCTCGTTGCAGTGCTTCATTAATGCTCCATCACACTTCTACTAAGTGAAATATTCAAAGCCAAGATGCCATTGTTTTATGACTGCAGCATTACATCAAATACAAAGTATGCAGATGTCTTATGCATCATTTACATATTTCCCAGTAATTCAGCAGGACATATTTGGGATCTTTGAAAACCTTGGGATCTCCACTAGAGCACGAATTGCCTGGAATACAATTTACAAAACTCAGCAGCACAGCATGCATTTGTAATGACAAACCCATTGATAGGACTGGAGGAGTTGAGGAGGTTAAAGAGTAACAATCTGACAAGCAGAATGAGATGTTTCCACATACTTTGGCTCTGTCAGACCATCCAAAGGACTGAACGGTCACATCTAGACGTTTCAACAGCATCTTCCTTCTTACTTCATACTCATTCACAAGTGCTTGGTTGATAGCTTCAATTTTTTCCTAGCAAAACAAGAAAACAGTCATTTAACTCATGTCATTTGTTTCCAAAATATAATCCATTGAACCATTCTACAACAACATTAAAACATGGTCTGTTAAAGGGATAGTTCACCCATTTTGAAAAACTTCAAGGTGCCTGTTATGTAGGACAGTAGTAGTGCTATGTTCTTCTCATTCTTTAATAAAACGCCTTTTTCCACTCAAATAGGGGTTAACATCAACAACTTTACAAGTGTTGATTTCTGAAACTAACTAATAGTTTTGATCATGTTACTGTTCCAGGGTTTCAACACTTACATCACTTTTTCATTAACCACACAAGACATTTCTGTGGATTTAGTATGGCAAGCTTTACAACCAGACAGCAGTGTAACAATACAAATAAACTATGTCTCATGGCAAGCACCACGTCTCTTGACTCTCACTGGCTGGTTTCCTTGAATGACATGCCAGCTGATTTTGAGGAAATAAAAATATGTTAATTGTTCACTCTTCTCAGTTTCAAGTTCAACTTTTATAGTCATTATTAAAAATGTCCATGACTTTTTCAAAATTTTAGGGATATTCTTTAGGGCTATCGCTGATGTTTAAAGCAGTATTTTTCTTATTATTAGCATCCAGAAAGATCTGGTAAGTTCTACACTTCCTGTATCACTCCATGCCAGTGGAATAGCAGCCACAACAGGGATGGAAATAGACTGCTAGTTTGCCATCATTTTTTTTCTTCATTGAAGACATGTACACAAAAATAACTACTTTCTCCAGAGAACTAAAAGATAGCTGCTAAGTGATAATGCGGCTAGCTTCTTCTTTTTCTCCACTCACGTGTGTCCCACACGTTTCATGAACCTTTCAGGCACCTGCCAGCACCTGTTAGCATGTGGAGCATCCAGCCAGTATCCAGCACTCAGTAACAATGAGAGGAAGAGAGCACCACTACTGTCTTACAGAACATCTAGCAGAGAAGTGAAATATCAAAATTTTCAAAATGGCCAAACCATCCCTTTACACAGGCAGCTTTTGCTTTCCCAGTTGGTTCTCTCTTCCTGACCCTGGTGCACAAAGCCAGATACTTAAGTGTGCCATTGTAAACCAAGCTAAATATTTGCGACCCCTCCCCTTAAAGCAGTTACCATGTGCACAGGTCCAAGAGCCTTCTTCATTAGAGGTTCTCCTACATGGGTTGCTGGGACTCTGCTTATGGCTTCTTTGAGCTATGAAAAGAGGAAAATATGTATCACACAGGACCATGCTGATAATGACAGGACAAGAGTAAAAGCATTCCCCACACTAAAACACTTACTATGTAAACCTAGACACTAGGGCTCATGTAATATAGGTGTCTGAAGGCTCCCACTGCAGATGACGCAAATGAGGGTGCCAGATATGAAACAAATAAATGAAATGTGCTAAGAAAATATTTGAGTGAGTTTTCCAAGACTCTTTTTCTGTGGCTGTGGTCATGTTAGAGGCAGAAGAAAATGACTGGCTGAGACCTGATATTCACAAAAGGCCTGTTGTAACAGTCGAACCCATTTTGTTTTTATTGTGAGTGCAGATCATCTCTCTCAAGAACTCACCTTTTTCTCAATTCCACTGAAAAACTGGAACATGGTTATGTTGGCAGGGGGCTTGGACATGCCCAGAGCAACACAGATGCCCTTCAGCTCCATGAAGACTGGGCTGCCCTCTGACTCCTGAGCCTTCTTCTGAGGCTTGTTGATCAGGATCATCCTGGATGCCTCCAGCTCAGACACCAGAAAGGCTGAGATAAAAACAGTATTTTGTTTAATTCTGGTTTCTGGTATCTTTTCGATTTCAGAGAGCCACATTTTTTAGGGCTTGACTTTACAAAGCAAAAATTAGAAAGCAAATTAAACAAAGCCAAAAAAAAGCCTCAGGCTGCGGAAAGCAAATTCACTTGGTTTCTTTCAAAAACATGGCAAAAAAGGTTGTGCGCAAATTAGCAAGAAATGACATAAAAATTAGTAAGAGATTATTAAAAAGTTACCAGAAAATTACCAAAAACACAAAAAGGGAAAAACAAAAATACTGTGAAATTTTTTTGCAAATAATCAAACATAATTTTATGACAAGAAAAACATTTCTATACAGTGCACCATTAGTGTCACTGACATGGAGCCTACTATGACTCAGTACAGTGTATGGTGAAGTATTAGCATTGTAGTCATCATAGAGAGAGTGTGTAGTGTGCAGCTGGCGTACTGAGGAGCAGCAGGCAGTTGGTCCTGTTAAGAAGCCTCTGGGTGACATCTCCACTGGTCAGCACAGAGTAGGGACAGGCCAGCTCTGACAGCAGGCCACTCATCTCTAGCTGGAAGCCCTCTGCCTCACTCGGACCTGCGATGGGTGAATGGACACAGGATTGAAGCCTTACAGGCAGAATGAGTAGGATTTTCCTAAAAAAAAAACAATGTATAGACTCATACAAAAATAATCCCTCTCAATGTTGATTCATGAGCCGCTAGCAGTGTAGCAAAGAATACTAGCAGTGTGTATTGGTGTGTGTGTCGACATCTAGCGAGGCGAAACACCAAGCAGACAAAGCTCGTTGCACAACGAGAGTGGATCTGGAGTTGGCTCTCACCTGCTGGCGAGCACTGAGGGGGAGGATGCGGGTGAAGAGCGACGCTGTGTTGTCCTGCTTTCTGTTGGACAGGTAGATGCTGGTGGGCCATTTTTTTTTCCTGTGACGGCGAAGGAATGTTTTACATTTTGGGTGTTCATTTCATTCCGTCGCCATCCCAGGAAACAAAAACTCACTGCCGGCAGTGACCTCAGCCTGAGAGGAGGAGCCAACTTTGAATGTTGCATTTTAAAACTGCCTTTGTGGTTCCACTTTGTCTATGGCTGTGTAAGGATTTCACTATTTAACTGATCCATCACTGCCAGATTACAAACACTGTGATAAATACAATTCATAAAGCAAGGTGACAGAGATTGTTAGTGTCCCTGGTGTGTAGCATTACCTGAAGTCTGAAGTGGCCTTTAATAATCTGGAGGAGGGAATCATACCACTGATTTTGACTGATTGGTCCATTTACTACAATACTGGTGTGAGGAATGTTTGAAGTCTCTGAAAGTTCATTTTCATATCATAGTGGAATGAATGGAAACCAATGGCTGGATGAATGGGAGGAAAAATGATGATTGAGTTCTACAATACAGGGCACACATGGTATATCACTGTAAATATCACAGTGGGGTATTTCTGAGGCGTATTGAGATTTCAATGCTGATATTCATAAACTTATGGGAAAATGCTTTATCTTTCAATCTACAATTGCTAAAAATGTTTATTTGGTATCCCAACAGCGTGTTGGGACACTGACCTATAGAATAATACAATAATAATGTGAAATGATGCCCACATACAAGTCATGTGACAAGCTTAACATAGAGAAGGCTCATGTGGTGAACCTGTGCTCCATGACATAACAGGCAACCAGTGAATGAGAAGCAGAGGTGATCAGCACACCGGATGCTTTGTGCGCACTTCACTCGATATTGCGATACTGATATTTTTATGCAACACTTCTGCTTACTTCAGTATAAGATTTGCAGAAACATGAACTATGTATATTTTGTAGACATTAACTCTGATGATTTTCGCCTTATAGTTCTTCTGTTGGGTTTTATTATATAAGTTAATGTGAATGAAGCAGTTTTGACTTGAATTTTGGACGGCAAATTGAATCCAGGCCTTGGCTGTTATTAAACTATTTTAAATAAATAAAGCCAATAACCCCAGTCAGAGGCAGAGTTGCTCTGCATTGATGTACAGTTAATTCCATAGCTTTCAGTCTCAATGTCTCTTACAGTACAGATGGAATTAAATCCAAGTTTCTTACAGTTAGTGGCCTGGACATTCTCCTCCAGTCTGCAGTAGAGTCTGAGCTCGGAGACAATCCAGGCGCAGAGCTTAGTGAACTCCGGTGACGCCGCTCCTCCACTCACAGCAGCCTCCAGGGCCCCATCCTCCAACAGAGGGCCCTGGTACCTGCAATCACACACACCAGACATGGAACGTGACCTCCTGGACAGATGTTTGGGTTATTCAGGCTCAGCCCAGACTTCTTTGCTTCCCCTCATACTCGTACAGCATGGCAGAGATGAATACCAAGAAGTCTGACATAAGCAGTGGATTATGACTTCTTTCAAATGAAGTGTGAGCTGTCAGCTACTCCTGTCTGGTTAAGGCCTGTTGGCTGTGCCTAACTCCAACGTGTATGAACCACAGGCCGAGCTGCAGTCAAAAGTCTTAGTTGGCTTACCATTCACAAGACTAAACAGCTGCCAGACTCTCGCCTATCCTTTTATGATCCTGCATTCAGGCAGCACTTACAAAGACATGAACCTGGCTGTCGCCCTGGCCTGTCCACCTGAGGGGACAGGCCAGGGCCAACTCTAAACACTGACACTGTACCCAAAATTGTCGCTTTTCTTTTATCTGCTGGATACCGAAGAGGGGAGCGGCTCCTTAACACTCGCTAAGCGTCCTAACACATTCTCTCATGCGAGCCCGTTTGTGGGTTAACAAAGATAGTTAGGATATTACAGTTTCTAATGGCGTTTGTACAGACATCTCCATATTCAACGGGACTAGCATGAATCAGTGTTGTACGGCCGAATCCAGCTCGGTCATGTCCGCTGTGATATAGACAGGTTCTGCAAACGCAAGCATGATTAAAGTCACATTGGGTAGCAAGCAAATTACACAATAAACTAAACTCAGTATTGTAGTAAGAATGCAACAGCTAGATAGTTACTGCCCTACCCTATCAATTGGTTTAGCTAAACAAGCTAATGCACTACGTAAGCTAGCTAAAGCACTTCCAGCTCATTCTCAGTTTTGCACAACCTGCCCGTCGACAGAAAGCTGCAGCCAGTGTTTGCTTTACCCTAAATCTTCAAGGGAGACAAGAATGTCATTCTCCATCCCAGTGACGGCAATTTAACTTGTCAAGCCCTATAAATATGGAATAGTTGCAATATGTTTTTTTTCTTTTTACTTTAGCCAGCTCAGCTGTTGCTCTGCTGGCACACTGAGGTCCACACGGATTTTTTTTCTTTTTTCTTTTTTGTAACGGTGCTTGGGCTGGCCGCAATAATGCCTGTTTCAATTCACTCAAATTCATTTTGCCAACTAACTGCTGACAGTCTTAGTGGCGACTTTATTGAGTTCATTATGAGTGAAAAAAGAAGATTATTAAAATGGCCGTTTAATAATGTATTGTCTGATTATGGTTAAATACATCGTTGCGAATCACCATAACAGGTTGGGCACTGTTTGCCCCTTAATGGCGCCACTGGTACATGCAGGAATTCAACATGTAGACCTTCCAAAGGAAATCCATCTTGACAGCCTACCTGCAAGAATGCACCTGCCAATTTATGTTATTGGCAACATATGCAATGGTTTAATATCTATATGAGCTAGCCCATCTATTTCAGATCAACACACTCAGATAGATGTACTTTGGGAAAATCTTGTGTTCCAGCAGCAGATTGTCCAGACACTGCACTACATCTATCTATCTATCTATCTATCTATCTATCTATCTATCTATCTATCTATCTATCTATCTATCTATCCTTAGAATCTCCTTTAGAAAATCAAGCACAACAAGTAACATAATTTTAAGTATAATTTCCATGTGGCAGAGATACCCTGGTAACTCACCTGGTAAAACTTGTGCCACTTATCACTGATGATGTAAGTATATATAGAATAAAAATATACTTAAATAAATGATATATAATTATAAAAATGTGATGAGTGTAAAATACATTATATTAGAATATATAACATATATAAAAACATTCTTATTGTATGGTGACCTGCCCATCCTCTTGCTATTGTACATTTGTTTGTCTTATTAGTTCAAGAGGGTCCCTGACCAAAACCCCCCTGCACAAATACAATCTAAACAGAAGTGTGCAGACTTTTATTCACAACTTTCATTTTTTGGAGTTTGTGTGTGTGTGTGTGTGTGTGTGTGTGTGTGTGTGTGTGTGTGTGTGTGTGTGTGTGTGTGTGTGTGTGTGTATATATATATATATATATATATATATATTACTTATTTTTACTTGCTGCAGTTCCTGTAAATGCCACTAGGTGTTCCTATAAGCATTTATAATGTATCTGTCATAGATACGCTGCCATTGATATAGTGTGGAGTCTTAAAGCAAGAGCAGTGCTAAATCACATAAGAAACCTTATGCTACACTAAACTGTCAGACATGTGTCAGTGTTGGCTATATGCATTCAGTTCTGTGGCAGCAGGTGTTATTTAGCAGCTGTCAATGGTAGAGAGTACCCACATGCACATCACTGACTGGGGCAGCCAGAGGTCCATCGTGCCTGAACGTTTCAGCCTCAGGAGGGCAGTGCAGCACACAAGCTATCTGTTAGTGATGAACCTCAAAAGAAAATGTCCTGCTGTCTGTTGCAGTTTCTATCCAGATTTGTCAGGACGGTTGGTAACACTAGGTGGGTACAGCCCCATGAAGTGATGAATGTTGGGGTAGTGGTACCAGTTGTAGCACGAGTACTTAATTCTTCAGAATTTGGTTTTGTTACCCATAATCTTGTTATAAAATGAATATATCTCATTATGACAAGAAAAATGTCTCAATAAAATGACACTGATCTCCCTTTTTTAGCGTAGCAGCAATAGCCTATGTTAACAGCACATCTTTTCAGCTTATTGTTTATGCTATGTTTTTGTAAATGTACCACACTATAATGGTATTTTGATCCAATGGAAAGAAAGAAAGAAACATAGAATGAAATTGCACAAAACAAATAATATACAGAAGAGTCCAGAGATCAGGATTTTTACTTTTATTGTTCTCCACAATCTTGAATAATGAAAGTGTTTTTAGCACTTGAAGTTTTATGGACAGGTTGACCCTTTATGATTTGATGGAGACCTCTGTGCAGAAACAGACAAATGAAGCCAAGGAAGACAATTAATCAAATATGATTAAATCAGTTTAGAAAATGAATTTACACCAGGTTGAGCCACAACATGTATCAGACCTGAAAACTGCCACCAAGTACGTATATGTGGTTGATGTGTATCTAACACTGGAAAATCATATCCAACACCATAGTTATTATAGAGTTGGAAGCATAGCAGAATATATTATATGAAAAAATTAACTATAAACTATGTTAAGTATATGAGTATATATGAAGAATTTCATTCCAAATACATGTATCCTCCAGTATATTATCTTCCAATAATCAGTTTAAAGGTGTGTAAAAATATTTATTTGAAAATAGTTTGTTTTATTTTCAATCAATCATTTGCCAAAATATGTTTCAAATGTAATTTTTCAAAATGACCTTTTATTTGAAATGAAACTCTTCATATATTTCTATATTAACCTCATACAAATGTCAGTCCTGTTGGGAAATAACTCCTTAGCTGTTGCATTCATGTCTGCAAAGCTGCAAAGTTTTTCTGTGACCCAACAGCAATATTTTGTACAACTGGAAAAATAAAGATGTTATTTTGCAAATGACAAATGGAAAAAAAAAAAAAAAAAAAAAAAAAAAAAAATGGCAAACTGCAGAAAACACTACAAAATGCTCTCCATGAAATAAAAAATAGCATCAAACACTGAATTGACTAAAATCAAGTGAGCAACAGAACATTCTCCTCAAGTAGACCAGTTATTCTTAAATAATAACCACAATAATAATAATAATAATAATAATAATAATGTGTATTATAGGTAGTAAGTCAACATTGTCATAAATATGATTACAACCTGTTGGAATCTAATTATAAAAAATAGTTAGAGTGCCAGTAATCCAGTCCCTTAGTAAAGCCACTGATGAGTGTAGTTGAGAGTAATATTGACAAGGAGCACTGATATATGTGTCTGAGGGTCAGAGTTAGCTTGGACTTTACAAAGTCAAGACGCTGATACACAGGCAAGCTTCTGAGGCTCTTCCTCTCTCCTTATGTCCCACTGTGTTATCCTAGTACATTTTGCCCATTCCCTGCTCACATCACTAATGCCCACCTACATCATTATAGAAAGTAGTGATACACAATAAATCGGAACAAAAACAAATCACAGTATTGACTACTGCAATTTCAAAATCCCATTCATATTTATTTCTTCAGAACAGTACACACAACTCATCACCTTAATTCCTTTATTCTCAACTGAATCTGTTACCTATGAACGTCGTCTCCAACACAATGTCGCCCACAGCTGGTTGGAATGCTGAACAAGTTGCACATGTGATATGGAGGAACATTTACTAGCAGCTGTGGTGGCTTTTCCATGCCCTCGTCACTTATATAACAGAGAGAACCAACCAACTATCAATGCATTGAAACATAACAGATTATTCAGTTAGGAATGGGCTGCAAGGTCTGACACATAGTGGTTCTCTGATAGTTTTGTTTAAAGGGATAGTTCACCCATTCTGTAAAAGACGAAGCTAGCCACAACATTACTTGCCAACTATCTTTTAGTATCCGGAGAGAGATGTTACTTTTGTCCCCTAACATTGGCACGTGTTCAATGAAGAAAACAAGACCAAACTCAAGCAGTCTACTTTTGTCTCTGTGGTTGCCACTGCTCCTCGGGCACAGACTGATATAGGAAGTGCAAAAGTTACCAGATGTTTCCTGATGTTTTTAATGGGCCAAATACAATTACAAACACAGAAATAATATCACAGTTTTCAAAATGGGTGAACTACTCCTTTAAGGCTGGTGTCACTTAAGACACCCTTTGAGCATGAACAGGGCTTTTTCAGAGGCAGTGTAGACAGGCCAGCTCAGTTCATGCCCTGGCAGGTACCTCAACCTACCTGAAACTGAGAGGCTGTTCCCACCTGGTCTTAACAACCGTCCTGAGAAATCTGGATACAGCCTGACACCTCTGAGTTCAGCTGTAAACAGCAGAAAGACCTCCTAAGTGATTGGATCTCAGGACGAATTCAGAGGTGGTCTGGGACGCTGGTGTCCACATCGCATTAGAGATGTAAACAGACAGGTGTCCCAGGACGCATTGAAGGACCGCCTACTAGCTTGATGTCCTCTGTCTTGTCCAGCCCAACACCCCCAACGCCAGACTGTCACTTTTCCAACAGAGAAAATATCTGAGCTGACTCTGCCCAGTGCAGCTGCACTGTCAGCTGATTGGTTCAAAGCAAACTGAAGTGCAGGTCGGCTATAAAGCAGCTGGTTAATGAATAAAAACTCCCCTTAATAAGACATGAGCTCCCCTAAAGACATGATGCAAGAAATGTGGGGGGTGTCTAAAATATGTATTAACAGTATGCAGTTTTTTTTTCTTCCATATAAAATTTAGAAGTGGCGGCAGTTCTTAAATTTCATGGCCTGGCACAATTCAACACATTATTTCTAGTGCTAGACGCGAGAGTTACTGTAGGAATACTACAGAAATATTATATATATATATATAGCAGTTGCAGCCGTGTGTATGTGGCGTTGCAGTTATTACAGGAATACCAAAGAAATATTACAGGTCAATTTATCCACCTAAGCGAGAACCCTCTCAGACCCTGGAATAATTCAGCTGGAATAATTCAATAATCTGAGCCTGAATGTGATTGAGTTGAGCCTGTAACAGATGTGAAACTCGTCCTCAGTGATTGACAGCCACATTAAAATGAGGCTGGAGTGTGCGAGGGTGACCCCTTTTGTTATAGACCTGTTGCCTGTTAAGAGCCATTTTATTTTATATGTTTTGTGTGGGAGGACTATCTCTCTCTCTCTCTCTCTCTCTCTCTCTCTCTCTCTCTCTCTTTTGTGTTTATTTGCATGTAGAGCAGGAAAGTGAGATCAGAACACAAGTGGGCAGGTGAGATGTATTTGGAGACACATGTTAGTACCAGGTGTGTACTAAGGGATTGACAGCTGTCCACTTGTTGTGTGATTTGTCAGGACGGTTGTTAATACCAGGTGGGAACAGCCTCTGTGGTGGTTTATGACAAACAATTGACTTGCTCTGACCACTAAATCAAACATGCCATGCAAAACTCTTGAGACAGTGCTCATAATGGAGCACGATGGTATTGAGAGGAATGTTGAACTGCTGAACTCGTCTTGTATACATTTTTTCATCACTACATCTTCAGGATCCATCTAAAAACATCTGGAACTTAAGCTCTGAAAGATGGCCCTCAGCCACACCACTAGTGCCTTCATCCTCCAATTCAGACTGAGCTCTTCATCCTTTTCTTCAAGAGCAAGCAGAACAACCACTATTTTTTCTAGTCTTAATTTCAACATTATGCTCTTTGTTACTATAAGTAACCTATCCTACACTAGTTAGACATATTACAAGCCACTAGAAAGGACTAGCCTAATGCTCTTTGTACCCTTTGATCTCCTGTTCCATTACTGGTGACAATCAAAGCTAACCATTGTGTTTGGGCAGGAGAAAAAAAGTATCCCATCTCACCCACATTATGACCCGGTCCTGATAATAAGTACCCATGAACCTGATTCTCCTTAAGTATCAACAGTAGAGCAGGTGTCAACCAACACACAGTTCATAGTTCACAAACTGCTAACAGACATGCTCACACCCTCACAGACACTTTCTTAAAAACTTTTCACTTCCTTAAATATGAATATACCCTGGAACAAAAACTAGCCAGAGTCACCTCGTAGTGATCTACAGTGATCCTCAGAGAGAGACACTCCAGGGCTGGCAAGGATGGAGATGCCACTTGATGTATTCCATTTTCCACCGATGTCCTATCCTTGACCTCAGATACCTCTCCAGAGATCACATGTGTTTCTCTATGCAGCTACATTGTCCACATGTAGCTAATCTGAGCTTTGTCCACATCTACATCTAGAGAGGGCAGGCTGTGCTACTCTAGGTCACCAAAAGGGGGCCTCAGGCAGCTGAGCACCTCACCCAGTGAGGATCGCTTTCTGGTTGGAGCTGCTGGGGGCATTCCAGATCCCTGGGTGTCGTGCTTATTAAGTCAGCTGTCCTGTAAGAAAAGAGGAAAGAAAACAAATTCAGTCTCTGTTTGGCATGCTGGCCTTACAAGAACACAAACTAGAACAGCCAGGGCTGTGGTGGTGGACCCCAGTCCCTAGCATTGTTCAGTTGTCACCACTAGGAGTCTCCAGTAGATTAGTTCTGTCCTGTGTCTAGCTGTGCTCAATGTTTCCACTGGGAGTCTCTATTACCTTATTTTTGAAAAATGAATTCCTGGTTAAAGTAATGCAGTTCATTTCAATAAAATAATAATTAAGTAATTGCAAGATAACTATATTTATCATTATGAAATAATAGAGCAAAATAATTGTCAGATTCCTTGTGCTTAAATGCTTGTGAAATATACTTAACGCCCTCCGTAAATATTTAATCGAAAGCAACAACAACAAGAAAAAATGAACAAATTAGCAAAAAAAAAAAAAAAAGACGAAAAAATGTACCTGATGTTCTACTGATTTTTTAGGGCCACCATCAATCACAGGCCCTTAGAGTTGTCCTACCCTCCTCCATTGCAGCCCTACTAAAATACATCTGTCTATGTGGAGGATCTGTTGGAAGAATGCTCTTCCAGAGACTTGGAGAATCTCTGCAGCTGTTGTGGCAGCTGGTGCTGGCCCAACACCTCACTAACACACTTTGTTGGTTTTTCCTTTAATTTGTCGCCTGTCTGTACATGCTTCATATTTAGCAGCCTTAAACAATTTTTGACCCAGACCCTCTTTTTTTTCCCATTGTGTCAAACAATTCTGACCAAAACTGTATCACTTGCTTCATCACTGAGCTACAAACAGGCCCTGGTGCCTCTGTAGCCACTCAGCCCTTAGGATGTTATTGCCCAGAGTCCCTGTTGAAGATGCTACATATAGCATTTGTAAACATCAATACTAATGATATAATAGTAATTATGTATAATTAACATAACCAAGTAAGTTTCACATGTTTCCGCCGTTCCTCCTTAACATTTCTAGCATTTTTGTCTTTTTGTAAAGGGATGAACATTCTGGAAGTGATTTTTCCATTGACCTTTCACTCCTTCCACCATTTGCCATTGCCAGAAACTCCAAAAGCGTTAGCCCCATTTTTGCTGTCATCAGGTTTGGGAGGGTTGCTTTAGAAATGTATTCCATTATAATTACAAATTACCTGTTGAAAACCATATTTAATAACTTATCTAAGTATCACAATATTAAAGTATTGTAATCTGATTACTTTTAGTTACTTCTGAAATACCTCAATGCCAGTTGTGAAAAAAAGACATGACCCTTATTTAGTAGATTTTGTAAGAAAGCCAAACAATGTAATCTTAAGGCCCGTTTCCACCGAAAGGTTCCTGGTAGTATTTGGGGAGCAGGAGCTACTACAGGAACATCCTCTCGCTCTGCCCTCTCAACTGCAGTGTTGTCAACTTGGCGACTTTCTCGCTAAATCTGGCGACTGTCCAACTCCCCATGGCGACTTTTTTTTTGTCAAAAGCGACGAGCGACAAATCTAGCGACTTTTCCTGGTGTTACTGGAGACTTCTGGGATTTTGGAAACTGACATGAAAGCACGTATTGTTCCTCTGCAGTTCCTGTTCTCAGCGAGCAGCGGGTGCTGCCGCGAGCCCCTCCCCCGCCCCAAAGTCCTCACAGGTGGTCACAGCCTCCAGTCGCAGGCAGCTGCAGTCAGGAGAGGAGCAGAGAGGAGACCCTCACCACTCCACGTCCAGGCAGCAGATGAATCGTGCATGTGCAAAGCCGCCGTTGACACAATTCCAGAAAATGTCAATCATAATAATATGTTAATAAAAACTGTAGTAAATTTGTAGTTCTAAAACATATTTAGGGTGTTTTTTACTCACTTTTTGTCTCTCCCACGGCATTATTCCTCTCCTACAGCGTCCATTACAATCACGTGCAAATTGCCAATAATGCAAATTAGGCGATGGCATCATTTGGCGACTTCTAGCGACTTTTAGGACAGCCAGTAGCTACTTTCCTTACTGAGGAGTTGGCAACACTGACTGAGAGGGCCGAGTAGGAGGAAGGTTCCTGTAAAGTTACCGGGCGGCTGCACGACCATGACCGGGGCATCAAAATGCGTGTTGTTAAAAAAGCGTGTTGTTAGCGTTAGCTAACGTCCGCTAAAGCTAACGCTAGTGTCCCTAAAAATGCTGGCTAAAAAGTGTGTTGTTAGCATTAGCTAACGTTAGCTAGCACGTTAGCATTAGCTTGGTAGTGTTGGCTGCGTTGCTGCTTTCTGTTGATACCACATCGCGCCGTGAGTAAACCCGCTCAGAGTCTGTTAAAACATTACAAAATAGACAACTTTGCACTCATTGCATTACCTTCCCTTTGTGTGTTGCAATCCCATTCTGTACCACCTCTTCTTGGACCTCCGGCCTTTCCTGGGAGTCTGTCCTAACTTGGGATGACACCCCCTGGTACTGCCCAGTGTCATGGTTTTCCCAGTGGGAAAAGCCTTTATTCTTAGATGTCTTCCGGTGGGTCCGGTACCTCATCTTGGGGAAGGTGTGAGAGCCGCCGTCCCTGGCCCCCCAGGTGTGTTCAGGCCACAGGGGCTCTGTCTGGGTGGCCTGGCTGGTGGTGGCTCTCTGCAAGCGCACAGAGATCCGCTGGGCTGAGCCAGTCATCAGGGTGATGGACTGACTGTCCTGAGTTGAAGCTGCTGACGTCACTGCTGGGAACTCAAATACCTCATCCTCATCTGGAGGACGGACACAGAGAGTCGTCTTATGTGATATGTGAACAAGTATATGGTACAAAACTGAATGCACTAACAACAAGAATAATTAATTTCTGTCTGATCAATCAGTGTCTGATACATGAGGCACTTTCCCAGACAGGGATTAATCCTACCATTAGAATGAAATGCCCTTTTAATTAACTCTGATTCACTTTCTGTGTCTGAAGTCCTGAAGGAAATGAAGGTTTAAACTAAACGTCCAAGGCAGCAGGTTTAACTTCAGGTTACTCCTGTTTGTCAGATGAGAAACAGCCATCCTCTGTTTCTCCTCCAAATCCACACAATTCTGGGCTTTTCTAGATCCAGCCCACAGTTTATAAGCATTTCAAAACTGAAAACTGGTTGGAGTTCTGACCTCCAGGTTGTTGTGAACGCAACATCAGTAATGATGAGAGGAGACAGCGCTAGTACTGTCTCAAAGGTTTCAAAACTGGTGAACAACCCCTTTAGAGTGTTGGCTGGGAGACCACCCCTTCCATTTAAAGCCAAAAATACAAATGGCCTCTCTAGCTAAATTTGTAATTGTGATTAAAGTCCTTTTTCATTTGGCCTTTCATCTGCTATTTTGTCCAGCCCCTATCATTAATAATTCTTGAAAAAATACAGAAAATTACCTTTACATGTGGGCATTGCTGGACTGCTGGGCAGTGAGCTGTGGGTCAGCTGGGCAGTAGAAACACTTCCTAAAGAGGTGGAGCGGAGAAGCTTCCTACATGCCAGCACCAGCAGCTCCCGGCACTGTTTATGGCAGTTCACACCACAGTCTGCAGCACAAATAAAGACAGGGGAGCTAATGTTCTAAATTCAAATCCACAGTATCTGCATCAAGCCATTCACCTCCTGGCTGTTACAGCAGTTTCTGTAGGTAATAAAAAACTACAATGCATATAGTTACATGGGGCACTAACTGCAATATTGATGCATACACACTAAACATGTTGGATGCACATAACAATGTATCCAGCTGTTAAATTCAGATTTTGATTGCATTTATGCAAGAAGCCACTGAATTTGTACCTTTGCACTTGAAGCCCTGTTTGATGATTCCCCAGAGCTGTAGGAACAGTTACAGAAATGTGGAGGGGGGTGGGGTGGGGTGGAGGTACAGAAAAAAACAAACAAACAAAACAAAACAAAACAAAACAAAACAAACAACAACAACAAAAAAACAATGTCAGACAATTAATAATTCAAGCATGCTCCCAGAACAAATAACCACTGACCGAGTAGGACGCACTCATTGGCTGTACTCCTCCTTTAACCCTGCGCCATTCACAGACGCACAAACACACCCAAACTGACACATGGTGTATAATTTGTAGATGTGGTTACCACTGAAGACTAGCCATGACTGAACCATCTGTCACAGCACATTTCACATGTATAATGTAGGCATGCATTCAGCATCATCGTGCAGTATCTGTTTTCTTTGGTGTATAATGCAAACACAGGAAGGTCACCTTAATGTTTGAATCAACCTTCATTAGAATTATTCTTAGCAGATATATAGTGGACATTTTTTTTACTAAGGAACATGTAAAAATATAACATATATACATGTAAATGTATAAAGATATATATTTTGGGTTTTACCCATTTGGTAATGTTGCCTTCAAAGGAATACACTGAGTTTATGGGAAACTGGCCCTTAGCCATTAAGTGAGAATGTAGCGTATTCTATTACCGACAGAATGTTATCTACAAAACAGACTATTCCATTGAAGCAGTACTGAACTGTGGTAGAGTGTTGGGTTGTACAGTTACCTGGATGTGATATGAGTCCACATGGTGGTGAAATTATTTGCTTCAGGAGTTAAAATGGTGCCAAGTGATTGTGAAGTCTGAGTTTTTTCCTGGGGTTGGTTTTGTGACAGAAATGTATTACTATTTTGAATGCATGTTGTTTTGAGAAGCAAAACTTTTTATTTTTGTGACCCCAGCAAACTAGCCGGAAGTACCTACACTATATTACCAAAAGTATTCGCTCACCTGCCTTTACTCATACTATGAACTGAAGTGCCATCCCATTCCTAACCCATAGAGTTCAATATGATGTCGGTCCACCTTTTGCAGCTATTACAGCTTCAACTCTTCTGGGAAGACTGTCCACAAGGTTGAGGAGAGTGTTTATAGGAATTTTTGACCATTCTTCCAAAAGCGCATTGGTGAGGTCACACACTGATGTTGGTCGAGAAGGCCTGGCTCTCAGTCTCCGCTCTAATTCATCCCAAAGGTGTTCTATCGGGTTCAGGTCAGGACTCTGTGCAGGCCAGTCAAGTTCATCCACACTAGACTCTGTCATCCATGTCTTTATGGACCTTGCTTTGTGCACTGGTGCACAGTCATGTTGGAAGAGGAAGGGGCCCGCTCCAAACTGTTCCCACAAGGTTGGGAGCATGGAATTGTCCAAAATGTTTTGGTATCCTGAAGCATTCAAAGTTCCTTTCACTGGAACTAAGGGGCCAAGCCCAGCTCCTGAAAAACAACCCCACACCATAATTCCTCCTCCACCAAATTTCACAGTCGGCACAATGCAGTCTGAAATGTACCGTTCTCCTGGCAACCTCCAAACCCAGACTCGTCCATCAGATTGCCAGATGGAAAAGCGTGATTCATCACTCCAGAGAACGCGTCTCCACTGCTCTAGAGGCCAGTGGCGGCGTGCTTTACACCATTGCATCCGACGCTTTGCATTGCACTTGGTGATGTGTGGCTTGGCTGCAGCTGCTCGGCCATGGAAACCCATTCCATGAAGCTCTCTGCGTACTGTACTTGGGCTAATCTGAAGGTCACATGAAGTTTGTAGCTCTGTAGCAATTGACTGTGCAGAAAGTCGGCGACCTCTTTGCACTATGCGCTTCAGCATCCGCTGACCCCTCTCCGTCACTTTACGTGGCCTACCACTTCGTGGCTGAGTTGCTGTTGTTCCCAAACGCTTCCATTTTGTTATAATAGAGCTGACAGTTGACTGTGGAATATTTAGGAGCGAGGAAATTTCACGACTGGATTTGTTGCACAGGTGGCATCCTATGACAGTTCCATGCTGGAATTCACTGAGCTCCTGAGAGCGGCCCATTCTTTCACAAATGTCTTGTTTCACAGTCTGCATGCCTGAGTGCTTGATTTTATACACCTGTAGCCAGGCCAAGTGATTAGGACACCTGATTCTGATCATTTGAATGGGTGAGCGAATACTTTTGGTAATATAGTGTATTTCAATACTTCAGGAGGCCAGGGCTTTGCCCAGGGGACATTGTAAGTAAAAAAAAAAAAAAAAAAAAAAAAAATCCCTTTTCATGCACTGCACTGCTGGGAGGATTTCAAACAACCCCATGTCCAAAAATGGGAACTATCCCTTTAGGAAGTCTGCCAGTAATAAAAATGCCAGTGGTTTTTAGATTCTTGATTTTTAAAAGTAAAACTAACCAACTCAGTGTAGCCAGTGTGGCCAGGTTTATTTCTTGAAATATTTCAGATTATCAAATATAGCCATCTGCTAAGCTGCAATTTTAAGTAATACATAATTCTTAGTCGCTCATCACCTACCATTTTCACAACTAATTGTGGCTGATTGGCTGAAACTTTTATTTTACAATGCTGTCTGGCATTTTTTTTTAAAGTTCATTTTATAATTGCCAATGTAAACTTTCAATTTCAGCTTTCATGAAACTGAGAGGAATGTGCAGTGATGGGATTTTCAGAGATACGTACAAATCCAGCACAATGTTCGCAGAAGGTTGGCTTCAGGTATGTCATCTCTTGGAAGTTATGGATGAACCCCGGGCCCATCTTACACTGGAGGAGTGGGTTGGCACGCAGGAAATATGCTATCATCTCATCTTTACTGATCAATCCATCTCTAAGACAGAAAAAGGGAGAAAGAGAAGTGGGAGGAGGGAGAGAAAAGGAGTAAGAGAAGAAATCAAGAGTGAAAGAAGGGAGAGAATGAAAGAGAAAGGAGACATTCAGTTGTTTAATGTTCCAGCCTTGTCAGCTTGGCTAGAGTGTGTCTCAATGTTATCTCAAAACCATTCTCAAGATTTTTTTTAATTGTTACCAGAGTAGAGCAAATACAGGACAGCTTATAACAAAGGAACACGTCCTCCCTAATAACTGTCCCTCAAAACGCCTCCCTGCTGACGTTCTTCGAGAGGCATGGTTGACTGGCAGTGCTACTTAGTGTTTGTATGCAGTGAGTTTGGTTCAGTTCTGGAACAATCTCTTAGTAAATGTCTGACATGCATCAAGTACTTGCAGCATTACACTCACTGGTCTTTGTCCAAAACGCAGAAGGAGTCCAAGAAGGGAAAGTTGGCAGCAATGCTCTCAAAGTCCTCTTGAGAAATATAGCCATCACGATCATGGTCATAATTCCTGAACACAGACTAGACAAGATAAGAAACAAATAACTTCAATAATATTACATGCAAACCTCTACATCTGTCTAATAAAGGACAATCAGTGAATGATTTGGGGCCTACCAGATGGGCAACAGGACAAACATATTGGAAATGGGCAATGAGCTGAATTCATCACCAACATACTCTTTTTTTTTTTTTTGCCAATTCAAAGACTTTAGTTTGGTGATTTATATCTCACCAAGCATTAAATGGTATGTGTGAATAATGCATGTACAACCAATAGTGGTACAAACACTAGAATGTAAAACTACTCTTATAATCAGTCTTCAGTCTTTGCTCTTAATGCTATTTTTATCTATTAATATTTGATTACAGTGTGGTGAGAGTTGTTTGGATGGCAATATATATATCTATATCTATCTGTCTATCTATCTGTCTATCTATCTATATCTATATATTAGTTGTGTGTGTGTGTGTGTGTGTGTGTGTGTGTGTGTGTGTGTGTGTGTGTGTGTGTGTGTGTGTGTTTTGCTGTGTTTATATGGTGTATGACCCCCACTCATTATTGCTAATGTGATGATTTGTTATTGTGTTATTGGGAACGTTTGTCTTGTCATTTGTCCTTATAAAGGAAAACTAATTAACATGGTTCAGTTCAGAAAGATGGAGTCTATTGACTGGAAAGCTCACTCACATCCACCACTTTTCTGATGTGCTTATTGACCACGGAGGGGTCTGGTTTGGTGGTGACACCTGATGCCCAGTCTAGTGGGGCCAGTGGCTTGTTGGGAGTCGTTGGTGAGGTAGGCTGTGGAAGAAGGAATGAAAGTTTTAGAAGAGCACATGGCCCATCACACCGCTGTTCCAGACAGCACACAAGTTTCAAGTTTAAAGGGGGTGATAAAGTAAGATTTTTATTATCCCCCGACAAAATACAGTAGTGTGCAGTGATGATTATACACCACCATTTTTGTCTAGAACAGGTCCTAATATATTACTTCTTTAAAATTTTTTGGTGAAAAAGTATTGAACAAGACTATTGTTACCTCACCTTCAAGCGCAGAGGAGGGACTAATCAGTGAAGTCAGCTGGTGGAGTTTTTGGTTGAAATGAAAACCTGCGGCCTCTCAGTCTCCAGTTTGACACCTCTGTCTTAAATACTGGAACAGCTGACCATCAGAAGTCATTTTGCAGAATCATGTGGCTTCAAACTAGTTTAAACAAATTGTTTGAGCCTTCAGTGAATGAGCCTTCAAACATGCATTCATGCTATGCAAAAGTCAAAAAATAAAAATTGTGTAACCTTGTACTTTTTCTAAAAAACTATATTTTCAGTGTTTCTGTTTATTAGCCATACTTTTAACCCAATGATATTGTGGGGAAGATTTTTGGTTCTCATTGCTTACAAGAGTATTGTTCAATACATTTTCAGTAATGTTTAAAAAAAAATAATAAAGTAATATATTAGGTGTATAACAATGGTGGTGTATAATCATCGCTGTATTAACATCATATTTCTATTGGGATTGATAGGAATGGTGACTGATACCTGTGATTAAACAACGACTTGGCTAAATGCTGAAATTTTTAGCTTTCAAACCCATTGTTTTGTCATGATATTCTCTGGGTCATGTGATTGCATCCCATGTGTCTTATTATTAAAGCCATGACGAAGACCTGCAGTGGTCAAAACATGTTGGGATTTTAATGATTTAGCTACTGCAATAAAGGCTTTTTACTTTTTGCTTCCTTGGTGTTACGTTTTCTTGTATTTGGAATGCCTGGATCGCCTTCTTCTTTGATAGCTGCACCAAACTTCACCACATAATGCCAACCATTTCAAAGTCTTTTCAACTAAAACTTACCAGTGATTTGGGATTACGTGGTTCCCTTAGCAATGACAGCTCATAAATCTCATCTTCTGTGTAATAAAGGTCTAAAGAAAGCTGAGAAAACGGAAGGCTCAGGTTATAATTAGAACAGGAAGCAAGTGACAGCAGCATTATCAAAGCATGTTCTTACTGTCATTCTGTCATTTCTGCACCAAAAATTGAAATGAAAACATTAAATATGTCATCACGTGAAAATGCTTAAAAATGACCTTGTGTGTGCAAATGAACAACAACAAGAGACTTCATGTCTGGACAGTCTGTCAGGGAAGCCACCAAAGTTATGGTCTCATCTAATCCTGCGGAAGCTCCACCAGATTAGACACTGCAGCCTGCTGTTTAGGTTCTCTTTGACCATTTATCTTGCAGTTTCAAATAGTGATCAGCTACAATAGAAATTACATTTTCAATCTCTCTGTCTTCATTGCTTGAGTTTGTTTTCTTCATGTTTTTCTGGATAAATGGATGCACAATTATGATGACAGTCATCTGTCCAAAAAAATTAAATGAATTCTGATCTTTCAGTTCAAACTCAGACTAATCTATATATTTGATTTCCTGGAGTAGGTGAGGTTAGATTAGATTATTTTACGAGATTATATTACTAGCCTCAAAGCCAAGCCAGAGGAATTAACTGTCAGCACAAAATTACAGCAGCTGTGCATTAGCACACATAAAAGCAATGTAGGATACACAACATTAACACAAATGTTGTCCAAATCCAAAATGAAATGACCAGAGTTCAAGTTTTTGCTCTTTAACACTTCATTAAAAACACCCAATCTGCTTCCAATATGAAGGACAATGTGATGCAGTGAATGTGATTATCAGTTACTCATCAAATACACCTCCTAAAAATCTGTCCATTTATAGTTTCAGTACATTCATAAGGTATGTGTAGTTGGAAAAATGACTCTCAGTTTTGAATCTTTATTTTAACTGATGTTCTTAAAATTAATTTTGTTTAGCCTTAAAAGAGTTTAATTTGCCTTTATGGAACTTTCAGATTTCCTGTAATAGGTCTAAAAAATAGTTATATCCGTACTTTATGTACTAGTTTTTATATTTTATATTAACCACCAAGTCAAATTCCTTATATATGTATAAACTTCCTTGGTCAATAACATTTATTTTTAATATTTCAAACTGAGACCTCTTTTGCCTTAAATCATCCATAGTTTCAAGATGCACATGGTGTGGGAGCTCACTGTTAACAGGTAGATGAGGTCCATGTTGGGCTCCACCTGGGCGACGGCGCTTTGCAGTGACACCAGCTCATTGAAGGTCATGTAGAGCTGCTGCATCTTCACCAGGTTCACCTTGCTGCCATCTTCCACCCAGTCAGGGAAGACCACATGCACCGCTATCAAGTCCTTGAGGTGCACGCCCAGGATGGGGATTTTAAATCCCTGGCACTCGCTGAAGGCTTTGCGGTAGCCGCAGTAGTTGCTGTTGGAGGAGACTAGCTCTGTCATCTCGTTCCAGATCTGGATCAGGAAGTGTTGTGCATGCGAGGGGAGCATAAGACAATACTTGAAGGATTAATACTGATTAAGATGATTAAGAATTCTATCATATATATTCAAATTCAAGTTATCTGGAACCCTTAATCAGTGTGTACAGTCTCAAAGGGCTTCACAAGCCCACAGTTTATACAAAACACCCCTGACCTAACCCTAAACAAGCATGGGGTCCCTGACCCCTCAACATGTAGAAGCTGGAGTTGAACTATGTGGCTCCCTGCACTCCTCAGCAATCAATATTACTCCTTGTGGGCTGAGAACCAGGGATAGCCCAGAGTCTATGACTTCTTGATCCATAGAAGGCTGGAGTGTGACATGACACAGGTTAAGGTTTCATGGAATTCCTAAGCCTTTGGGGGGACTCTGTCTCACTGGAGTAATCTGACTTGGTTTCACTGGTCTCCAGGGGCAACCAGTAAAGCAACCTAACAGTTGCCTAGCCTGGTCCTTGGGTGGAGTTTCTGAGTGGATCCTCTAGCATTACTTTATCCCTCTCAACAAGTCCTTCTTGGGACTCCATATCCATATCCATTTTTTAATGATCACACCCTAAATTGCTACCCCCTGGTCCACCTTATGTAGACTAAAGACGAAATCAAAGTCTAAGGACAGTAATCCCCTTAAACTAACCTCCCCCATAGGAATCCTGTAAGGGGTGAACTTTCGTCTTAACTTTTGAAATCCAGGTAACCCAGGGCAAATAGGTCCGCCAAGTATAAACAAAACAAAATATAAGTATAAAACAAAAATATGTAAAGGACTGCCATATAATGGTTATTGGTCACTGGAGACAATAACTAACTATGTCATTGCTTTATTACACTACTCTGGGCATGCATGAGCATGCTACTTGTGCATGCAAACAAATAAAATACAGCAAATACATTAAATACTGGGCCTAAAGACTTGCCTTTGTAACCTCAGGGGCCAGATGGGAATGTGTCTCCTTCAGTCGCGATATAGAGCTATGGCTCAGCCCCCCCACCACTGCCATCAGAGTGTTGAAGTTCTGCAGCTGGAGAAGTTTCTGATGAAGACAATGGGACATAAACTAGTGGTGGATTTGTTGGAGAAACTGGTATGAGTGACTATGTCTAAATGTGGGCTTTTCTTTTGTGAATGCATCTCTAACCAAGCCTTGTAAACTTGTGGCTAATTGGTTTGTTTACAATGCACAGACCTGACCATAAACAGGAAGCTGTATGTCTCAAACTGCAGTAAAAACCCCAACTGAGGCCAAATGCGCTGTATACATGTCCAATTCTGATTCTGAGGGCCATCAAAATCTGATATCAGTTCATGTTTTGTTTAGTTGAAAAATGTTCTTTTATCTAACCTTTGCCAGTTACCCATGGGTAAAACAGAAACATTGCCATAAACAACAAAATAGAGGATGCAAGTATGATGATGTATGCAGATGACATCACCCTGTACTACACAGCCACAACAACCTAAGAACTACAGTCTTGCCTAATATGTTAACATCTATCTTTGAATGGAGAAAGCTAAATAAGCTGGCTCTAACATCTCAAAGACAAAAAGTATCATCCTCTTAAGTATCACAAACTGTCTGCTGCTCCTCAGTTGAACCTTCATTCGTCTGATGAAGCCATAAAACAGATTTACCAGGTTAAATTGCTGGGTTTAATGACTGATAGTGGTCTGTCATGGGCTGATCACATTGATATGACTGTTATCTCATTGACAAGGCAATGTTCTTCCTCTGTAGCTCCACATTAGGAATGGGGGGAAAATCGATTCAGTAAAAATGATATTTTGCTGTTGTTGTTGTTTTAATTTGGACAAAATAAAATAAAATAAAAATAAAAATACATTACAATTAAATTAAATTACGATATCTTAGTTGCATCAAAGTGCACAGATAATCATTCATTTGGTGTGTGAATTTCCTTATAACTGTTTTATTTTTAATTATATTTTTCTTTGGTCATTTTTATGATAATTTATTTTGTTTATTTAATGCACTTATTATTATTATTATTATTATTGTTGTTGTTGTTGTACAATTTTATTTATCATATTTATACATGAATTATAGCAACTGTAAAATTAAAAACTTCTTAACTTAGTCCAAAATGACACAATATCAAAACAATAATAACTAAAAAAAAAAAAAAAAAAAAAAAAAATCACAATAACTGCAGAATTGCAGCACATATCAAATGGGCACCCATATATTCTGTACAAATGTTGTTGTTGTTCCAAAAGTATGGAGCCTAGAAAGGCTTGCTAAATGCCACTGCATCAGGTGATAGGGATCATATAATAAAATTCTTTATATTTTAACATGATTTTTTTTTTTTTTTTATAATGCAACACTCTTAGAGAAAGGGTTTGGCAAATACATGCGATGACTGAGAGAAAATTTAGACAAGGGAGAGGGAAAGGCAAGAAGACAGTGAGAGCAGGAGGCCTATAATAAAGGCAGTAAAATGATGCTATTTTTACCTCAACAAAACAGTCGTACAAACTAATTCAACATAATTCTGTGATGCAGCGTGCTTGTTCGACTAATAGCAGAGTGGGGTAAGTGCTTTTATCCTTGACCCCCTTCTTCTAACCCTCCAGCCCCACTAAAAAGGTCTTTTGAATTGAGTGTCCGTGTGTTCAAAGGAGACTGTTTCACATTAGTCTGCAGTAACAAAGGAGACAGACTCACCATGAGAGCTTGTCATTAGGCCACTGATTCATCCCTTTCAATACTGAAGAACGAGTAATGGAGAAGCTCTTTGGCCCTCTTATAAGCAACAAAAATGCCTAATACAGTTGTCTTTAATGTGAGCTGGATAAGATAAACGAGCACACACAAACAAATGAGCAGACATGCACAAACACACACACACACACACACACACACACACACACACACGCACACACACACACACACACACACACATACAAAGGACAATTACAAGGGACGTCGTGTCCAACTTGAGTAGTGAAGAGACAGTATTAGTACATTAGGGGACGTTCCATTCTTTGTCACCAACACTTCTTTTTCTCATTTTCAGATTTATTTGTGTCTTTAAGACATTAGATGAGGCACAAGTCAGAGTGATCAATTTTGAGATAGTATGTTTTGCTTATTTTGTTTTGCTTTTAAATTTTCATACCAGCTGTTGACTATATCAACCACAAATATAAGTAACTTTGTCCTTTTCTCAAAATGATATTATCCCAGTGTGTAAAGTACTTTGACATATAACATAGTATTTTGTAACTAATTTGTCCAAAAAAAAAAAAAAAAAAAAAAAAAAACACCAACTATGTAGAAACAGAACACAACAGAAAATATTTATAAAATAAATAAATGTCATAATGGGAGCTGGAATCTCCAGTGAGCTAACGAAAAGGTCTAATCACAATTCTTTGATTAATCAGGATTCAGTTATTAGCTAAACTGGCTAATTGGCGTATCTGTTTACAGTCATAAAGGCCAAAATTTAAAAAAACAAAACAAAAAAACAAAACATAAAAAAAAATACTTAAATCAATCAATTCAGTCCTACTTTTTTTTTTTTTTTTTTTTTTTTTACCTCTATTTAATAAATAATTTGAATCTCAGATCAGTGTTAGAACAACTGGTTGACTGAAAAAGCATTGGCTTTTCTTTTTTGTATTTTCAATTCTATATATGTGCAGCCATCTTGTCTTTGCTCAGCGATTGCATGACTCCAGCTCTTACTTCAGAAAGTCTTGACATGGCTGTGTTAGTGAAGTCACATAATGTAAACAAAAAGATTGATTTTGGGTATCAGGGAATTGTGAGAAAAAAACTCTTATGCTGGATGTTTTTTCCTCCACCCCTACATACTACCAAAAAAATATTTGTGTCAATATTAATCATAAAATGTTTCTGCACTTCACCTGTATTGCCTCACTTCCAGCCCAGTAATTCTTATTTCAGCACATTTGCATATAACATCCATCATATGTATCATATGCATATAGCATCCAATAGGGTTAGGGCGGTTGAGGGTGGCTCTCCTGTGGGCCCCCTTACATCATGGCAGTGAGCAGCAACCTTTGCATCTCCACTCCGGTACCAACTATGGCAAGAGTTCAATGGCTTGTGAGCCATTTCTGGCTGTTTGCCAGAAGTCTTGTGGCTTTTGACAGAAACTGTGTGTCAAAGGAACACAAATTAAAATAGCAAAATTCAAAATGACTACTAAAGGTGCGATGGACTGGCGACCTGTCCAGGGTGTTTCAATGCCTTCGCCCTATGAGCGCTGGGATAGCCTCCAGCACCCCCCCGCAACCCTAGTGAGGATAAGCGGTTTAGAAGATGAATGAATGAATGAATACTAAAGGTGTCTCTTTTGCACTCTCTGACAAAGTGTTTTTTGTTCTATTGACATCCTTGTCAGTGGTGTGTAAACTTGCCCAAAAAATGCAACACACATCCTGGATATTTTTCAGCCACAATTGGAGTGAACATGGACAAAATAAGACCATAAAATGAGCAAGCTAGACAGTAAATGAAGAGAGGGAACAGCGTAGTAACCCTAGAAGAGAGAGAGAAACAGAAGCAGTGGTTGAGCAAGGTAGACAGTTAATGAAAAGAGAGAGCGGAAGTAGCCAACGTTTTACAAAGCTTTTGAATCACCGCAACTATAAGAGGTTCTTCATTATACAGTTATAACCACACAGTAGTATGCGAGATAAGCCATGGACAGACACACACACACACACACATACACAGGACCAAACACAATATCTCCCCTAGGCTTCCACCTGGTGCAGATAAGTAGTTTGATAAATGGGTATACTGTAAATGTCCTACATAGAGAGGTGGATGTCATCTGTGCTGGACCACACTGCCACCTCTGTCCCATCGTACCTGGGCTACGTTGATGTATTTGGTGATGACCTCTGCCCGGTGCTGAGGCGTCAGCTTGCTGAGCACCATAAGCTGGACCCACTGGGAAACTCCGTTGAACAGGGCAATGGATCGTTCCAGAGTAGGGTTGTCTACCAGGCAGCCGTGGATCACATAGCTCTGGTAGTCAGTGAACTGGGGACAGAATTCACTCTTTAGCATCAAGATCAACTGATTGGTTCCAAGGCAAAGAATGGGCAGGAAAGTGAGTTTTGAAATCTCAGTAATTGAACAAATAATTGTGTAATAATTGTGCTATCACTTGATCTACAGGCATTGATCTACAGCCATATAAACCCCCACTGAGATATTATTTTCATTTGGTGTTATAGGGCACCAAAACCTTAGTTACTGACCCCTTTAATGTGATACTTCACCCATTTTGAAAAATGTGATATTATTTCACTCCCCCCAGCTGTTCTGTAGGACAGTAGTGGTGTTATCTTCCTCTCATTGTTACTGAGTGCTGGATACTGGCTGGATGCTCCAAATGCTAACTGTTAGCCTCCTGCTACTGAGGTGGACTTCCCCCCAGCTAACATTTTCAAAAATAAATGCCTTAATCTATTCAAAGAGTGTTTGACATGAAGATAGCACCACTACTGCCCTGTATAACATATACATTTCTCTTACATTTTTCTAAATAGGTGAACGATCCCTTTAAGTACTAAAAAAGCTAGGTTCTGCAAATCCCATGAACCACATCAAGGATCCACACATTAAGTTACTCTATCATACTTTGTATTAATAAATGAAAATGTACAGATTTATCAGTTTTGTTTTATTGGGGAAATGTGTTCATGAACTCCCCTACTACCCTTAACTATCCTAAAGATGCACATAAAAAGGGGCATGCAGATATCAGCTGGTAAACTGAACACTATCTTTCGAACTCACACTTTGGCAAAGTGTGGAAAAATGTTTCTGATTTCCAGTGAAGTTACTGGAACTGGAACAGCAATTTTCCACATCCTATACTTGTACAAGGACAAGACCTCCTGTGCACACAGACACATACAGCAGTTTTGTTCATATTCTTATCACCAGTCCAAGAATGAACCTGAAAATATACTTTGATGTCCTTGATGACATCTGTGTCCTGACAAAGTGACCGTTTGTTCAGTGGATAAAAAGGAAGTTCACCCAGAGGCTGGCCAGCTTCACATCAAAGCTCTCTAGCAGGTGTACAGCTTCCCAGCACCCTCCATATGACTTTTCACCAGCACTGCGTTCAGTGCTATCAGTGCTGCTGCATTATAATTAAACAATTAGCACAACAGAACAGTCATATCTATGCTATTAAGAAGTCACGGGAAGTACATTCTCTGTCACCTGTTGCGTTTCTAGTAACCTATTCAATTTACATGATTTGATCCCAGCCTGCTTTTCACTCAATAACTGACTCAAATGGTGGAGTTTACACTCTGATGTTCTTCTTTCACACACTCTCAACCATGATTGATTCAAACAAAACCTTCCAAACCATCATCCCTCCACAAATTTTCCACTGTTAACACAGAGTGTGATTACAAGAATGGAAAGTTTAGGGGATAAGGTTCTGCTCTCACTTCAGAAAAATCGTTATGTGCCAAGAGATAGTGTAGGGGTTAAAACCTTTTCCTCCACTCAGGCATCAGTTTATCAAACCAGAGACTTTGCCACAGTAATGGCATAGTATTTGCATCTAATACCATTTATAATAATAACATTTTTATATGGCATTTTTCAAAACAGAATTACAGGGTGCTTCACAGACAAAAGGAAGTAAAATCGAGATAAGCCTAACCTCAACCCAAACAGCACAAACATGCACAAACAATAAAATGGAACAAAACATCACAATAAAATACAATAAAATATTAGTCATACAACAGAAAATAAATGAGAGTAATAAGCCTCAACTGAGTATGAACTGATTATGGATTATGAACAAACAATAAAATTTAAATTTAAATATAACCTTTAACCAATCTTTTCATGTCATCATACTGGTGGTCAAATTTGTGCTGTTGTTATGTAATGCGGTTTGTGGAGGAGAAACAATCCCCATGTAATTTGTGCCCACAACCCTTAGTCTGTGTCCATCTTCCTGCTCATTTACAAAATTTTATGAGATCACTTTGGTGGCTGATCAGGAGTACTAACTGTAGCAGCACTCAAAGTGTCACAGAATGTAACGGCAGAAGTTGAATCAATGATGCAAACATGGACATGTCTGGGAAGCCTGAAAATTAGGGATAAAATTAAAACCTTGTAAACAATAATTTCATGATAAGCTAACAAATGTTCAAGAGTAAGGCTTTCTACTTGAATAGAAAGTAGAGAGCAGTTAAACATGGTCCTCAGAGTGGAGGATTCAGTTGGTTTAATGAAATCATAGCTAAAGTTAAGGGACTGACTGCACACATGGATGCCTGCATGACCAAAAATGAGAACTGTACAATAAACAGCCATGACAGAATAGGAGTTCAGCCATTTTTCTGGTGAAGTGTGACATGAAAAAAGTTTATTTATTTAAATCATAAAAAGAATCATAAATGAAAGTGAGAAAAAGTGGTGAGTGGATTTTTCTGTACATACTGATATCCTCCTGATGGACTTGAACTCCAGGAAGGTGAGGTGCTCTGCCAGCTCCATGGGCTCCAGGTGGTCAAACAGCAGAGAGGCCTTGCCTTTCTTAGCCTGCTTCTTCCTCTGAGTCAACTTGCGCATCCAGTCATATGACGGACTGCAGGGAAAGCAATTCATCATGTCACTGTTCACAGGTAGAATGTGGGTGTGCTTCTGTGTTCTTGTAAATAAAAGCCTATGAGTGCTGCCATTCTTACAAAATGATGTCAGTTTAGTGGTAACATTTAAGAGTTTACTGTTAGGCTATTCTAGGGTAAAGGGTAGGGTTAGTTAAAGTCGGGAGTTGTTTTGGGGTTATTCTACCTTTTAACAAAGTTTATAATGTCCACTTTTTGTTGACATTGTGGAGAATGTGTCAATTCAATTCTATGTTTATTACTGAGGTTGTAGTTTGCAGAGGTCTTGTACTGGACTGCATTATATTGAGAGGTGTTTCTCATTTTTTGTCCTCCCTATTTATAATACATGAGGGGTACAGAATAGTAGAAACAGCTCTCAATCAAATGCAATCCAGTCCAACAGCAGCACTAACTATGAGCTCAGTGCCAAACACAGAACTGAATTAACACCTCTATTACTGTGACAAAAAGACAACCTGAGCATTATGTATTATAAAAGTAAACTACATTGCAGAACATTTTTATTGGATTGTATTAGATTGTACATGTGTACCTAATAAAGTGCCCACTGGGGGTATATACTGTGTTTAAGTGTGAGTGCATGTGCTATATATGTGGTGATTTGTTTTGTTGACTCTTACATGGTGGAGATGTCGATGAGCTTGAAATGCTCCTCACAGCCAAGCTCTGCAGCCACATCTCTAAACTCCTGTGTCATCCGGATAAGACCCAAGTCAAGATTGAACTCTGCTGGGAATGTAACTATCCAGTACCTGGATACACACATTGACAATGACATTTTTGGCATGTCACTGAGACAGAATTTTGACACTGAAAAGATGCTGATATGAAACTCCACACCAACACTGAAAATTCTGTGTAAATTAAAGGTGAGACGATGTCTGTATTTGTCTGTAGGTGCTGTCTGCACCATTCTATAGAACCAGGGGCCATATTCACAAACATTCTGAGAATTCGCTCACAGTGACAGGATATGGTTGACCCCATTGCAGGTGTGACACATTCTTTTAAAAGGTGTGATTGGTTGATCAAGAAAAGAGAAAAAATGCACTTGACAATGGGCATAGAAGGCACAGTGAAATCACTCAGCGTAATAATAGAATTTAGTCTCTATTAAGATCACCATTTTATGTAATGAACCCCTCTGTTAGACAACAAAATGCTTGGCAACATGGTTTTACATGTGCAGTAGCCAATTCACATGCAGTTAGCTGTTATATTTACTTGCTTACGTTTATTAAAACCCATTCTCATTCCCAGGGCATCAAATAGCACAGCTTTGTCACGTCCTTCTGCATCTGATACTGATGCCATCCATCCAAGGCATCCATTGGAAGCCAGAGGCATCGTTTGGTGTCAGAGTGAGATGCAGGGGATGATGATGTAGTATACAGAGTGACAAAGTCCACCAACATAGATGGTTGAGGTGGATGCCACAGGACTTTCACACACGACACCTGAGTTTGATTCCAGTTTTCAGTGGGACCTATTGGGACCGTGTCCAGTTTCTATTTTGTTGCCTAAATCTAACCATTCCTTAACCTTAACCAAGTATTTTTTATGGCTAAACCTTACCTTACCTTACCTTAATCAATTTGATATTAACCGGTGAAAAATGGCTGATCTCAGATAATGCAGGTCATGAATGCCCTTGTGTGATTCTGCAAGTTATGGACATCCAGTGGAAATGATATGATCTGAGTCAGAATATGAGGCTGTGGAAGCGCTGTGATTGTTTGTGTGACCAGTCTGCTGATGGAAGGCTGCAACAGACCCAAGTTATCACTACTGCACTGTTGCATTTTTGTAGTTGCCAAATACTTTAGTGTTGTTATGAGTTTCATTTCTGGCATTATAGTAGTATTGTGTTGGGCGGGAGATGTGAGCGCATCTCTAATGAGATTAATGACCAACATTATTCCTGTATGATCTAACTTGTAGCGTTTCATTAACTCGCTTTCATCTGGAATTTGGAGAATATTTCTCCTACGTGTTTGTGTCTCTGCCATTTTCTCCTCTACTTAAGAAACTTTTAAGCCTCTTAAACCTCCTCCTCACGACTCCTAAGCACTTTTGGAGCTTTCTTAATGGCTAAGATGCTTTATGAATAGCTTTTATCTTTACCAGAATATAGTCTTAACTATAAGGATAAATTCTTAGAAAACATTATCATTCTAAGAATTTTCTTCAAATTTTGCACACTAACCCTAACCCTTCGAACACTTTCCACAACTATGCATTAATACAACACAATACAACAATGAAATTTTAGTGTCATAATGTATTGTGAAAAAAAAAAATCTGCTGCTTTGATGACTGATTTATTCTTTGATGTTTAGCCTCAGCATCATGAGGCCTACACTTAAGGCTTGTGTTGGCTGCCTCCTATATGTTGCTGTCTGTCCTATGCTTGAGGAAGGTTGTTGATGCAAATCCTATGACCAGCTCAGAAAAAAGAGTGGGCCAATTAAATGTCCCATCCCCCCAGTTACTACTGTCACACTGCCGGTACTGATCCCCAAACAAGTTCTGGAACTCACTTTCAAACTGTTTCCAGAGATTTGAGGTTTGCCACCGACTCCTGGTTCATATATTTGGATGCAATTTTATGATTTTCTTCTGATCTGTCTCAAAGATTTATTTTA
This sequence comes from Myripristis murdjan, assembly GCF_902150065.1. Classification (NCBI taxonomy): domain Eukaryota; kingdom Metazoa; phylum Chordata; class Actinopteri; order Holocentriformes; family Holocentridae; genus Myripristis; species Myripristis murdjan. Next base: position 1,758,881 of record NC_043994.1, read on the forward strand.
TTTTTATTTTCATATGACAATGTAAAGACTACAATCCCTACACAAGCCACAGCATTCCAGACTGCCTCTCTGCAACTCAACCAACATGACTGAACTGGTTGTTGTCTACCAAGCCCCTTTATAGACACACATCAGGTTTGTTACTGGAATTCACAGTGTCAATTTCTGATTTACTACAAATGACAACTAAAACTTGGTATTATTCAAGGGAAAAGAAATTATCATTAGTTTTGCAAACATTTAGGCCAATATTCTTAGAGGATTATAAGAATAGCAATAGGCGTCTTTCTTGTTATGGGATGGATGAGTGTGGATGTGGTGTCTTACCTCATTAGATAACAAATCTTCAGCCTGGTTCTTTGACAGTTGTCACCTTGGCAATCACGGTAAGTAGAGCTGTGCTAAGGACTATTTTTAGATTTGGAATATGACAAACTCAACCCTGTCTCCCAAAAATTCCATTCCCATTCAACTGAACTGCACTCTATCTTAGGGAAAACATATTTTGTCATGGATTACGTTTGTTTATGACTTATCACAAATATGATTCTAATCAACCTATTTTATTCCCATATAACTGAACTGTATTCTCATATACTTATTTTTTGTTGCAGATTATGTGGTTTCATACCTATCACTAATATGTTTCTTATCAACATATCGTGTATATCATGTTTGGTGGCCTTCTAGCCAGTTTCATTACCTTTAGCCACCAAAACTACATGCTGAAGATTAGGGAAAGGATAGGTTTAGGCAGGCAGGTTAACAAGGGGGATGCTTATGGTCACTTTGCTACTGATTCTGACTCAGACAAACAGGCAAATTTTGAAGTATTCCACAAGTAATCCAAAGTATTTGGTATATGTTACACAGCTGGAGTAATCTAATGGACTACATTACAAATTAAATTGTATTTATTCATTTTTTTTTAAGATTATTATATATTTTTTTTTGGCATTTCTGCTTTATTTGACAGTCACAGTGGAGACAGACAGGAAAGGCAGGGGAGAGAGAGGGAATGACGTGCAGCAAAGGACCTGAGGTCGGATTCAAACCCCGGTTGCTGCGATCGGGACTAAGCCCTGGTACATGGCACACGCTCTTTACTGGTGAGCCACTGGGGCGCCCCACAAATTAAATTTTAGAGCATATATTCAGTAATCTGTAGTGGAATACAATTTAAAACATATCATAGTGTAACGTAATGCAAAAAAAAAAAAAAAAAAATACAAAAAAAAAAAAAATACAAAAAATACAAAAAATACAAAAAAACAAAGACCACAGTTACTTTGCGCTGGGCCTGAACTCAGGTCAAGTCCATAGTTTGATGCATCTGCCTCCCTTTGTGCCTCCTACCATACCATGACTTTCAGACTAAGGGATTACAAATATTGTTGTGATATGTTACATACATAATTTGCAACAAAGTACATTTCCCTCAAAATGAAACTGAGAATGCAGTTTGGTTGTAAAAGAACATTATTTTTAGGACACAGGGCTCAACACATGTCATCATGCTCTCATTTTTGTAGACACATCTTGAAAAAAGTAGACAGTATAGTAAAACAGGAATCCACAACACTGTCATTTTGATAAATATAGCAAATTAATACATATTGTGACTTTAGTCAGTGAGCTGACCTTCCTGACTTACAGTTGCAGACAAAAACATGTTCTCACATCTCATCCAGTGTCATGCTGATCATTAAGAACTGAGCACGTAAATACGTTTGAATAGGGCTACATAAAAACTGAAATATCAAATTTAAGTTAATAGTTTTCTACAGTGCAGTGGAAGCAATTGGTCCTTTCTGGTGTCTGCTGTATTTGTGTGAGAAGACAAGGCAGAGCAGTGTCTCCGTCCTAAGCCACTGGAGCTTCTGAGCATACTGAGGAAACCTTGAACTGACACTTTGCCATTACTGAAAATGTTGTCCAGGCAAGGAACAAACAGTTACACACACACACACACACACACACACACACACACACAGAGAGAGAGAGAGCGACAACAAAGCTGCCAAAGCAGTAGATGACTGATAATGTGTTTCCAGGAAGTAATGAATTGCGTGCTGCCCTATCCTGGTGAATAGCTGTCTGACGTCTGCACCACACAACAAATCACTCAGTGCAAGCTCCAAGAAAACATGAATTATCATGCTATACCAAGAGCATTTAGAAAAAAGACAGATAGCCACTGAACAGCAGAAAAAAACGACACTCACAAATACTAATAAATGAGTGTTTGTGAGTAAGGGGTTATGTAGCTCATTGCACTGCTATTCCAGGACACTGGCCTTCAAAGCATCTCCTGGTTTTACCCAAAGCCTACAATGGTAAATCATTATACCCCTACTGCAATACAATTTAATAACTGCTAACATCACATTAGGGAACACTAGGGTTTACTAGGGTGAACTTAGAGCCTTTTCACCTTATGGATTGTGGCCCTTGTATACCTTTTTGACCAAAACAGCTCTGGTTCTTGAACCTGCTACATTTGGGATTCTTAGAACCAAGGTGCTAACAAGTGAGCTGGCCCACGTTTGCAGCAGTTTGGAACCATTGCAATGGAGCTTTGCTGTGGCTGCTGGCTTCCTGGTCTATGACCCAGCTAGTGCATTCATGACTACTGAATGTCAGCTGTCATCAGCTACTCCCAAAACATAGTTGGCTGTTTTCTGCCATAGAAACTGCCACTGTATCACCCTGTAGGTTGAGTATGGGACTAGAAAGCCACTGTGTGGTGACTCAATGGCAGTGCTAGGACAGAATGTAGTCCTGCCCTTTTGGAAGCCAGCAGACAAGAAAGAGCGCTGAGAGTGAAACCAACTCAAACGCTGTTTTTGTGCATCCTTCATCCTTTGTGTCAAGATAGTGTTGTTTTCCAGTTTATATCCACTTCACTCATTTTGCAGCGATACACTCCCGGTAAAGCTCTAGTTCCTGTCCCAGAGAAGGATTTAATGGACCAGACTTGGTGGAAGTATTGCACTTGCACGGAGCAGCAAATATGACTGTATGGGTAAGAGTCTGAACTATCACTTTAAAATGTTACACCTAGCACTTCTATTGCCTTTCATTTTGAGTCTGTTCTGTATCAGCTGTATACTCAGCAGGCTTTCTGCCATGTAGGATATATCATCAGCAGTTTCCCAGCGAGTTCAGTCGATGTGACGTACCAGCGGTGCATCAGAAGCAGGCTGCGGGGAAGCAGATTGCTCTGTAGATCCCCATTGTCATCTGGGGGCAGAAGCAACATAAGATCACTGATGTGGATTTGTGCAGCTGAGAAATTAACTCCATATAATAGTGATTTGACCTGCAGCCAGTTCAAGAAAGCTTTTATATTTGTTGTTTTAAAGCCCTGGTACTGAGGAGGTCTTTTCTAAGAAAAAAAGCATGTTACACATTAAGTTTGTAATAAATAAAAGAAGAACTGGAAATTAAACATGAACAGTGGTAGCCACTGTGGCTAAACAGCAGGGTATCTGCAGGTAAGTTAAGTCTTTTTAATAGGACTCAGAATGAGATTTAAGATCTGTATCACAATATTTTAAAGAAGCACAGAACAACACCGGTTAATTGGATGTAGGGGCAATTTTACCCAAATATTTACTGAAAAAAGTTGACTGAATAAGCTCTGATTCCCGCTGTGCAAAATTTGACTTCTTGCATAGTTTGCAACAGGTTTCATTTTCATGAACAGTACTCACCACATTGCAAATTTTTTGTTTTTCTGTTGAATTTTCATTGAATTTGACTGAATTGCCACTATGCTCATCAGTCAAGCTATAAGCTGATGGCTTACAGCAAGGTATACAACTAATTTGCCATGGGAGCGAGGTTGGAGGGATGATTTGGAGGGCCATAAAGTGTATGTTTAAAACTGCCTCTTTACCTAATTATCTATTTTGCAGAACACAAAAAAGTGAATTTGGCCTTGATAGACATGCATACATTCAACAATGTTATTAAATGATTTCTAAAAATTAACTATATGACAATGAAATGTATACAAGGTTCATGAATGAATATGGATTGGGAAATTGAAAAACTTTACACCAATAGTCACTTAACAACAAAGATGGAGTCAGATGAAAGAAAAATCACCATAGCAATAAATTCTGAATTTTAAATTGCAATAAACCATGTGGGAGTTTATTGAAAGATTATATAATCAAAATCCCCTGATTTTTAAATACGTGTTTTTGGTTGATAAACCACAAAGCTGATAAATGGCTGTGTAAAGCCAACGCTTCCTCAAGGACTATTTTCTAGCAGAGTGACCGTGTCACTCCACCCAAATTTCAAGTCATCAAAACCCAACAGTGCTGCTGCTTTTAGGAAAACTAATGTGGACGACTCTATTATGGTGATGGAATACTGCTGTGAAGAAAGTTTGAAGTCTCTGAAAGTTCATTTCCATATCATAGTGGAATGAATGGAAACCAATGATATCAGAGTTCTAAAATACAACTGCTTTCTTTGGGAAAAGATTAGGAAAAGAAGCTGAAACATGAAGCTTATACATTTTGTAGATATAGGCTAAACATGCAGAACCACTGGTGTGGTCTTTTAGGTCTCCAGTGTGCTTTCAGTAAAGTACAATGTTGCTTTTGGAGCCCCAGATTTAATTGCACTTATAGGGCACTAGTTTCCCGGCGCAGCGCAGGGTGGCGCAGTGAGGTGAACCCCGCGTAGAGCTAGTTTGGACCAGCGCAACCCGAGGGGCGCACAGTTTGGTAGTTTGGCAGATCGAGGTGCGCTGAGATGGGAGTGGCGTTGCAGCAGGAGGAGGTGTCGACAGATTCAGCTTGGCGTAGTGACAGTTTTGTGCCAAAAGGTTTCGCTGAGGTGCGCTCAAAGCTCGCAATCTGAAACCAGGTCTACTGTCAGTGCAGGCGGAGCGCAGGCGGTGTAGTGGAAGTTTGGCTGACCGGTGCACAGTGTGCACACGTCATCAAAACCTCACAGGCAGGGGTCCAGAATGTCAGGCACATTAACAATGCAATAAATACAGACAAAAACCACTATTCAATGCTACTATCTCAATCAGCACATAAATGTATCTCCATATCGACTGTCCCGTCACATCTGATGTCAGATCAAAGGAGATTGGCACCGTTTGGCAGCGTAATGGAAATCCAAGCAATGTGTCCAGTACAGTCAAGGGCGGACTGCTGTACGGGGAAACCGGGGATTTCCCCGGTGGGCTGGTGGGCTGGGCCATGAGACAAAGAAGAAGCAAAAGAAAAAGAAAAAGAAAGGGAAAAAAGTCTAGCGCAACGGCCAACAGCATTGGGTGGCTATTGTTGTGATAGGCTATACCTGTGACCCAACCCGACCTGGCCATACCCGGTTGGCGAAGCGTAGCTGCGCTGCACCCCCGCCTCACCCAGTCTACGAAACTAGAGCCCATAGTGCACTTGGTTCAAGCTGTGCTATGATTTGTTATATTAAATATTTGTGGTATCACTTAGACAATTTTCTCATATGTACTGGAACTTTTGTGGTTATAGAATGAACATATATACAATGTGTTATAGCAGTACTAAAAGAATTGCAGTTCACTAGTGATGTCTTAGAACCATGTTTTCAACATGAAACAATAATGTTTTCATTATTTCAGTGCTCATGAAACCAGCTTGTAATGAATTATAAATCAAAGTGTTTTATGAATGTTTACAGCTGTGTATCAGAGGTTGTGAGACAACTTTCAACGTTTGCAGCTAAAGCTGCCTGTTTATCACTGAGTGTCACTGAGATTAATGATGTGATTCATCACTGTTTTAATTTTGACATGATAATGATAGCTTCAAATGCTCCATTAGTAATTCTAATAGACTCTTAACCCCTTTAATTCTTTGTTGGGTGTGTGTAGCATGAGGTAACTCTTAGTGAAATACAGGGTCTTATGGTACATTATAGCCAAACCTACAGAGAGAGAGAGCTGCACCCTAACCTAACCCTGGTTCCAGTTTTTCAGTCATATCTTCTTAACTAGCATCTGGTCATTTTCACCAACGCACAGTAAGAAAAATATTATCAATTAGAGAGATGATTTTATGAAAAAAAATCTTTTATGGCTCTACTTAGCCCCATTTAATGCTCTTCAGGGGTGTCAAAGTGGTGCCATGGAGACTGAGAGGCTGCAGGTTTTCATTCCAACCAAAAACTCCACCAGATGACTTCACTGATTAGTCCCTCCTCTCTGCTGTAAGGTGAGGTGATCAGTGAAATGACCTGGTGGAGTTTTCAGTCTGGACTGTATGGGCTATCTCTGTTATAACCTCTGCCAAACAACCCCTAAACACAGAAATTGGTCTTGTTCATATAACTCATTACAAGTTATAACTTATATAATGCAGCAGCAACTGCATTGTTATAAGCATGTTCATAAGGCTTCATGAATGCTCTTATAATGTTCCTATGATGTGCTGTAGATGTGATAGAAAACCTACTGAATGAGGCCAGTTTCTAAGCTCTGGTCCCTTACTAGCACTCACCGAAGGCATGGATGCATTCCTCCAAGAGAGCATCAAGAGTTGCTGCCTTTCCCAGTGTGGATGATCCCATGGTGACAGCTTTGAGGGGAAACACATGGCACACCTCCGTGGCTGGAGGTCAGAGGTCAACACTTCCTAATCACCACTCTGGACCAATCAGGGATTCCTTGGGAAGAGGAGAAAGACAATTACCAGTAAGATCATGTCAATATATCTGCAAGATGGAATAAAATTAAAGTGTTGTCAAAATATACCAACTACTCTTACTGGGAGTCTTGATTCATGATAGGGTACAGGTAACTCTGATGAATATTAAAAATGAAAGGATCATTCAGTTTTCAGACCTGGTGTTACAAGACAGAGTACCAGACTGCCAAATCAAGGTCTCTGAGTAATTGTTGACACCACCGCCCACTCCTGTTTGTATATACAGTGTGTGTAACCTCTTCCTAGAGTTCTTAGTATGTGCCTATCAAGCTCTGTGGTACCAGGATCTGGCTGCTGCTCCTCCTACCTCCAGGATGACTCCCGTTGGTGTTTGTGATTGGAGGAGCACCCAGTCCAGTGCTCCAGTTAACATGGTTCAGCTGAGGGACTGAGGCTACAAATACGTCTTGTTTGTCTATCTGGGCATCAGCCTGTGTCTTACTAATGGTCCTTATGGTTTTAGACAGGCTTGATTTCTTTGTTAGCTGAGGCACTAGTTTGACCGCCTGGGGACTGGGCCAGGGATGGTTTGGTGCATCACTGATATCACCTCATGTAGCTTTGTTTTATGTCAGAGACATTAGGAATAGGAGTGCTGACTGTATTTTGGTTTTGGTTGGGGAGATAAGAGACAGAGAGGTTTTATACAGGGTGTCCACAAAGTCTCTTTACAATTTCAAAAATCTATTACAAAAGCAATTGATGAGATATGTTAATCACATTTGTTCTGTGTACTCAGTGGTTATTAATGTTGCTTCTATTGTGATTTGTGAATGTGTATGTATTGTGAATGTGTCTTGTGATGTTATGATGTACTTAGCATGTTTTATGTAAATGTGTTTTTAATGAATGCAAGTCAAAGACAAATTTCTGCCTTCTGCACGCAATAGGTTGACAATAAAGCATTTTTCTATTCTATTCTATTCTATTCTATTCTAAAGTTTTAATCCCAATGGACATAAACGACCTGAAGCAAAAGATCACTGATGCCGTTGCCACCATTGATGAGGCTCTGCTACAGCGAACATGGCAAGAAATCGAGTACCATCTTGATGTGCTTCGTGCAGCTAATGGTGCCCATATAGAGGTGTATGAAATGAGGCAAAAAAACTTCAATATCTACTCCTCATTTTGTAATAATTTCCACAGATTTGTCTATTCATTTGCTTTTGTAATAAATGTGAACACCCTGTATTTCCCATTTGAGTTTCTCATTTAGGGCAAGTTAGCTGAAGCTTTTGTTAAAGAAACCTCCTTTGGTTAGATTTGGTCGTTGGTTTCAGCAGCACTCCAGGCCCTTTCTCCTTAGTGGTGTCCCCCCTCTGTTTTTGTGACAATCTAAGTTTCCTGTAAATGAATGAAATGATTTAACCAACTAAAATCTGGTTTCATGTTGCTTCCCTCACCAAAACGTCTTCGAATACCTGTAAAATTGAACTCAATGCCACTTTGGGAAGATCTGTATATGTACATCCATCAACACCTTCCTGCATTTACAGTGCAATACTAACAAATCTGTTAGTAGCATCAAATTTGAATGTGTCCACACAGTTGATGTCATGTGGGGTTGTCAAGGAGCTGGATTGTTGGGGATTGGCCAGTGTGTGAGGGTCAGCAGCTAGCCAGATCATTCATGTTATTGAATGGAGATTAGGAGCTCAATGTAGGAGCTGGCGACCCAGCCTCTAGTCATTTGGAACCTGTTAATAGCTGTGTGCGTAATCAGTTGCGGTCACCTTGGTGAGGCACAAAAGACGTCACCAGCCAGCCTTATCATTTACTTTCTGGCACGTGTCAATATCAGCAATGGATGTGTGTCTCCTGTGTACGTGTGTGTGTGTGTACGTGTGTGTGTGTGTGTGTGTGTGTGTTTGTGTGTCTGTGTGTGTGTCTGTGTGTCTGTATGAATCCTAAACACCCAGTGTTTGCTGAAGTACTTGAATGCTGGTTTGTTGTTTTTAAAGGATAGCTCACCAGTGTTGAAAAGTGATATTCTGAAACAGTGGTCACAGTGTATGACACTGTGGAGGCTGCCATCAGCTACAGGGGAGCACAGCTGACTTTCCATCCTCAGACATGAAGGCAACCTCTCCTCAGTGCTACACAAGATGTGAGACTGCACTGGACTGGGCTCAGGCTGCAGGGATTGATTTTGTTGCTCATAGGTACGATACAAAGACATTCTACAAGACAGGCTACAGCTGCTGTCTGTAATGTATCAACAGTTCCATATACTGCCCATCATAACCACATTATAAATCTAGTGGCTTGTACAAACAGAATGTAGTCCCAGTGGCTGTATAACTCTACAAACATGCATGTGTGATTCAGTGGTTCAACTGCAATGAAAAAAGGTCATTTGTACAGCAGCTTATTATGAGCTATAGTTACATTTAAAAGTCATGAGGCTTTGGTGATGTAGTATCAGTACTGTGTATCGTCTGTGTATCAATACAATATTGCTAAACAAAATATAGCGATACTATGCTCTATTGATTTTTCCCCAGCCCTAGGTATGCAGGGTGGTGGATGGCTCATCCAGTTTGCCCTGGATAGTTCATATGGCTGATGTAGGCTCTTCATTAGACCTTTACATGGAACAAGCTTTCATAGACAAAAAGGTTGATGTATCAGGTGGTAGTTGCTCTAATCAGGAGCCTGGGATTTACCTGCCATCTCCCAGTTCCGATATAATTTTGGGTTGTCTTGGGAAAAGACAATTTTTTAATTTCCCCCCTTTAAAATCAGTTGAAAATATAAAAACACATCTGTCTTGGCAATCTGAACATGTGCAATGAAGCTGAGGAGAGACTGCAGCGGAGTGCTGACATCCCAGAAATGCCAAGTGCAAATACGGTGAAAAACATCGTAACAACGTCCAAAACTACAGAAAATGAAGTAAGATGCTAAAAGACAAGGCTCAGTGGTTCATACTGACAGAGGCTTATATTCTCCTAAAAGTCACAAATGAATACAAGTTGTTGAAGTTAACTGCATGACCAGTCACACTGTGAGCTCAGGGTCCCGCTGCACAAAACATACGCATGTGCAAAGGATCCAAGGTCCCTTTCAGACTGTTTGGTTCTCACCACCCACGTAACGAAAGGAAGACGCTGTTTTCAAATTATTCCATTCTTTTTATTTTGGGGACTAACACTGTTTCCGTGTGGACAGAGGACCAATGTGGAAAAAGAAAGCTGATGGAACTGTAGGCCTGCTGCAGTAAAGAGCTGGCAGCAAGAAAGATACTGCTCTGGATCTGCTGCCACAGCCGCCACGTGGAGGACAAGGTGCTTCCTCCACCTTTAGCTCTACCAGTCCTTTAGCCTTGATCATATCTGAGTACATCACATTGCTAATGTTGATTTGCGGGCTCAAATAAAGCATTTAAAAGTTGATGTGTGTGTATGTGACCGTTTGCATGTGTGTGGAATCACTCAGAATGAATCAAGCCATTGTTCCTCGACTGTAAGCAATTTATGTGTAAACGGGCAAGATCTTAAAAAATGACAGACAACAGTGAAGTGGCAGCAGTGTGTCAGTGATGTGTGATGAATGTTCATTTGTATAATGGACTCCCGCCATAGACCTGATTGATGGCATGCATTTTAATTAAGATTTCTCCAAGTCAACATTTATCTCCTGGATTAATTGCTAAAAATAAATTACATGTGCTATGTCAAGACCCCAAATGTCAAGCTCTGTAATGAGTTCACTGATAAATGTGTATTGTACGCAGAAGTATAGATAAAAGCAGGATTTTTATTTGTAATACTTAGTGACATGGTGGTAAACATAAAGGAGAATTGGAATGACCAACCTCCAGTTGGTAACTAACAAAGTGCAAACAAGCACTAATATAAAGAAATGTGTATTTTGCTCTTACAGTTATACTTCTTAAGATGTGCACAAAGAATTTAAATAAGTACTGTAGGTAGGTTTTAAGAATGAATACATCTAAATGCTTGTAACAATGGCAATGGTGACATATGTTATGTTATTCCCCAGCAATTAGTAAGGCAGCAAAAGACTGATACAGACACCATATTTATGGACACCATTTCCTTTGTGTAATTACAATTATTTGTGAACTTATTATCAGGTTGTTTCTCCCTGGCACAAGATTGCTAATGCAGAAGTTACCTGCAAATATACTTTCTAACTCAAAAAGGAAAACAACAAGAAAAGAGCTGTGTAATTTCAATTTTAAAGTAAAGTAAAGGTAAGATTTAGGTCATTACATGTAAAATATTTACCTTGATATTATCATTCTCAAAGTAATGTCAGTAGCATAGGGTAATGGCTGTAGAAAAATGAGGCGGTTGCAGTGAAAATTGTGTATTAAATGTGTTACTTTCTATGTATTTCCTGTCCTGGGCTAAGATGTGGGATGAGCAGGAAACAGAGGGGCTGCTTCACTTTACTGATTAGCATCATAACGTAGCAGCTGCCTGCCAAAGTGTTCTGCTAGAATTAACCAACATGCTCCAGGTGCCTCACCTGTTGAGTCACTCGTGTAAAAGACACGTTTCCTTATAAAGTTTTCCTTTTGTCGTGTGGGTGGTGAAAACAAAACAACCTGAAACAACAAACAGGTATAAAAAGCACTATTTAAAGATAGTCGCAGTAGCGGTGTAGCTTAATATCATCTGAGCAGCAGCTGACATTGACACATGAATATTTTGAAGCAGAGGTGCACTACACTACACCATGCAGGAGGTGAACAGAGAACAGAAGGGATTCCCCTTCCCTTCTGCCCTGCACTGCCACACTTTTTCCAAAAATAATTCCTGGAATGCACTGAACACACCAAACATAAAACATTGCACATAACACAAATTGCTGATATCTAATGGTGTAAAAGCATCCAGGATGATTTTTTTTCCTTTAAAGTCACAATAAAATGAAATTGGCCTTATGACCCTGGTCAGCTTTCCATGTTATGATCCACATAATAACTAGGAAAAATCCCATTCATGTTCTAAAAATTATGTACTGTATCTTGCGGTTATCTCATGTTGTACTAGTGGGCAAAATTAAAAGCCAGTACAACCATCACAGATTTCTGGACCGTCGTCCCTCTCCATCCCCCCACTCAAATATAATTAAGTGCTTTTCTTTCTCAAACTCCCCAACCATAGCTTCACCTCGTCCACTGCTTTTGAGCGATCCCTCCCCACAGTACCAATGCTGTTTCAAGCAGAAATACGTCAAAAAACAAAAGCATGATCTCTGAAGGCTGCTTCATCAGTGACTGTAAGTCAGAGCTGTTGCACACAATACAGTTACGAAAGCAGCCTAGACCCTGAGGAAGAGAATCATGGTCTATGTGTTGGCTCTGACCACACACTTGCCTGCAGCAAATTCTGTCCAAGCACACAGAGCAATTACAGAGTTAAGACGACCAGCATGATCTTATCTAATGCTGACACTGAGGTATGGCAGGAGCATTTGAAGAAATATTTTGGACTAGTGTAGTGGAACAATATGAATGGCAGGTGTACTCGATGAGGGATTTAGCTTCCTGTAAAAAGAAGCATAGAAGCAAAAGTGAGGGGTCACTTGCTAATCATCCAGCCACCTGGGAGGCAGCAGTTCTCCTTACGAGAGAGTGTGTACAATTACTAAACCCTTTGAAACCACAGCAAATTTACTTGATTTCTTTCAAAAAATAGCAAAAATGACCAGAATATATACCAGAATAGATATAAATTCCAAGAAAACTACATTTATATTTATTAGAATAATATATTGAAATGTTCAGATGAGTGAGGCTGGATCAGCGTCAGGGTAAATGCTTCTGAAAGGTGTCTGAACACAGCCTGAAACCTGAGCAAATCCACTTGATTTTGTTCAAAAACAAGAGAAAAAAAGGTGATGAGCAGATTAGCTAGAAATGAAAATGTGCAAGAAACTAGTAAAAAAAATTTCAGAAAATGACCAGAAAATGACTAAAAACTTTTTGTGAAAACAGTTTTACAAAGCAAAACTAGCAGATAATCGGCAAATTATATTAGCTGAAAATTAGTGAAACATTTACTTTCAAAAACATATTTTAAAAAAAGGACAAGAACACTATATGTAATTATTAAAAATATATGTTTACAATTAACTTACAAGAAAGTTAACATTAAATTACTACAAATTACCCCCCAAAATCACCCAAGAGAATTAAGAGGGTGAGGTAAATTGACTAAAAACAGAGGCCCTGCACAGGCTCCTGGGATGTGAGGGGTTAAGCCCTCTTTGAGAGAACAGCCTTGTTAGGTAGGAGCAGAGAGAGGGATCCTGGACCTGACTGGTGCAGAAATGAAGTCAGTCATTCAGGACAGCTAAAGAAAGAAGTGTGTGCAGAACACTGTGATCATGGATTGCGTCATGATGCATTGGTCACACTCGGAGTAGAAATAGACTGAATGAAAGATTGTATGAGAAATGTTCATGGCTCGGGTAAACTGCGTGAACAAAAAATTAACTGACTGGCTCTGAGCCATTCATGAGGTTCTGACCCATGTAGACAAACAGGCACCAGCGGCCAGTGTTATGACTTTGGAGAAATCAGACAGAGTTTATGTAATGTGTTGTTCTGAGGATCACCAAAGTGTGCACAACATACACTTAGTGTGGAGTTTGTCTGTGAAACACACATACAAAATATAGAGCTTCACTGCAAAAACGCAAAATCTTACCAAGATTATTTGTCTTATTTCTAGTGAAAATATCTCTTTACACTTACAATAAAACATGATCACCTCAGAAGTAAATTGTTTTTAGACAATTTTCACTTCTTTCAAGTGAAAATTTGCTTGAAACAAGTAAAAATTTGCTTGTTTCATTGGCAAAATTTGCCAGTGGACAAAGTGAAAATTCACTTGAAATAAGTGAAAATTAGCTAGAAACAAGAAACAAATTTTGCCAATGAAACAAGTGAATTTTCACTTGTTTCAAGCAAATTTTCACTTGAAACAAGAGACAGTTATCTAAAAACAAGTTACTTCTGAGGTGATCATGTCTTATTTTAAGTGTAATGAGATATTTTGACTAGTAATAAGACATTTTTGACTTGAAATAAAACAAATAACCTTGGTAAGATTTTGAGTTTTTGCAGTGTTCATAGTATTGTTTGTTGTTTGTTGCTCATGATTAACATGATTAAAATGATTAAAATATGATTCACTTTTTTTTAGGAGAATATTTCAAATAAACATGATCAGGCAAGCCAAGCTGGAACCACACCACCACTGGAGCTTCAATCGGTGAAATTTCCTATGCTGCTACTTAAATTCAGTTATCCTTTTATTATTCCATCCCTGCATTTGACCCATCCCACTTATTAGGAGGAGTGGGCAGCCACTGCACCCTGATCGCTGACAGCAGAATTAACCTCATACTAATTCTGATGATGGGGGCGTTCAGTCTGGATTGTAGTAATGCTGTTGTTAAAAGACCATATGAATGATTTCTACAAAATGTACATACTTCATATTTCTGATAAGCTTTTCATGAGGCAAGCCGTTGAACTCCGATATCATTTTTCCTCCCCTTTCTCCAGCCGTTGGTTTCCATTCATTCCACTATGATATTAAAATGAACTTTCAGAGACTTCAGACTTCCTTCACACCAGTATTCCTTCACTGTAACAAAGTCGTCCACATTAGTTTTCCTAAAAGCAGCAGCACTGTTGGGTTTTGATGACTGGAATCACTTGAAACTGGGTGGAGTGAAACAGTCTCTTTGCTGGAAAAATGTGCTCAAGGAAAAGCTTGACACAACCAGTTATCAGCTCTGTGGTTTAGGGATGGTGATCAGAACATTAGAAGGTGGCTGTTTCAACTAAAAATTCTTATTTAAAAGTCAAGGGATTTTGGTGAGGCAATGTAAAATGTGGATAAAGAAGTGCATGTTTTTCTTGTGTCTGCCTTCAGCGCCCCTCGATGAGCCAACTAGTTAGTATAAGTAGAAATTAACAGCAAAGCTCCAGATAGTGAATATGCTGCTTCATAACTGTAAGTTCTGTCATCTATACATGAATCCATCCCTACACGTTCGCTCATACAAGCTACCATGCTCACCAAATGATTAGATGAAATTACAAGGTGTCACCTGGCTAGCCAAACACAGCTGACTCAAGTTCCACCTGGATTTTCACACACACACACACACACACACACACACACACACACACACATTTCAACAACGGCTGTCCCTCATGTACGGGCAGACTCAGTTAAGGACATTGTGTATTGTTGGTCAGCTCCACATGGGGAGTCTGGCAAAAAAGTGGAAAATCAGAATAAAATTCCATATAGAAAACAATCCAGATTCCTCCTCTTGGCTTTCTGACTGCTCAGTGCTAATGCATTCTCTACTTAGCGAGTGGCCTTCATGACTGGTACTCTGTAGTGGATGCAGTGGATGGATGAAAAATTTGTCAAGTATAACAGTCCTAGAACCATAAAAGTGAAAATTGAACAATCCACAAAACAAGAGGAGTGCACTCCTCGTGCAGATCTCCACCAGGTTTTTCTTTCCTTCTCTGGTGCTCAGACTTTGGCAAAAACACAACTGAGGATTTAGGCCCAAATTGTAACTGTGCACAAAAAATATTAGGCTGCTAGGCCCAGTCGTAAGTGAGATTAGCTGCAGACGGATACAGGCACACACGGACAGAAAAAAACAATGCTTCCCCGGCCATTACAAGATTTATTAGACTTTTACACTGCAAAAACGCAAAATCTTACCAAGATTATTTGTCTTATTTCAAGTAAAAATGTCTTATTTCTAGTCAAAATATCTCATTACACTTAAAATAAGACATGATCACATCAGAAGTAAATTGTTTTTAGACAATTTTCACTTGTTTCAAGTGAAAATTCACTTGAAACAAGTAAAAATTTGCTTGTTTCATTGGCAAAATTTGCCAGTGGAAAAAGTGAAAATTCACTTGAAATAAGTGAAAATTAGCTGGAAACAAGAAACAAATTTTGCCAATGAAACAAGCAAATTTTCGCTTGTTTCAAGCAAATTTTCACTTGAAACAAGAGACAATTGTCTAAAAACAAGTTACTTCTGAGGTGATCATGTCTTATTTTAAGTGTAATGAGATATTTTGACTAGAAATAAGACATTTTTGACTTGAAATAAAACAAATAGTCTTGGTAAGATTTTGAGTTTTTGCAGTGTATGCAGTGATTGAACAGGAAATATGGAAAAGTATGTGCAATATCCAATCTAAAAAATCTACCTAACATCTATCTAATGTCTAGCCTGTCAGTCTGGGGAGGTGCTCCCTCCTAGGCAGATGTGACCCAGTCAAATACGATCTTCCACTTTCCAAAAAGGTAAGGTTTGCTTTGCAGCTATATTGGTCACAGTGTAGCAGCTCTGCCTCTGCTTATGCTCCAAAAGAGAGAGATAGATAGAGAGAGAGAGAGAGAGAGAGAAGCGGTGGTTGAGTGAGCTAGACAGTGAATGGAGAGAGGGAGTGGCAATAGCGAGAACAAGTGTTGTTCAAAGGTTTTCAATCACCACAACCATGAGAGGTCCTTGATCACACAGTCAGAACTGTGCACAAAGACTATTTAGCTGGTAGGCCCAGTAGTATGTGAGATTAGATTAACACACACACACACACACACACACACACAAAACCAACCACGATATCCCCTCCAGCCTACTGCCTGGCTTTGCAGTTACAGTATGTCAGTAAATGTGTCTCATTAGTTCCACCTCTGACAGGATGAAGCACAAATGACTCACAGAGCAACAAACGGACTATTCTAAAACATGAACTCTCTCTGCGCTGACATCAAGCTCTTATTTTTATAGCATGTCAAACATTAATATCTCAATAGCTACAGGAAGAAACAACCTCATATACTTATTTTTCCCTCTTTTTGGCTCATTTTGCAATTCAGTCGTGCATGTTAGGGTCAGCTGTGCCCTTTAGCATGACTTGTGCTTTCTGCTTCCACAATGGGTCACTGTGTCTCCGCCTTTGGCTTGCGGATGTGTCAGTGTGTACTTGTGCCTACTTCAGTGATACACACTGCTTGTTGGTGCACGCACACACATTCACAGGAGCAGGGATATCCAGACAAATATACTCCAAACACATTTACACACACAATACACACACCCCGACAATGTGTTTAAAGCCCTGCCATCCTCTGACCTGTTCAGTTTTGTTGTTGTTTTACAAGACCCAACTTTGACACAGGCTCTTTCAGCCCACAGACAGCTTCAATTACACACAACGAACCCTGATGGCTAAAGAGCAATTCCACAAATACATTTTAAGGTTTCAAAATCTGTTCAGTTCCATTGCAAGAGCACAGCAAGCCTAGTGATGCCATTCTTGTCACAAAAATTCATAAAGACAATTGAACCACAAACTAATTTCACCCAGACTGCACAGCCAGTACATTCTTACCCTCTAACAGAGCTGGAGTCACCACCATGCAGGTTACAGGATCAGCTCTTCCCTCAGACAGTGCTGTGAGATGCTGCAGGCTGCTACTGGCCGCTGAGTAGAGACTCCCATGGTAGAGTACACACTCCGTTCTGCTGCCCCCCCACTGCCCTCCCCTCTCCCCATCCTCTCCTCCACCTCCTGTTGGTAAACATAGCAGCCTGGAGCAGCAGCAGCTCAGCCATGTGACCTCCTCTCACTCTCCAGCGAATCAAAGCAGACCCTGCTCTGAGGCGCGCACACACACACACACACACACACACACAAGCAAACATGGCTTCTTACGCTTGTGAGTACCGGCCAGAGACAACATGCATTCCCAAAGCACGACCCCCGACCGTATCAGCCCTGCATGTCTGACTCTGACCCAAACAATATACCACCAGTAAGTTCATTATATCTTACTATAATTACTGTAAGCAAATTATGTGGAGATGATTGATCTCTGTCTAACATCAGTGGTGCTGTTAGTTAAAGAGACAGCTCACTGATTTTGAAGGGTTTTATATTATTTCACTCCCCCCCCCAGCTGTATACTATTTCACTCCCCCCCCCAGCTGTTCTGTAGGACAGTACACTGCAAAAAGTCCAAATCTTACCAAGATTATTTGTCTTATTTCAAGTAAAAATGTCTTATTTCTAGTCAAAATATCTCATTACACTTAAAATAAGACATGATCAGCTCAGAAATAACTTGTCTTTAGACAATTTTCACTTGTTTCAAGTGAAAATTCGCTTGAAACAAGAAACAAATTTTGCCAATGGAACAAGCAAATTTTTACTTGTGACACAAGTGAACAAGTAAAAATTTGCTTGTTCTATTGGCAAAATTTGTTTCTTGTTTTAAGTAAATTTTCGCTTGAAACAAGTGAAAATTGTCTAAAGACAAGTTATTTCTGAGGTGATCATGTCTTATTTTAAGTGTAATGAGATATTTTGACTAGAAATATAGTGAATAGACATTTTTACTTGAAATAAGACAAATAATCTTGGTAAGATTTGGACTTTTTGCAGTGTAGTGCTGGATACTGGCTGCATGCTCCAAATGCTAACTGTTAGCCTCCTCAAATATTTGCCTTCAAGATAACACCGCTAATGTCCTACATAACAGCTACAGGGTGAGTGAATAATGATGTTTTCTTTTTTCAAAATGGGTACACTATCCCTTTAATGTTTCTCCAAATGAAGACTGCATTTCCCATAAAAGTCTTAGGTTTCTGTGCCCCCTCCCCCTACCTGAAAAGGATATTTTTCATTGCCACGTTCCACTGCCAAAGAGTCAGAAAGCTTTTCGCTGTGGTTGTGCAGGAAGAATTTCCTCTTTTATGCCATGAAGCGACCCAGCAGGTTTCCCGCCAAATCCAAGCGGACGGCACACAGTGTAAAACGCAGTGTGGAGGATGCAGATGATCACTGCACCACCTGTGGTCTGGAAGGAGATGCTACCAACAAAAAGCGTTTTAATCTTATTCCAAATGTATTTCTGTGTTTCTTACAGTGCTAATGATTAAAGCAAAGTCAAGGAGGGCTACTGTTACTGTTACCATCTGTTGAGCCGAGTGGAGGGTAGCAGGTGCCGTCAATCAAACAAGGATGAGAGGAATAAAAAGGGAGGCTGGATTGCTCCGCTCTTACATTTACGTTTAATCCCCAGCAACACCACTGGTTTGACTCATCTGACAGACCTTTCTCTTCATGAAAAGGACTTCAGATCAGATTCTCCCAATTTCATGATTTCTACACCAAATGATGACAGTAAAAACATTATTATTCAAACCTTATGTGCAAGTTTAATGTGTCCTTACAGCAAGAACACATATACCCTCTGTCTCTGTCTCTCTCTCTTTCTCACTTACACACACACACACACGCACAATAGGTAGCAGAGCAGAAATAAAGCTTAAATAAATATGATGTCCACATCATACATGTTAGATTTGTGTAGAAATAAAAAAACAGAGTGGTCTACTGCTACAGACAGATGTTACATCGACCTCAGGCTCAGAAAACTGGCAGCAGGACTGAAGCAGATGGCCTCTGTGTTTGTTTGTCTGTGAGTGTGTGTGTGTGTGTGTGTGTGTGCGTGCGTGTGTATGTGTGTATCCCCCAGACAGTCACGTGTTTCATCTGATCAGTGAACAGATATCAGCCTCCGCCATCGCCTGTAGGTTTATCCTACACATAGTAGTACATTAGCCTCTAATAAGCCCTAATGCTGGCATAACATAAACACATGGATATTGTATACAGTATATGCAGACATCATTACTACTGCAACACCAATAATCAGATTCGTCCTTTAATTTGCTCTCATGTATGAATTCTAAGACTTAATTCCCTCCAAAAACCATCCAGTAGACAGAGAAGTTATACATCAAATTCAGATGGCAAATAAGAATGGGATTAATAGCTTACTGATATTAATGATAATAATGATATAATGCCAAAAGCTGCTGATGAGACAAATCACAATAAATTCTTCACAATGATGTTTTCAGAGTTCAAAATACTGTTTACACTTGAGATGCTGAGGCTGTTTACACTGGAGATATAAAAAATACACTGGGTATTTTCAAAGTGTACCTCGGTGGACAGCACATGTGATGGAGCTGCAGCAGTTCACTGAGGCAGCCGTCACACACAGGTCGAGGTAACCAGTCTGGCCCGGGTCTAAGAAATGCACCACTCCACTTGTCTTGCATCAAACTGGTTTAACGCCTGATGAAATTTGCACCTTGCCTGCGTTAAGCCTGGTGAGTGTCTAATCCAAGGTTAACCCCCACTTGAAAATACAGCCCTTAACGTGAAGCAGAATCTTCCATTAAATAGTATTTTTCCCTGCCTTTCAACCTTTCTTTTCTCAGTCATTTTCTTTTGTGTGGACTCTTGCTGTCTTTCACACCCCTGCACTGTTTTTAAATGTGTTTGAAAACCACTCTGGTTGCATTACTGTGTCAAATGTGCTGTATGAATATATTTGAATTTGATTTTGATAATGGACTTGTTCATTTCTTTCTTTCATTTGTCTATTGATAACTCTGATTGGACTATGATGACAACTGTCTTACCACTCCATTGCAGCATTTTCAAAATAGGCCTGTCTGGCTGGTGGGAGCTTTGAAGTCTCAGTGTGTCGGCTATCATCATGGCACTGGTGGTCTTGATGTAGTACGTCAACTGCAGCTGCTCTGTTCCAGAGCCCTTTACAGTTATACATGTGACTTATGGCTACTTTCAGAGGTTAACGTTGTAGTTCCACAGTCTTTTCTTTTTTCTTTTTTCCTTTTTTATGAAATTGAGGAAAATCATCAGTTAACTAAAACTAAAAACATTTACTATTATTAGATATGCATGGAGGCCAAGCTCATCGATGTGCTACATGCAAGCATTGTGATTGTACTCCAATGACAGTTTCACCTTGATTTGGCAATTAGAAGTGTGGAAGACAAGAATGTTAGCTGGGGGGAGGTCCACCTCAGTGGCAGGGAGCATCCAGCCAGTATCAGCTCTCAGCAAACACATTCTCACTAGCCAGTCTGAGCAATACATTTAAATCCTAATCTCTGTAGCTTCAAATGATCACAATTAAGCACAAATTCCTTGATGGAGTTGAATTGCCAAAGCCAATTCAGTCATGCAATAAAGTTTGTCATTCACCTTTAACATAGTTATAACTAAACCAGCTCAGTGCTGTATTTTTAAAAGATGCTCAGCATTGAAAAAGAAATTCTTGCTCAGACAGTTGATGCAATTCATGTCATGTCATCTCCCAGCTGGTGGAGGGGTAAGTGCCCGAAGCTCGTCACGTGACGCTCTGCTTCTGCCTGACTCTGGACGAGCTGCTGGATCAATATATGGATTGCACCTCCATTACCTGGTAAATCAACAAACACTTATAAACACATACAGACCTATACCACAAATGAGGTATCTGTGTGCATACACAGACACACACAAAAACTCAATAATTCCTGCAGTGTCATCATGTTTGAATTTTGATGACTGTGTACAGTGACATCAGTAAATCGTACATGATCCAGTTTTAAAGATCTAAAAGTCACTTGATGACAGCATAAGAAAAATTAGTTTTGGTAAATCATTGACGTGACATGAGTTAAAGGTGATACTGATGGCAATACAAGAAGTTACATTGTGCTGAACTACAAAACTGACACTCTGTACCAACATGCTAACAAGCCAGCAGTAGGGGAGCGTGGGGTAGAAACTGACGTGGGGTCAGTTGTAACACAGACTTTTTAGGTAGTTGCACGAGGTCAACCGGCAAGTGCTTCCTGTTAGTTCGTCACATGATCGTAAGAGAGCCCAGCTCGAATTTTGGGGGGAATTGGCTGCATTTTTGAGGAGATACGCGTAAAAGTGTGTTTTACCACCAAGTAAGTGAATTTCTTTACCTTTCAAATTTTTTGACTACTGAACTGTGTGTGTGCATTACCGAATCCAATCTTACATCAACGTATTAAGCATCATGTTGCCTAAAACATAGCACTGATTCAAAACATTTAGCTAACTCATAGCGAGTGCTAGACAGGTTTGAGACCAGTGACTACACAGCGGGGTTGGTTGTAACTCAGTGTTACAACTAAGCTGCAATAAAAACAACTGCATATTTGTCACTAACATAAGAGTAACGTTAGCTATGTAGTGTAGCTGTGTGTGTGTGCGCGCGCACGTGTGTGCGCACACATGCGTGCACAAGGTGGAGCATGTGTGTGTGGATATAACATGTGAGCCCCTGTCATTATGGGATTTCTACTGTATTCTTTCTAGTAGCTAGTGTATATTGAAACAGATACTCCAACTAGTGTATTAACAGATTTTTTTCTTCTGTGAGGCTTACAAGCCAGAGTTATGATTTATGTGGTGTCAGAATAACCCCATGTGGGATGGGTTGATTGTCTTAATTCATTCATTCATTCACCCCCCTGCACCGCGGGGGACTCCGCTACGCCACTGATGGCCTACACAATCAGTATGCCCCAGTAGAATGTAGATGAGATTGTATTAAACTGTGTTAAACCAAACCTTTCTATAAGTGTTACAACTAAGACTCCCTTCGTAACAATTGACCCCACCTGTGGGGTAAATTGTAACATTTCTCTTCTTCCACCTAGGGTAAAATTCCACGGAAATGGTAGGTTCTAGAAACAAAGTTAAAGTGTTCATTTGTAGCAGAGATGTGTATGTTGCTTGTATTAAAAAATGAGTTCTCTAACTCCTACATATCCTACATTTTTTTGCCTTTGGCCTGAAACGTTAGGTTGTACCCCTCGCTCCCCTATAAGCTTACTAATATGCTTGCTCACTTTCGCTTTAACAGTTGCTGCCAGGCTCTGGTGACGTTCTTTTCATTGGACAGTTAGTTAAATGGTTTGACTCTGACAGTGCCCAGACTGTGCTGCTTTTAGTAAACAACAGGATCAAAATCACACACGGTATGGCTTATGGATAAGACCATGCATGCATCAGCTGTAATCTGTTAGCTATGTACCTCTGTATCATCAAATCCCACCTTTTCTGTCTTGTCATAAATCAGGTCACAAAAATGGTTCCAGGTATGATAGCAGCAGCACCATGACAGGTGGAGCTGGTACTAATGATATGCAAAGCAGCACCCTGTCAGCTGATGGCTGATTGGCTGTGGGATTTGTGATGTAGCAAATCCAGCTGGCCTGGGGTACGTCTGAATCTCAGATTTTAGGGCCGTGCGAACACACCTCCACCTTTAATAGAGGAGAGTGAAAATACCTCTCTGGTGACAAACTTTTAGGAGACATTTTAGGTGACATAAAAACCCTAACCCTAACCCTAACCCACATTTTTGAGCAGAGGGGGTATGTAAGCACTCATCATCTCACCGCCTAAATTCAAGGCCTCTAAATGACGATGTCAGCTTGCCTTGACAGGTTGCTTGGCAAGCTGTTCTGCTGCTGCTTCTAGAGAGTCACAACATTGCTTTTTCCCACTCCCTCCCCAGCTCCACCTGTTGACATCTGTTTTCATGTTCTTGAGGGGGGGTTACATGTATTCCAACGAATTATATATATGCAGCCAGGAAAAATCCTCTGGCACATAGAAGTGTTATTCCAATTTGTTTGGAATACACATAAGAATAACTAGGTAGTTAGTGCAATGGCAGAACAGACAAGGAAAAGAGCGCCACCTACAGAAACCCAAACTTGAAGAACAGAAAATCAAAGGAAAAAGACGTCACACTGTCTGACTGATAGGTGGTCTCTGGGAAGTGCAGTGCAAAAGCACCATAGCAGCAAAAACATACTCCTAAACCATTATCATCTTGCAAATGACCACTTTTACCTCAGAATGTTGCAGATGACTGACTGCCTTGCTTTGCTGTGAGATTACACCCTCTCTCCTTCAAGGAACAAGCTATAGCTCAGGTGCCCTGTTTGGTGCTTAGAATATAGCATCATTTCAGAGATCATGTGCGATACCACAGGTTTCTGGTGAGCCACCTGAGGCCACATGCACCTGGTGAAATTACACTGAGTTGAAAGACACAGGACACAGGATGTGCTTTGAGCCCTACAGGAAATGAATAATGCCTCTTGCACCATCCAGGCATATAGTGCTTTGTGTGGGTCTAAATCTTAAACTTCATCAAATGTAGGTGTAAAGTGCAAAGTCTAGTTTCCATGGTGACAATTTGTGAAAATGTTTATTCAATGGCGCATTTTATTTAGAGTGATGAGAGACCACAAAATAAGGTGTTTATGTCACAAATTGAGACACAGGAATGAGGCTCATGGGAAATTAATTAAAAGCTTATTGTAAACATTGAGGAAGTACTGCTGGCTCAAAAGAGTTGTTCTCTGTCTCTTCATTAATCCTGGCTGTGTTTTGGGTGTAACATGTAGTAAACCAATCAGAGCGCTGTCTCCCATCCCCTTTAAAAGCCAGGTGTGTCACACCTTGGTGGGTTGCTGTTATAATGGAGGATTCTCCAGGTGAGAAGGAAGGCTTCTCTGCAGAGGAAATGGATCTGCTCATGCACCAAGCAAAAGCTCCCGAGCAGATCATCTACGACGACAGCAGGACTCCATCTGAGCTCCCTGAGGTGAAGCAGCGTCCCTGTGTGTGGGACAACCAGAGCGGACGCTCGCCGGCGCCCCCTATGGAGGCCACAATCACTGTCTGATAATGAGCTTCAGACAGCAGAGAGACCTGCAGCACTGACCTCAGAGCTGCTGGTTGTTGCTCAGTCACTTTCAGCTGCCTCCAGACAGCAACGCAGCAACACTGCAGCTGAGCACAGCTCATTTACAGAGCAACAGCCCATGGAGCTCAGATGGACACAAGACACTTTACTATTTACACAACGTGGACGCTGGACAACTGCACTGATTGGAAACTAGTGAAGACATTTGCCTAGTGCTTGGCTCCCCTTTGAGTCAAATGTAAGATAGGTCAGTCATACAACAGAATATTGATCTGGACCCTTGTTACTGGACACATACTGTTCATCTAAGAGAAAGTAAATGTTTAAAGTTAATGACAGTCTTTATGGATGGGGCATTACATAATTTATGGCATAATACTTTAACCTTGTATTTTCATGTTTGACTTGTTCCAGTATGCTCCTATGAATATTTGATTGATTGTTTGGATGTAAACGTACATGACTTGTCTTCAGACAGGAAGGAAGGCATTAGGGGAATATGTTTTCCTCCGTCCACCATGAAACTTTAATGATTCAGAATCCAGACAAATGCAACCATTATTTTTTGAAGAGGATTATAACCACATGGACACTAAAACAAATGGTGAATATAACAGGATACAAAGCCTTAAAAAATGAAGCCCACAATATATCCCATATCTGAAGAACATGGCCCACATTTTCATAGTGCCACTGCATGTATTTCAAATAAAAATGGCCGTTGTCAGAAGGGCTATTTTGAAAGTTTGTGTCAGCTGACACACAGTGGTATTGTGGTGTTGCATTATTGTACTTACAGCTGTGCTGGTCTAACCATTAAATGAGTGTTCCTAACCGTAAAGCATTTTGTATCCGTTTTCTACCCATGTCTCTGTATTCCAGTTTTTTAAAAAACAGGTCTTATATTATCAGTGATGAATGTTCCCTCATAAAGATTAAATAAGATAAACACAACAAAGTTCAGTTTAACTTTCCTTTAAACTTTAATTTATATAGACTACATGATGAATACTGCATGTAGGTATACACAGTTGGATTATTATGGTGAATCAGGCTTCAGATAGTTGGTGTGTTTTTAAGCCCACCTGTGATGCGCACTAGTCTGTTCACTATGGCTCGATCTCGATCAGATGATACATGACAGCCTCTCTGAAAAGGAGTTGAAGCAGCCTGGACTGTGTGGTAGAGCATGTTTCACACAGAGCTGGACAGCACTAAACTCAGCTTAATATAATTAGAAGTACTTGTGTTATTTGCTGATTTGCCTTGTGTTCTTTTTAATATTGTAAATAGTTATCTGTTAAGCTTAACTGACTTTATATTTGAGTGGGATTCAGTGAACTCTTAACCAGCTAGTTAGATAGCTCAGCTTGTGTCTCCTTCCGTAACAGCAGCTGCTGCCACTGCTCCAGACACACAGCCAGTGTTGGGATAATGTTTAGCCCAGAGGTTTTCAAATGGGAGGCGGGCTACTCTGAAAAATAGAGCTTAGCTTAACAGCTGGATGTGTGCAGGACCAAATAGCTGCTACATGACCACATGCAGGAACGGAGCGAAGCTTTAATCTTTGTCTGAGGGGAGGCCCTCAGTGTCAGACGCTGAAAACCCCCAGCTTAGCCTATGTCAACTTTACACATTGACCATGTATTCCACTGTTGCTTTGTTCAGCCAAACAAATGAGCAATGGCATGGTAGCAAGAGCTTGTGGTCAACCACCGGAGTGCATTAACCACTTGTTAGCACACAGACACAAGCGCACGGCAATGAGGGTGTGCATGCAGATGACAGTTTTTAGATTTTCACTAGTTTACCAGCCATATTTGGAGGGACTTGGAATCCCCTATGAAACAGGGGAGAAGAGCAACCACATGTAAGCAGTATGCAGCAATGGTTGAGGCAGTTGGACATAAGCCATCCAATCAGCCATTTGTGCTATTTGCCCCAGCCTGAGCCAGCCCCTTAGAGGCCCAACTGACCATCAGTCAGCCAGTGCCACAGGACAGGCCGGAGTCTGAGCTCATTCTCAGGAGGTAGAGGCAGGACTTTATCTGTGAATATTTGGAAAAGGGGGGATACGTGGAGGAGGGAGAGATGAAAAGTTTAAATTGTTATATTCCATCCATTATCATGGACCAGGTGGTGGCAGGCAGAGGAAGGCATCCCTGTCCTTTTCCCCAGCCACATCCACCAGCAGCTCCTGGGGGTCCAGAGGCATTCCCAGGTCAGCTGGGATATGTGGCACAGTTTGGGAGGGTTAAGATTTTATGTTTAACCCCAACCCACTTTGTCAAATGTCAGAAGGCTATACACTTCTGTCCATATGTAATATGTTATTCATGCCTCAGCATCCCTGCCTTCACTGGGGGGTCACAGCAAACAGGATTAATCAAACAGATAAATGGACACAGATGTCCACAATTGGTCTCATGAATCATGCTGTTTTCATCTATGGTCAGAGATATCATATAAAGTCAACATATGACCAATCACTTAACCAATAGAATGACCAGTAACATGTGCTACATCTTTTTCAGATGATATAAAAAGCATGGGGTCTTAAATTATACATAATATTCAACTTTCAGGACAGTGGAGACTCATATGACTTCACCAGCAATTAGAATTTTCAAACAGTATATTCTGCACAAAGAGGTTAAAGGCCAGGTTTCACAAAATGATGCATCTGTGCACGTCTGCAGATGTCACTTTCATTTAGAGTAACCTCTACTCAGGCTGGTTTGTGTTGATGTGTGTGTGTGTGTGTGTTTGTGTGTGTGTGTGTGACCGCATGAGAGAGAGAGAGAGAGACAGAGAGAGAGAGAGAGAGAAGTCAGAAGTTAAATCTCAGCAGCAACCAGTGGGGATTATTCCTCAGGCCCGGTGGTAATTGCATTCTGTTATGCACAAATTGGCAAGGTAACTGGAACTGATTCATACATTTACAGAGGCAAGAGTCAGATTACCACTGATCTATTCTGTGCGGTTGCCCAGGTGATAGCCACTGAAATAATTATGCTAATAAAGTGTTGCACATGCAACTTGTGCTGCTGCTTGTCCACACAACAGGTTGTGCTCAAAACACAACAGTGTTTTGTGAGGTGGAGTCCTAAAGAAGCCCGTCACATGCTGATGCAAATGGCCATAATCTGTTGAGATATTTGCATTGTCAGAATGTTTTTCTCATCTAAAATAACCTAGTCCTTGAGTTCCTCATGTTTCTAACTTATTTGTTTATGATAGAATCTAGTGAACAAAGAAAGATTTTCATGGTGATAATTAAATTTTTTTTAAATGGAAAGTTCATCTATGTAGAATTCTTTCTCTTCCCCCCAGCTGTTCTGTAGGACAGTAGTGTTGCTCTCGTCCTCGCCTTGTTACTGAGTGCTGGATACTGGCTGGATGATCCAAATGCTAACTGTTAGCCATTGAAGCCATTGGACTTCCCCCCCCAGCTAACATTCTGAAAAATAAACACTTCACATTGTTAAATAAATAAAATTTGAGTTTAATGGTGTGCAACAGGATTTTTACAGCCTGAACTGGTGGAAAAAATGAAAAAACAAAAAACAACAAAAAAAAAAACAGTGATTTGCTTCCTCTGTAAGTGGATTAAAGTAGTTATTTCTAAGAATGTTAGCTGGGGTAAGTAAGTCCAACTCAATAGCTGGAGGCTAACTGTTAGCATTTGGAGTATCCAGCTAGAATCCAGCCCTGAGTAATGATGAGCAGGAGATAGCACCACTACTGTCCTTCATAACAGCCTGTAGGGCAGTAATATACATTAATACAGCAATATTTTTTTAAATGGGTGAACTATCCCTTTAAAAGGCACATTGTGAATACTTGATAATAAATGTCCTGCAGCAATAGGATGGTGGTGACAATGCACAGCCCAGTTGGGCCCTCTGTTGCTCTAACAGCATGCAGTGAGGCTTCAGCTGGAAGCACAGCAGCAGCATCATGGGCAGCATGGCTCAGTGTGGGCTGCCTGTCCCAGCCCTGTGGCTGGGGCTGGGACTATATGACAAAGACTATATGACAAAGTTGTGAATATGAGCTTATTTGAAGGCTGGAGTTAGTTCAGACAGTGTTATACCTGGTAGAATTTCTTTCCAGTTACAGTACAAAAAGGCAACTCATTTAAAAAAGTGTTTTCATTGTGCAGAGAGCCACGCTGCTTTCTGCCCATGGCATTGGAAATGAATTGCTGCCAGCTGCTTTTGTTGCTCATGAATCATTTGGTGTAAGTCCAGTTTCTCTTCAGGGGGATATTTCTTATACTCAGCTGACATTTATGGGACTGATCATCATTCAAGCGAGTGGATCGCACATGACACATACATGTTGAAATGTACAAGACATGTCAACAGGGATTCTCTAACCTCAGTTTACTGAGCGGATCAAAGCTGGTCAAGAGTATTCAAAGTTTGCTGGCCTCTTTCTTTGTGAATAATATTTTAACAATTCTTAAAAGAATTACACATGACACCTAGATGGTGTATATGGTTCATTATACCACTAAGCACAAACAGTTATGACTAAACCCTCTCAAAACAAGTCCTGACAGAGATAACCATGCAATATAATGCAGTATAATGTTCACAAAACAGTGCAGATAGCAGCAAAGGGCAACTGTCTCAAATTTGATTTCATTTTCCTGTCAGTGTCTATTTAACATAAAAATATATGCTGGAATATGAAAACTCAAATCTATCACTTCACAAGATCCACTTAAATGGCCACATTAGCACCTTACCTTATCAAAGGCTTTGAATCAACCCAAAGATTCCAGTCCATGTGCGCAAGTCCACCACATGGATCCACCTTTCATGTATGATCGTCTGTAGATCCACCTTCTGCTCGTTCAAATCCACATCAAAACCCAGCCTCCTTTCATCTGATCCACATGCTGACCCACATGTGTGCTGCACACCCCAACACAGCTGTGTGCTCCTCAGTGCTGGGTGTCTGTCAGCCTTCTCTGTGGAGGGCTCTCTTTTGTCTGGCTCTGTCTGTGGCTGTTCAGTTTAGTGCTGTGGATCCAGTGTGTGTGTGTTGTTTGTCTAAATGGCAAGTAGACTTCCTTCAATTCTTTCCCAACTTAGTTTTCCTGCCTGTGCTGGTAGGTTTCCCTGGGCCGGGCTAAATATAGGGGACCACACAAGGTAAAGTGGAAAAGAGCAGAGCAGGAAATGTGTCACAATATGTTTGTGTGCCCGTTGATGTTTGTTTCTGTGTATCTTCCCATCTCAAATCCCTGCAATGTCTGGCTGCACTGGAAAATAAAAAGCTGCCCCCATCATGGCCTTCACCTTTCCTTACTTTTGAGGAATGATTTAGTCAATAGATAAACAGACTAGCAGACTAAGTAGACCAATCATTTTAATAATCTTTGAAGGTGACAAACGAATCATGCAAGAAGACCTCTCTCTCTCTCTCGCTCGCTCTCTCTCTTCCTCTGTGTTTCTCAAAAATACTTACAAACAAATTGATAAATGCATAAAAATACCTACTCTTATTCTTTTTCGTTAAACTATAGTGAAACATTGACAACAATGACATTCTAACGTCACTGCATTGCATAGCCAGTTCACAACGAGGGTGGTGTGTGTGTGTGTGTGTGTGTGTGTGTGTTTGTTCTTGTATTGTTCCTGTGTGCATGTGTGTGGGGGTCAACCCATTCTCTACTCTACTCTAGTGACGTTGTCCACATTGTTTTGTCTGTTTCAGCTTCTAAAAAAAAACTCCCCCTAAACAAAAACACTGCCTGCACATCCTGCCGCCTCGCTGGATGAACAAAAAAAAAAAAAAAAGAAAAAAAAGAAGAAAAAATCTAACTCCAGCTTCACATTTTCAACAAGTCATGACCACTAAATAGAGAGACACTGGAATCTGACATCTGTCCTTGAAAGACGTCATATTTAAGGTCATCGGAGCAGCAAATAGGAACATGTTACAGTGAAGCAAATGTGGGGTGTAAAGACACGTGTGACAAGCAGTTCCAGCAGTGTTGGAATAAAACACAAGGTTTGACGCACTGGGTTCAAGCATTTGTGAAGCACGCATAATATGACAAAAGCAAAAAAAGGGGGTAATATGGGCCTCATTTTGAGCCCTGGAGTTTCACACCTCAGACCGGCCCGCTTTAGATCACCACCTATTATTATTAAAATCATGTAATTATAACCTTACATGTTAAGTCTACAATAGAGCACTGTTCTGTAAAGCCTTGTAAGACAAAGTTTCCCAGTTATGTGGCGTCGCATCATACTGTTATTTAAATTATATAACGTTATGTTATATGCCACAGCGCCACACAATTCACTGACTTGATAATTAATTAACTTGAACGGTGGTTTGCAGGCAAAGTTCAACATCTTGCCTTACCCGTTTCATCGTCCTCATGTGTCGTTTCAAACGGCGAGCTCGTTTTAGTGAAAAAGTTGCCAATTTTAGCACATTTGGCTGCGTCTGTTTCCAGAGCTTTCCTCTTTTTAATTCTTGCCTTCTCTGCACCACCCTTGCTCTTTCTATTTTCCATCTTTCAAACACCACTGACCGAGTGCACAGACGTGATACGTCAGGGTGCGTCTGCAAAAAAAAAAAAAAAAAAAAAAGAGCTGCCAGTGGAGGCAGAGGCGGCCAAGGGACAGCGGTAAGCAGCATACATCAACCCACTGCCATGACTGGACTGAACACCGGCCCCAAAAAAATAAAAAATAAAAAAAGTGAACACCGGCCCTCGCGGCCCAAACATCAGACCGGCCCACCGGGAATTGCATCCTCCCGATTAGCCACTGTGGGCCAGGTGTGGCCCATTACTTAAGGTCAGCATCAGCTATGATATTTCAGCCACCACTTGTCTGATTTTTCTCAAAACTAGGAAGAGTGGTGTATTTTGACATCAAAATGCCGTGTTGTCGAACACATCACAGTGGTGTTTGAGATATGGCATGTGACAGCGCACAAATGAATCCCCCAACCAGACTATGTACATTACATCATTTTCAAAGATGAGCCCAAACGATGGCTGCAGCATGTGTGCTGGACAACATGTTTACTTTGCCTCATTTGCATTGGAGGCAACAGCAGCACACAGGTTCATCCAGTGCATCACACTCACTGCCATGTTCTCCTTCACCTCAGCGTTTAGACGCCTAAATGCGCTGTCCACTGTCACAGAGAAAATGTATCCAGCACACACATATTGTGTCATTATGACATAGGTACATAAAAGAACAAGTAATTTTGCAGCAATACGCAGTGGGGACTGTAAACTGAAATTAAAAACTCAATATCTGGAAGAAAAAAGAGAATGTTGACCACGTGGTTTAATTTTCCAAATGTTTTATAATAGTCACTATGTAATTAGATCTGGTTTCACATTATTTAAGGTTCGCACGCACGCATGCACGCATGCACGCACGCACACACACGCAAACACAAACACACAACACTGGGCATGGGGGCTTGGGAGAACTGATGATAGTCATTATCATATGATTCATTCTTGCTTCTTTGTATTTCAGGATCAGACACAACAAATTAACATCGCTGAAAATGAAACAACCACAACAACTCATTCAAACGTATGTAATAGCTAGAACAGCCAGAGCTGGACTTCATCAATAGCAGTGTTTAGTTGTTACCATGTGGAGGCCTGACATCTACTCTCTCTCTTTGCATTTCACCAGCCAGCCTGTCATTCACCAAGCCGCCAGTCAGCTCTCTTCTGGATGTCCTTCCATATTCTCAGCCTCTCTCCCACAGACTCAGCACCAGCTAGCCCTCACCTCCTCTTTATCCTTTACAGTTTTTTTCAATCGCTTTACCTCCTCTGTCAACTCAGAAACGCTGGTATCAAAACAGTAAATCCATCGGCCTAATGAGAGGCGCTCTTCCCAAAATAACACATTCTGTTTGCAAAAGGCTCTTACCATGACAAAACATTTCAAACATGCAGCAAAAGCACATTTTGTCACCACCCAATACAACTTGCAGTCAGGTGAGTAAATCCAGCCACTCACTCACTTCATACTCAACACCAAAATGCAACATACCCTTTTCAGTCTGAGCAGGTTCCACTTTACTTTTTCCTGTGTGTACTGCAGTCATATTTTTTTTTTGACAATTTACATAGTTACATATTGTTTACATATTGTAAAGCAAGTAGCAAAATCCAATATTTCCCTAAAACAACTCAACTTCTGCCCAAATGAGTAGATTCCTTCAATCAGCTCTACTGTACTGTAACACAGCTGACAGCAGAAAACAAAATACAGCTGTCAGTTTGAACAAGGTTCTCCTGTGAGCTACACATTCAAATGTGAACTTACAGTAAAGAATTGCATCCAAACTCAGAAAGACTTTGAGGTGAAATTTTACTGTATTGATGGAAAAACTGAAATACTATAATTCACATGCAGTATTACACAGAAAAACTCAAAGGAGTCGAAAAAAATACAGAATACAATTTATAGGCCCCTTTTTTGTAGGTGCATACTGATTGATTGGTGAATGGTGATTGGTGGAAAGGGTAGTGATGCAGGTGCACTAGTGATTTCACAGTGATGCAGGTCATTTCTATCAGCTGTGAGCAGATGTTTTGCTTTTGACGACCACAGTGAAGTCAATGGAGTCAGGGCCATGGAAATGACACGTGAGAAGTGTTGTGCAAAAGAGCGTGAAAAATGTATTAATACAATGAAAAGGTATGAACACATTTGCAAAAGAAAACTTCTGCTGTGGTTTGGAGGTGAAGATGATGACAAAGTGGATCCCAGTTTCATTAGACTGGAAAAAGCGAATGAAAAAAACTGTATTCAAAATTAAACACTTTGTTACACCTAACCTTGCCTGCTTGATCTGCTTTTGGGTTCTGTCTGCATTGGTGACAATATGACTAACTTCAGTACACGTGACAGACAACAACTTGAGATGCTGAAAGGGCAGCCTGCTTTCCAAAAGTATTGCAGAGAAAAAACACACTTCTACACTGAAATGCCTAAGATAGAGCTTTGGATAAACTGGACTTTGATTTATATCTCAGGTAAGCATCCAAACAAAAATAATGTCACAAAAAAATCATGCTTAGATGATGACATACATTTTCAGTAACTTACTCTTTGTGCATCAGGTTCACCACCTGCTGGTGAGGGGTAGGGGGTGGGTGCAGAGTTGGCTGGATAATGGGCAGGAGTGCATTTACATGTTGTGGACCTTTGCAACTGAAAATGGCCCGTGGAATATTGAAGATGACCTCTTTGGTTCTCTGCCCGAAAAAGGCGGTTTGCCCTCTCCGAGTTGGGAGTGAGTTACTGCTTCAAGAGGAGGAGTTTATGTATCTCAGAGTCTTGTTCGTGAGTTACAGTAAAATGGAGCGGGAGATTGACAAGTGGATTGGGGTGGCGACAGCAGTTATGCGGCTGCTGTACCGGACCATCGCGGTGAAGGAGTTGAGCCAGAAGGCAAGGCTCTTGATTCACCAGTCAACCTTTGGTCCAACCCTCACCAAATGGTCACGAGCTCTGGGTAGTGACCAAAAGAATGAGATTGCAGATACAAGTGGCAGAGCTGAGTTTCCTTCACAGGGCAGCGGGGTGCACCCTTAGGGCAAGGAGCTCAGACATTCACAAGGAGCTCGGAGTAGAGCCGCTGCTCCTCTGCATTGAAAGTGGTTTGGGCATCTAGTGAGGATGGCTCTCGGTCAAGATGTTCCAGGCACCACCACCTGGGAGGAGAGCCAGGGCAGACCCAGGACACACTGGGGGGACGGGTCGTGGTGGCAGCAGGCCTGAATAAAGGGCAGAAATTGAAGATGAAGACCTCTTTGGAGGGGAGTGCGCCTGAGCTGGTCATGAGTCTGAAGTATCCACTAGATCCTGGTGGGCTCACCTCTATGCAGCATGCTGCACTGGATTTCAAGCTAAACTCCTCCATAGGAGAGATCTCTTTTCTTATTCAGGTATTAGGGTTAGGGTATTAGGGTTAGGGTGAGAGGCGCCAGGGACATCGTTTTAAACTGCATGAACCATTCAGGCATGTAGGCAGTGCCTCTCAGATTAACAACATTGTACAAATGTGAGTGATTGATTCATTAGTCACTGAGCATTGAGTCTAGTGTCAGTTTTAACAGTGGACAGCTGAATCGATATAATGGCAAGTTATTAATGTCTACTGAATTAGACCAAGTTCAAGTGTATTTAAAGCCCAAAGTCACTGTTTGCAGTCTCTGTACATGCACACAAGTTTACAACAAACAGGGCAACACCCCCTGACTCAATCCTCATAGCGGGCAAGAAAAACTCCCCCAGAAAACCCAACCAGTGCTCATGCATAGTCTTTTGGGTAGGCCTTGTTCTCCATGTGTGTTGTATTTCTCACAGTAAACATTGTTTACCAAATGGACTCTTGCAACTGAATTAATGGAGCGTAGTGTTACTTACAGTAAAGGTAAAGTTAGCTTCTTGTTGGACTGTGAATTTGAGCAACTATATGAATGTGAAGATGGGTATTACTAGAAAAGAGGGTAGCACTCTGTTGACTTTCCTAGGATAAATGAAGGCTAAGAAAACATCAAAGATGAGCACCAGCTAGTGACCCCAAGTATAGCATTTCGCAATGAGCAATTCACATGGACAGCAAGCTAAGGAAAGCACTGGGGACCGTGAACATCTAAGTGCTCTCCGATTAAACAACCAACCAGCTATCAATAGAAAAACCAGCAGCAATGACAAGGCTGCCTCTCTGTTCTTCTGCACCACATCAGCATCCATACTCTACACAGAAGTGATTCCAGGACAGGAGGCAGACAGTGCTTAAAGAGAGCTAAGGTTGACCTTGACTAGATATGCATTAGAAACAAATTCCATGCATTGAAACCAAAATTTGAAACACACTATGCATTCCAGCTTTCACTGTAAACAGTGGTGGACATTAACAAAGTACATTTATTGGACTACTGTACTTAAGTACATTTATTGAGTATCTGTACTTTACTTGAGTATTTGTTGTTGTTGTTTGCAAACTTCTGACTTTCATTCCACTATATTTCAAACACAAATATTGTACTTTTGACTGCACTACATTTTTTTAAAGGCTGTTGTTACTTGTTACATTTAGGCTGTTAGTCAGCTGTTGATTCCCCCCCAAAAGCGCAGTTGGCCACACAGTAAGTTCCTCACAGGAGAAAAAACAATCACTGTTGCCGCTGATATGATCTGAGATTACAGTAAAGTGATGTAATGTTCTAAATGCAACAGATTGTTATAGCTGTTCTGTTATTTGCTCACTGCTTTTGTTCACACATTACCGACAATTAATCAATCTCATTGTGCAAATGTTTAGTGAAAGCAGCCGTAGGCATTCCCTCTATCATATCGACAGAGGTGTTTGGTCTATATTAGTCAGTTAGGTGGATTTAGAGAGGTGCGAGGTTCTGTTAATGCATCATGAAGACAACACAGCAGTGTGTTGACAACAAAAAAGAAAATGTACATTTGTACTTAAGTATTGTTAAAAGCTAGTACTCCAGTACTTTAGCTCAAGTCAAATTTAGACTGAGCAACTTTCACTTGTAGAGGAGTAACATCTGACCAAGAGGATCTGTCCTTTGACTCCAGTAAAAGCGTTGTGTACTTTGTCCACCACTGACTGTAAAATATACAATTGCAATATGTCAGCTTCATATTTCCTCCAGCGTGCAGTAAGCATAGTCTTTATGGACACCTTTTGGCTCTACTCTTAAAAGGAATGCACCATGGCACCAAGTTATCTAGGTTTGTCAGATTACACAGCTGAAAAACACAGGATGGATTTTGGTTTTCTCTTGTCCTGCATCTGGTCGCTTCACTTTATGAACCTACTGAAAATATTTGACAAATCGGTAGGTGCACCTTAAACAGATCTCGTCTGTGTGTTCTTGTGTGCAACATAAGTATGGAGGTGCATATTCGCTGAACGCCCAGAGAGTAAACATCAACACCAAGCATGCATGAATGAATGGGAACCCCCAAGTTTCTTTGTAAGAGTGATGCATCACATCCAAACTAGCTCTCACAACTGAACAGTGACCTGTAGTACAGCCTAGTGTGTGACAGGCTACTCTGCAGGCTCTAGTATGGTCTATAGAAGAAACAGGCATAGTTTGGACAGCTACAAGTTGTCAACACGTTTTCACTCCAAAAGCCTGCAGATGATTCCCCTGGTTAAGACACGTTTAACCAAAGAGGAGGAACCAATGAGTAAAACCACCTCATGTTGTGTTTGGTGGGAGTGAACATGGCACCATGGCTGCCTGTTCCCAGTATACTGCATAGGGGTCGACAATATGGTGTAGTGTTGCCATCCGGAAAATGAACAGTTTTGTGTTTTAATTGATGGCATAACATCAAGAGGTGTTCTGTTCTTCAGGCCATCTGAAACTGTGAAGATTTTCTCTGCTCAACAGTAAATATTGCCTGTTCTACTAAGTGTTGCAAAATTCCCGGAATTTTCAAAGTTGGAAAATTTCCATGGGAATTTTTGGAAATTAATGGGAATAAACATGAATAAACGGGAATTTTCCGGGAATTTTCGGGAATGTATATTCACTGCATTCACTTGATCATATACATGTACACATAATAAACATTTTGGTTTGTTTTAAGCAGATATGCATGCAAACATGTTACATTATAATGAATTTCCAGGGAATTTTCAGGAATTTTATAACTGGCAATGAGTCTTTTACATCGCTGTGGAGGAATTTTGGCCCACTCTTCTTTACAGAAATGTTTTAATTCAGCCAAGTGTTCGAGCATGAAAGGCCT
Source organism: Myripristis murdjan (assembly GCF_902150065.1). Classification (NCBI taxonomy): domain Eukaryota; kingdom Metazoa; phylum Chordata; class Actinopteri; order Holocentriformes; family Holocentridae; genus Myripristis; species Myripristis murdjan. The sequence continues at coordinate 1,796,075 of NC_043994.1, forward strand.
GTTTAAGGTCACGCCACAGCATCTCAATTGGATTTAAGTCTGGACTTTGACTAGGCCACTCCAAAACCTTCATTTTGTTTTTGTTTTTTAAGCCATTCAGAGGTGGACTTGCTGGTGTGTTTAAAAACCGTATTTTATATTTACTTGGGTTATCTTTGTCTAATATCAAAATTTGTTTGATGATCTGAAACATTTAAGTGTGACAAATATGCAAAAAAATAAGAAATCAGGAAGGGGGCAAATACTTTTTCACAGCACTGTATGTCCCCCTCAGCAACTAAAAAAAGTGATACTGATGCTGACATTCATTTTATTGATTATTGTTTATTTTTGCCCCATTCACCTTAACAACAAAAACGAAAATTTCCAAAATTCCCAAACTTAAATTTCCATGGAAACTTTTTAAAATCCTCATTCAAATTGATGACAAAAAAACCCGAAAATTCCCAAAATTCCCAAGCCGGATTTTCCCGGGAGTTTTTGGAAAAATTGGAAAAAACGTGACAGCAAAAATCTCCTGAAAATTTCCAATATTCCTAAGCGAAAATTCCCACGGTCATTTTCGGAAACTTTCCAGGAAATTTACCGGAAACTTTCCACCCCTTTGCAACACTAGTTCTACTGTTCCGCTGTAAGACAGCATGGGACACATCAGTGCGTCAAGCAGTAGTTTCCATCTTTTCCATGTGAAATAACACGTTTATTCACACTATTTGTGTCTGTCAAATAGTTGACGCACACGCTGACGCTAAAGAGGGAGGCAGTGTGGAGGAAAATCTCAGTTGTGAACTATCGAGCAGATGTGTTTTGTTGTGGTGCTAATTTCTTGAGTGGGGTTTTAAAGTTTCTTGCTAGTTTGCACAAATATTGAGAGGAAACTGATGCCAACAGGGGCAGCTTGATGTGACTAACAAGGTGTAAAGATGTTCTTCTGTTCATCAGTTCATCTCAAACTAAAGATGGTCTCTGTTTTTTCAATCCATCTAATCTACAAAGATATTCTCCATCCTTGTGATCTTGAGAAATTCATTCTCGCCAAGATATTCACAAAGACAGAAGCGAGGACTGGCAATTACTTGATAATGATCTCTTGTGTTATGGTGTTTGACAATAAATGATCATAATTGGTGTATTAATTAAGTGAGTGGATGCTACCATTTTTATTGTATATTTTCTTGCCCAGCAAGATTTATTTGCTTTCCAGTGACGTTTCAAACCATTAGTCATTTCATCCACTGTAAAATTACATTTATGTAGAGTAATTCACAGCCCATTAAAGCAGGATGATGAAGTGTTGTCACATAAATGAATATGTTTTGCTGTTATAACTCTATGGTTGAACAGACAAAAAGAGCGTCAGTTTCAAACACTGAGACTTCATCAACAGAAGAGGATCTCACAACACTGGACACACTGTTTGACTGACTGGGAAGTGTAAAACCACCACAGCAGTAAGCTCCTGATAGCACAGAAATCAACAAAATAAAACAAAACCAAAGGTGGAGAAAACAGCAAATTCACTAAAGACAGAGACAAAATCAAAGCAGCACATCATTTAGGTTAGCTTGTGACAAAATGTGACCAGGCCTTGTTTAGATTAGGATATTCATGAACACATCAAAGCAGTTATTTATTTAGTCCCATTGTTGATTGTGTCCAGCATCAATAAATGTTGTCAAATTAAAAGATTACGATATATATGGTAAAGCTTTTGGCAAGTGGGTGTAACTTTTTCCCACCCTTTTTTACTTGGTGGAAATATGCTTGTTTCTAAAATGACATTTTGTAAACATTTGGCACTTGCTGGGTTCAAGGGTCAAATTTATGGATTATGGAGCTCAGTGCTGGGGTAAATCCAGCTTTCTACATGCAGAGGTGCAAAAGAATGCCACTCAGATTGGAAGTCAAAGATGGAGAGGAAGTCACAGAAGATCTGAGAGCTCCACATTGCCAAAATATCCATATATGACATCACAACCAAATGGCAAACAACACAGTCAACAAAAAACTTTTTCTCCGGATTTTTGTTTGAAAACACATCCAACTTCAATCTAGCATTTGCTGTGTATTTTATGATGGTGTAGATTCATTGATTCATTGTAATCAAATGTAATAAATTACATTATTCTGATGAAGTAATTAAATTACAATACTTATTACATTGTAACTAGTAATATGTGACCCATTACATCTCAGAATTACCCTTTCCAACACTGCCTATGGGCATAGTTTTTTTTTTTTTTTTTCCAGTAATAAAATGTTTAGTTGCTGTTACAAACATTACAGCAATGATGACCAGTGCCAGAGACAAAAATGAAATAGAATAAAATACAAGAAAATAATAGAAATAAATGCCTATAAATGCAATGTAATAATGCAATAATCCACCCCACCCCACCCCCATCTCTCTCTCTCTCTCTCTCTCTCTCTCTCTCTCTCTCTCTCACACACACACACACACACACACACACACACACACACACGCACACACACACACACACACACAGACACTCACACATATACTCTATAAATAGACTCAGAGTTTACTAGAAACAAGGGTCGAGGTGTTGGACAACTCAGCAAACAAAGTGTGAAGACTTACTGGAGACAGAGACAGAGGAAGAGATACGGGCAGAAATAGAGAGAGAGGAAAATATAAAGAGAGAAAGAGGTACGGAAGAGGTGTGTAGAAGATGTGTGCACAATACTGTAAAGAAGCAGAGACGGCAAGCGGACAAGGAAAAGGGAGAAATCTAGGCGAAGAGGATAATGGGACAACAGGAAGACTTTTAAATGGCACACTGTCCTTGTCATCGTCATTGGTCTTGCTCCTGAACCAAACTGCAGCACCATCAAAGCTCTGAAGTTTTACACATGACATCCTCCATGACACACTCCCATCGCAACACTGTCATTTAGCTCCATGTACAACTAATAACAGCAGGGAAATTAATACCCTTCATTCAGACAGGGAGAGGAGAGTGATGATAAGGCTGGCATGTGACCTTGTGACTGGTGAATGGTGCTTGAGAACAACACACACACACACACACACACACACACACACACACACACACACACACGCAGCAACCACAGCGTATGCATGGCCTCTCTTCCCAGCAGTGTTGTTTATCAGTGTGACCTGAGTTTTAGGAGGTTGCTGTGTCTCTTTGTGTCTCTAGTTAAGCTTCAGCAAAAAGTCACAGACAATGAAAACACAAACAGTGGCCACACTAAAGCCACACTGGCACCACTCTAAAGGTCATTACACAGCGACAACATTTTGAGGAATAACATGACATCTGCCATGTGATGGATGCTTTCTGAACAGAGCCGCAGCAGACACACTTTGAGCATGTTAGTTTCCTTTTCCCTCTCAGTCTTTCCTTGAAGCTGACGCTGCTGACTGCTCTTTCCCGGTCTCTTTAGATCTCAACATGGTGTTTGATACAGTTGGCCATGACATTCTGCTAATTTGAAAATTGGGTCAGCATCCAAAATAATGCTTTGGCAGGTTCTGCTCCCCCCTGATGAAGAGAACCTTTTTTCTTTTAGCAGAATTTGGAAGACAGTGAAGTGTGTGCTTTGCCATCCTCTGTATCCCAAGATCGACTTTGTGCAGTTGTCATTTTGGAAAGCTAGCTACAGTGGCAGCAAGTAAAAAATACAAACACATGAAATACAAATGTAAGTTGTTTATAGTGTGACCCATTTTGATTTAGAATAAATGTAAAATTAGAAAATGAAATCATAACTCCATCTTATATTTACATTAAACACCTGAGCTTAGCATAACTAAAAGTTCAGGCTGCACTAAGCAATTTCTGACCAAAAGTGGGCGCTGAGAGCTCAAACTGCATTTGCAAACAGAGTCAGTCCTGCTTCCAGCTTCACAGTACATCACCAGATCATCTGTACAACACCAAAAGCTGAGGGTAAGTTTTTGTTTTTGGATGGAAATGAGGGGCGCATGTCACTCTCACAAGGTTCCTATTGGATTACCTGGATCATGTCGTCTCTGACCTCAAAAGTGCGTTGAAGCTGCGGATTTTTCGCTGGAACTTAAGATAAGCTTTGAATGAACTTGCGGGGCTGATCTGAAATTTGGATGCGTTTATCTGCAGAATGTGCAATTCTTTGAATGAAGCTGAAGCATTCAGTTTGGAACATCACTGGCTGTTTGTTGTAGAGTAATGGTAAATGGTAAATGGTTGGAAACCCTGATGAGGTAAGGATGAATACTCAGCAGACCGTCCCATTAAGTGACTGGAAGGTCGTCTGAAGGCCAAACGTTCACAGAGCGCGTCCCTCAAAGCAGGCAGCCTCTGAATTTGGACAAAGTTAATGATTCATGCAATGTTCTTGACAATCTGTAGGCTTATATCAAGCCAGTTTTGCTATTTGAACCTGACATCTATTTTAGTGATCAATTCAGTCGTTGTTCCATCTCATTGTTATCCTGTTTTTGTTTGTCAGAAGTCTTGAAGCTGCATTTTGCTTGCATTTTAGCCCGACGTCACTGGCTGCCTGTTAAATTTAGAACTGAATATGCCACTGATAAGCTCAAAGGATCAGTGTGGCCGTGGCCCTGGCAAGTCAGCTTTTTTGTTGACTCTTTAAAAGCTGGTGCTCTCTTGGCTGTCAGGGCGGCCAAGCTCTGTCCAAGAAGTAAAGGATACTGAGTGATCGTCTTTGAAATCACTCATTAAGCCATACTTTTTAAGATGTGTTTTTTTTGTTTGTTTGTTTTTGTTTAGATTCATGTTTCATTTTGTGAGTACTGACTCTTCTTGATCTGGGATCTCTTCTGCTCGCTCTCCTATCCTTATCTCAAACTTTTTATTCACATGTTCAAGTGCTTTTTGTGTTCATGCTGTTTCTGCTGCCTTCCTACCTTTCTGTAAAGACAGGACAAAATGTTTCTGGAAAGAACTTACTTGATTCTGTCATCCACTTTGACACTTTATAAATTGCATTATGCATTATGTGATTTTTTTTTTTTTTTTTTTTTAAATCAAGGGAGGCCAGTAGCTTTGTACCATATTGGTTTATGGCACAAAGCTACTGGATCGCAGAATCAAATAGGTTCTTTACAGAAAAGAGAGCAATTTCCTTGAATTTCCTTCGGGATGAATAAAGTATCTATCTAACTATCTATCTAAATAAGTAATAAAGTTTATGTGACTATTTTCAGCCCTTTTTCAGCAAAATGACAAATCATACATCAGTTACAGAAATATGACTGACAGCAGAGTTTGAGGCATATCACTACCAGCAGATGCATTTCAAAACCACAAGTTGTCCCTGTTTTTGAATGGAGGTCTTTCAGATAGCCAGCAACCACTAAGAGTTCATTGTGAGTTAAACTATGATGCCAGCAATAACCACTGTTGCTAGACACCTGTGTAGTGGTAAATAAAAAAATGAAAAAATGATGACATCCAATGAATCAGTGATCATCAAAAGGCAAAGCAATAGTTTATCCATATCCTTTACATATGCCACATTTGCAACCCAAACTGTTAATATATAGGTTGAACTCTACCTCTCAGTTGCTGTTAGCTCCTCTTGAATGCTCCCTTGTGGTGTCCGAGCTGCTGGCTGTGGTCGTGCTGTGACACTCTGGGGGAGTTTGTATTGTGAACTGTGCCGGCTGAGCGAGCCTCAATCTGTGGAACAAGAGACCAGAGAGAAAGACACTGAAGACAGAGAGGGGAGGAGAGACAGAGAGAGAGAGTGGAGAGAGAGAGAGAGCAGGGAGAGGAGGGAAGAGCATGTGATTCCAGTCCTCTTTCTCTCCCAGCGCGGTCTCTCCTTTTCCTCTGCCTTTCCTATTTCAGCTCTAATTATCTCCTCTCATTTCCACCCTGTATTGCTCTGTTTCTCTCATTTATTATTAATCTAATCTATTTTCCTCTTCCCTTTTCTCATATTGTTGCACCTTTTTTGCTCCATTTTCTCTGCATTATTCTACCTCTTACTTAGCTGTTTGAAAAAAAAGGGGAAAAGGTGATGAGTAATTTCGCAAGAAATGACCCGAAAATTAGCAATAAATAAATAAATAATAATAATAATAAAAAAAAAAAAAAACATTATTTGTATAGCACTTCTCAAAACATAGCAGCAGTTATAAGGTCTTGTCATTTACAGTTTGTTAAGAGTCTGCCAGCCGTGTCCTGAACCAGTGGGAGTGACAACAGTCCAAGCAGGCTGAGGTGAAAGATGAGATGATGCATCTTTCACCTCAAGGCCACTTGAGATATGAAATTTTTAACTCTCGCAATGTTCCTCAGCTGGAGGAAGCCTGATCGTCTTCACTTGGTGATTTGTTTATCAAAGCAGAGGTCAGAGTCACAGAGCACATCTGGAGCACAGGCTGAGTGGTGAGGTTACCATGACTGGTTTGCAGTTCACAGGTTAGCTGTGGGGCCCAATAAGAGCACCCCAGATTTAGACTCCCTGAGCTGGAGGAAAATCTGCCACATCCAGCAGTTAATATCAGACAGACAGTTTGTAACATCAGAGAATTTGTCTGTTGCTGCCAGTCAGCAGAACATAAAGTTTGCTTATCATCTGCATAGCAGTGGAACTTAATATTATATTATAATAAAAAACAAGAAAGCTAACAAATTAATAAGCAATTACAAGAAAACTATTTGGAATCATGATCATTATATATTTAAAATTGAATTACAAAAAATTAGTGTGCCAGTAGTGGTGTTAGTGTTGGCCTCTTAGTAGCGGTGCTATCTTCCTGCTCTATATGCTAACTGTTAGCCTCCTGCCACTGAGGTGGACTCCCCCCCAACTAACATTACAGGAAAAATAAATAATAAATAAAATAAAATAAAATAAAATAAAATAAAATAAAATAAAATAAAATAATAATAATAATAATAATAATAATAATAATAATCACCTTAAACTACTCAAAATGTTAAATGATCAAAGTCAGAGTTTGATCATGTATAGCAGATTTTTTGAAGCCCACATGGTGTAAGCAAAGGTAGAACTATTTTGTGCAGTCCAAGCTCTCTGTGCTGGTCCTCAGTTAGTACGGTGGCTGGCAGGAGCCTGAAAGGTTCATGAAACATGTGATGGAGGGGAGTGGAGGAAGACAAGAAGTGAGCTACAACATTACTTTGCAGCTATCTTTTAGTATCTGCAGAAAGATGTTATGTTTGTCCTCCAACATGAGCACATGTGTTCAATAAAGAAAACAGTTGATAGCAAACTGAAGGAGTCTGCTTGTTTCTCTGTGCTGCTGCTGCTGCTCTGCTGCAGAGCAGGGTTGCCAGATCCGACTGACAGTTTCCAGCCCAATCAGACCTTAAAATCCGCCCAATTCAGTAAAAACCAGCCCAAATCATAACCTTGCCAGAAACCCATGCAAAACCGTAAAACTATTACTTACGCAACAGAAAACCAATCATAAGCATGCAAAGCTTCATATCTGCATTAAATAACCAAATAAAGAATGCACTGAGACAACCAAATACACAAACTGCAAAACGCACCTCTGGCATCGTAGCGTAACCACAATCAAGGAATCAAATACTGCAAAGAAATGTGAGCAACAAAAAATCTGGTAGGCTCTCTCTTTCTCGCACACACACCTCAGACCCAGATTAACAGTGTGGTGCCCTTGGGTGACCACACTTTTTAGATCCCCTCCTCTCACTTCCACTTCCTCAAACGTAAAAAAGTGAAATTTACTATGGATAAAGACCATAGATTTACATGAACTTATTGCTAAAGTATAGTTCTGTTATTGTTCTTTTGTTTTCAGAAACAGATAGTAAAGGAATGAAAACGCAATAGTGATTTGATATTCAATTAAAAAACACAAACAAAAAGCCATTTTCGTTTTACTGGTCTGAAACGACAGGCACAAAAATCTAAAGGATTTTTTCCTTTTCCTTCCTTAGTAAAATGGTCTTTGAACATATTTTCTATCATAAATAAACTGTACCATTATTAATGAAATAAACACCGTCTCTCTCTCTTTCTCTCCTCGCTGCTCTATACACATCCGTGACATTCAAAGACACGCGGTGCCGTTGTTATGTCTACACAGCAATAATTGATTAAGACACCGACTTGTCATAGATGCGCTCATGTCAATCAAATTTTCCAAAATAAAACGAGTGTCACAATATTTTAAAAAACCCGCCAAATGTTGACAAAAGCAGCCCAATTTTTAACTACCCGCCCAACGCGATTTTTCCCTGCCCAACGCAATTAAAAATAGCCCAATTGGGCGGAAAACCGCCCAATCTGGCAACCCTGCTGCAGAGTGATAGCCTACAGGAAGTGCAGAAACAGATGTTGATAACAGGAAGTCACAGTTACAAGCCTAGGCCTCAAAACTATCTGTGTGCACACAGTAGTCATGTGTGCTTTTTAGTTCCAGTCCACCCATTTTGAAATGGGTGGACTGGAACATCAATAAGTTGTTACAACATTAATTAGTAGACATTAATATAATGGTTGTAAACAAACGAGGTCATCATTGCCCAGACTGGTGGTCTCTGGCCTCAACACTACATTTTACATTTTGAGTTGTATTTGGCAAGAAAACCAGTGGACCAGTGGCACTGTCCTTCCACAGCAAACACCACTAAGGCTGTCAGAGTTTCTGCAAATGATAGGTGGGAGTCTACTGGTGAAAAGGTGCAGTAAGCTGGTCCAAACTGCAAAGGCAGCCATGGATAAGCTATAGCCAACCAAAATGAACAATTCCCAATATAAGCAGAAAGTGTAAGATTTTACCCTGGTTTAGGCTCACGGTGAGGACATGTTCTTACCTTTCATTCAAGCCTGAATTTTTGCCTGAACTATATATTTCCTTTTAGCCCTGTGGCATCTAGGAACATCAGAGACACAAAACACAAAACCTGGAACACTCACAGGACTCTAAGGATTAAGGAAATGTATGTGACTGTGACTGTGACTGTGACTGTGGGTCTTCTAAGCCATTCTAAGAAGAATGGCTTTGGCAGAAATCTTTCACACATTGTCTTAATACAGTCCAGTAAAATAGTTAAAAGTGGGTCTATTTTGTGAGCTTAATGACAAATGTATTTTATGATTTTTTCCCAAAGAACAAAGCCTGATATAGCGCCAATTCAACAAAGGCCCAGGAGGCACTGTAGCTTCACATACTGGAGCTTAAGTTGTTCATGTTGACCTAGCCAATCATTTCATATCCAAAGAATGTCCTCATGGGCTGGTAGAGGTGTTTCATTTCCAGTACAAACAAACAAACAAACAAAAATCTTCTTCACATCTACTTCACATTTGGGAATCCAAAAAGCAGGTGCAACATTCTAAAGACCCAGTGACATACTCCAAAAATGATCTGTAGGTCTCTCTGTGTCCAATCATATGCCCCGACCCCGCAGAGGCTGTTTCAGTCTCATACTAAAGCCATGGTAGACTTCTGTGCATGTACCACCCAAACAGAATCCACACACCCTCAAACCTAAAACCACAGACAGAATAGGAGTAGAAGAGATTCCTTTATTTAAACAAAATTAAGCAAGTAGTGACAAACATCAGAAACCAGAAATTTGTACAGGAAGGGGACAGTTGAGTTTCAAAGACCTTTGGTATTGGTTCCATTTATGGAACTGCAAAGTTCCATAAACTGCAAAGTATTTCAGAGTTGTTTTGCCCAACTGGAACAGAAACACCTTTCATGTAGAACGAGTCCAGTCATTTTATGAAAAAACCTAGGACAAATTGCAAGAGAAGCAAACTCAACTGATTTTGTATCCTCAGTTTGTCCTGAGTGAGGGGAAAAAAGTCCCAAGAAATCCCATTGGTGGAAAGTTTTGAAAATCACCTATTTATGACCACATATTACCAAAAAACACTGTTTTTAACACACAGGGGAAAGGGGTTCAAAATTTTACTTTCAGATATCACTATAAAAATTCACAAGATGATTACACACACAAAGACAAGAAAAAAAGTCAATTACCAGTTTTTTGAATTATTCTGTTCACACATGCATATCACACATTATCTGATTTGATATGCGCTAATAAGGAATATGAGGAATAAATGCCAGAACAGATATTTAAACAGTGGATTAAAAGGTTACTATATATATAGTAACCTTTTAATTCACTGTTATATAGTAACCTTTTAATTCAAGGTTACTATATATATAGTAACCTTTTCTTACTGCCTCTCATAACACAGACCTGGCTGGACACGTTGAGGGAACTCTCTGAAGCCCTGGCATTGCTGTGACACAACGACCGAGGGAAACTTGATCTGAATTTGGAGCATTTAACCATTCTTGAGTAAAGAAATTCTCAACTTCCAATCACCATCTCACTTTCATAGTTCAAAGTCACATGTCACCTTTCCATGACCGATTGCGTTTCTAACCACTGCTGCTTCTCTATGATCGATCTGTTCTTTTGTTCTGTGAGAGGGATAGAACAGAAACCTATGAAATCTACAGATGTGCAGCAACGATTTATGAAATCATATGTGTAAAAGCAAATCTAGTTTGCCAAAGTTAAACTTGGTAACATTGTTATGAGACACGAGACAGAAATATCTTTATGATAATTTAGAAACGAGGCTTCAGCGAGCACAAACACAGAATGGGGTTTGAAAAATAGGCAGGTGGATGTTAGGAGCACTGAGCAGCCATGACCTTGCTGTCGATGCGTTCTAGTTGGTCACAGATCTTAATGATGTCAGCGCATGTCGTTTCTCCCTCGCTCGCTCACCCTTCTGTCACTCAGCCCCCCCCCGCCTGCCCGCACTGCCCCATTTTCCATTGTTCCCTCTCTAGCTTCACTGATCCATGCAACCCTGAACTCTTCGACACAAATGACGGCATGTCCCTTTGTGAAGAGGCTCTGCATGAATACACACTGCTTTTCTGTTCTTTTCTTTTTTTTTTTTTTTTGTCTTGGAAAAGGTCTGGATGTTGGTGCAGCAAACATTATCCAGGTTGTTAATTAAGATTAGATTAGATGAAACATTGTTGACCTCTGTGCTGTTGAATCACCACAACAGAACACAGTAAAAGCTTACAACAAAGAAAAGTAGCATATAAATGAGGATAGAGGAAAAAACTGTATTAGTGAAAAGTACGGTGTGCAAAACAGCTTCGACAGAACTCGCAAAGACAAGGAGAAAACAGGAATATGTGAGATTTGAAAGAGTTATCCTGTTGAAACCTGAGCAAATTCTCTAGCTTTCTGTCAGAAACATGGCAAAAAAAAGGTGATTAGCCAATTTGCAAGAAGTTAATTAAAAGAAAATGATCATTTGTGAGAAATTACAAGCAAATTATTAGAAAATTGGCCAAAACATCTAGAAAACAAATATTTGTATTTTTTATAATTATATATTTCAAATTATCCTACAAGAATAAATACCATAAAACTTACTCCAATAAAAAAAGACCATAAAATTAGAAAAAAAAAAAACAAAACATCAACAACAACAACACAAAAACGTGAAAATAAATAAATACATTAAAAAAATAAAGTAAATTTTGTTCAGCCTGTTCATGGGTTCCTGGGTTTCAAATGCTTACACTAAAAAACATCATATCACCAAAAATCATCATATATACAGGAAGATAAAGAGAACACAATATATTTATGGGTAATATGTAATATAGCATATGTTACAACAAATATGTTTTCCTATTACTAGTTCTACAGAAAGTTAGACACATGAATGTAGGTGAATAGACAGGCACTGCAATATTTGTTTTATAGAAATTTGTGCAAAATGGGCATTACAAGTTGTCAAAACTGTAAATACAAAATCATTTTGACATCATCTCTGATCTGAAAGATTTACTCATGAGTGGTAATAGATATCTGTTTGCACCTTTACTTTAAAAATGCAGAGTCAAAATAACTTGAAAGCTGGCTGTTTGATGAGTTAACATGACTGAATATTTGCACTGGGTAATAGATGATGCTGCATGGCTTCCTGGTGCTCTAGCTCAGCCTCTGGCATTGGCTCTTTCCCTGTTATATGGAGCCAATGGAAATCTCTCACTACAGGATTCAGCTTAGGACTAGAACCCCCAGTCAGACTAATAAAACAGCTAGCAACAGAGGATTCCTCCAGTTCGGTCAGCTGGAAGGAATAAAGAGTGGGATAGTGGGGGAACGCTGGCCCTGGATCACCACAGAGCCACTGTAGTCACTGATGAATTAATAACTTTGGATTGACCATTATGGGCTCTCACACGCTGTTGTCAGTATAAGCTATTGACCATTCTGTTCCAGAAGTCTCTGAAACAACATTCAGATGATTATGAGACACAAAAAATTCCAGTGAAATGCAGACTGATGTAGTTACTGATCAGAATGTTAGCTGGGGGGAAGCCCACCTCAGTGGCAGATGGACTCAGTAACATTTGAGAGACTTCCCCTTTAGCTAAGGGGAATCCACAATGGGGGCTGCATAGAAACATTGGGAATATTGAACAAATGAGTAATTTAGTTAATTTTATGTGCCTGACGGTTCTGGCTCCTTGTTGTCGTACAACACATAGGCTACACTCCCAAGGACAGGGCACATCATACACACTCCACTGCACTGTTGATACACTGATGCTTTGTGGTACATAACTCTTTTTATGTTGCTCTAGGCAAATTCAATAAATTTCAATAAATTCAAGAATTTAAATTCAATAAATTCAAGAATTTATTGAAATTTAATCACAAAGTATAAATGACAGAGTTGGACAAAGAAGAGACTCCCATCCCCACTAATGGAGACATTGTAAATTCTCTACCCTATTTGTCCAAATTAGGTACTCAGACATGCTAGAAAATCCAACCAATCAGTGGAGGATAGGTGGTCATACAAACTCCCACCACAATACAGAAACAGCACCTTGAAGAGGGACCCGCTGTTAAAGGTCCAACATGCAAGGTAATAATTTACGTTCTTGAATGTGCAAATGAACATAACACAGTAACAGGGATTGATACGTGCTGTTGACCAATACTGTTCAATCCACTGTGATGGCTGCTTGGCTTTTGAGCTTTCAGAATAGTCAAGATGCTGTGATAAAAATGATTTAAAAAGTACTATTTATCTCTCATACTCATTTAACTCTTGACTCATTTAACTCTCATACTCTACTAACCACTTGATGGTGCTAAATCTCTGTAGAATTACATATTGTATCTTTAACTGACCTAAGAGAATAGCCTACACTGTTTAAATTACCAGTGAGCATTGTTAATGCACACATGTGTAGTGATTTATCTATCATGTAATTATTCTTGGAAATGTTCAATGTATTTGCTATTATTCAAATAACATTTGTTATTGATCAGTATAATCAGGTTTTTTTGAGTATGATGCAAAAATAATGTAATAAAATTACCAATATAAAATACCAATAAATTCACCTACAAGTAATTTATGTTTGATCAGGTTTATCAAAATTATAAATCCACAATATATATATAGCAAGCCTATTTAAAACAGAACAGCTTCCCTGAGACTCTATAATTAAAGCTGAACAGTTGTCAGTATTTGAACACTAATGTGCCTTTTTTTTTTTTTTTTTTTTTTTTTAAACAAAAACTTGTCTCAGTTTGCCCTCTGGTGGTTAAAATTAGGAACTGGTGCTCAAGTGATGTCGCTGCCTCAAGGACTGTCTCTCTATAGATATGTCATTTTGCAAAATCATGCAGCAGGCAGAGAGAGGCTCAAACTGGGTGCAAAATGACTCTTTAAAAACTTAGAATCTAATTCTCCATGAGAAACAAAATGTGCAAATTATCAGGTGTCACATCTGCATTTTAGAGCATCAATATATTGTTGTAAAATATAATTGTAATATCTTTGAATACTTACTGTGAGCAAAAGAGACCATAGTGGAAATGACTGGTAGCCTTCATCTGATCTTCAGAAATCAAGTTGACTGGTACACTTTCACTTTCACTGCATGTGACACTGTGTCTGCATTTGCTGGCCGTGGAAAGAAGAGTGCATGGGAGACATGGAAGTCTTTCCCAGAGGTCAGTGATGCTTTCCAGGAACTCCTGTGCATACCAAGTGAGGTCAGTGAAGATTCCATGTTACTGCTGGAACGATTTGTGGTGCTCATGTATGACCGAACCAGTGAGAGCATGGAAGTGAATGATGCCAGGAAACAGCTTTTCTCCCTGAAGTCCAGGAGTTTAGAAAACATCCCTCCAACCCAGGCTGCGCTCAAACAGCACATCAAGCGTACTTGCTTTCAGGCCAACATTTGGAACCAGTCACTGGTCCTGGATCCAGAGATGCCAGAACCATCTGACTGGGGCTGGACAAAGGAAACCACTGGGTGGCAGCCACTCTGGACCACTCCCCCTGAAGCAGCAAAGTCTTGCCATGAGCTGATCCGCTGCAACTGCCAGAAAGGGTGCACTGGACGGTGCTCGTGTGTCAAAGCTGCACTTAAGTGTACAGATCTCTGTTTTTGTTCTGGGGATTGTTAAGATTTTAGATCATTGCCATTTTGTGATCCTGACATTAAAGGACCGTCATGTTGTCTGTTTGCCACTTCTCCATCCCTTGATGGTTTTTTGTTTTGTAAAGCGACCTTAGGTTCAATGAAATTTTCTGTATAAAAAATATAAAGTTAAAAATAAATTATTAAAAAGTTAAATAATAAATCAATTAAAAATAACTTATGATAATTATTATTGTTATTATTGGCATTATTATTGTTATAATCATTTTTAACATCATCATTACTCATATTATTTTGGAAATAAACTACCTTTTTGCACTGTTCACCTCCCTTTGTCTGCATAATTTGACCTCCACATTGATCTAAATGCATATTCTTGAATTCTAGTGATTTCAGAGGTATCATAAACAGAATGGGCACCCTAAAGTTGGTAGGAAATGACACCTTAAGTGTTTTTCTACTGTGTTTGGTTCCTAAGTCCTCCAAAGGAATCTCATGTTAGCTGCTTCTATCCACCATCTCATTCATTCCTTCATTACCCAAAGCTTGTGACCAGTTGGAAGTAAGATCAACCAGTAAACAGACAACTGCTGAGGGGGCAAACCAACTTTTTTCTCCAAGAGAAAACCATGGCTTGGAGGTGCGGATCTTCATTGTGACTGTTTCAAACCTCCCCAGTGCATGCTGGAGGTCACCGCTCGATGAAGCTGGCTGGACAATATTGTTCAAAAAAAGCAGACACAAACTTTAGTTTACCATACTCGACATCCTCCAATCTCAGACTGTACCTTGGAAAGAGAACTGGTAACAAAGTACAGCCTTGGAGTAAAACAGCCTTTGGAGATGAGGTTGGCTTCAGTTATATGGGGACCAAATGGCAGTGACACTAGCATCCCATATTCTTGCAGCAGACCACAAAAGGACATCTCAGGGCACATGGTCATAAGCCTTTAGCAGGTCTACAAAGCACATGTCAACTGCATGGGCAAAGTTGGACTTGGGTAAAGAGTTTGTCCACTGTTCAGTGGCCAAGATGGAATCTGTTTCCATTCTGACGTTGAGCAGTGGGATACTGAGAGCTGGAGCACATTCTCTGGTCCCCCTTTTTAACCCTTCCAACAAATTACCCAAAACTTACATTTTTACAAATTGTAAAAAGAAAAAAGTGCAAGGAAATTACCATTAAAATGACACAAAAGACAAAAAAGACACAAATAAATAAATAAAATAAAATGAAATAAAATGAAATAAAAATAAACAAAAATAAAAAATAAAAATAAAATAATGACACAAGTCTTTATTTTTACAAGAAACCAAAAAATATAGTTACATGACATTTACATTCATAGTCATCAAAATTCTACATACGCAATTACAAGAAAATTGGCATTAAATGAAAAAGAAAGAAAGACAACAGGAAAATCACCGGTAAAAAACCCTTCAAACTTAAATGGTAATGGCATTTTTATTTATATACCAAATTAAACATGAGAATATAGGTAACATAAGCAATATAAATATGACAATATAAGCATGAGTAAAATACAAATTCTGTATCAATGAACCCCACCCCCAACACATATACAACATCAGACAGCAACTAAATAGCCCAAAACATCAACACAATCAAAGAGAAACCTCTGCTCTATCACAGAGCCACAGGTCGGGTCACAGTTAGCCAGCAAGTCAGAAATGTACTGAGGAGCTAAACCTTTAAGAGATTTATAGATTATTGTCAGAATATTGAAGGTGATTCCGTAATGTGCTGGAAGCCAGTGAAGTGATTTGTGTACTGGAGTGATATGTTCAATGCATGTAAGGACTCTGGCTGCTGCATGTTGAATGAGCTGGAGTCCTGCTGACTGCAGATAGAACGTTAACCTGATAGAAATGAATGTATGAACCAGTTTCTCAGAGTCAGGTTGAGATATTAGTGCTGTAACTTTTATAACATTTTTAAGCAATTAAACACTGTTCAAAACCAAGATCAGGATCCAAAATAAAGGTACGATTTCTGACTTGGTCTCTGGCTTTCAGAGACAGAAAGTGTGAATAAATTTCCTGTCTCTAACTTTTAGGTCCGACTACGAGTATCTCAGTCTAGTCTGTATTCAGCTGCAAAACGTTTCCTGAACTCCAGCAATTAATAAAATCAGTACAGTTAACTAGTTTGTTAAGAGGACTGAGATCACCAGATTGGGTGTCATCGGCATATGAATAATAATGAATAATAAGATATAGGCCTATTATGCCTCTTTACTATGATGCTAAGTGGGTGCATGTACAAAGTGGTCCAAGGAAACCCTTGTGGAACCCCAGAGAAATTTTTTGTATTATTCTGATAATTGTTAATCAACTGGGAAATGTAGGTTTGTCTGGCAGATTTCATATCTTTGTTGTAACAGTAGAGTATGTTTTTATAGCTCTCAAAATCAACTTTGATTTGTTTCTTTTGCATTTGCATTCAGCTGTCTGGCAGATTCTTTTTGCCCTCCTGACTTTGTCACTGTCCCTGCAAGGTGCTTTTGGTACTCCATGGCTTTTTATACCTTTGGTAGTCTGAGCAGCATGATCAGTGACCTGACACATAACATTAGAGAAACTGTCCACCATGGCATCAAATGATGCCAATGGGTAATGTGCACTTTGAAAAGTCATATATAAATATATATATAAATATTTATGTTCATGAATTTATTAATATCTATTACTAGCATGTCCTCCAGAAGACCTATTTACGTTCTTTGTATTAGACAGAAATCTCGGTGAATATACATAACTGGATCATCAGTACACTTCTTGACTATTATTTTGTTTTCTGCCCTGTTCTGCTAACAAGAAGCACTGCATAACTACATTGAATTCATCATACAGTGTGGGATACAACCAGTGATGCAGTGCTCACTATAAACTATGGCCTTCAGTAGGTGTTCATTTTCAGGCAAACAACCACAAACAAAAGAAACTAATCAATGGTGCTACACAAAAAGAATCATTAATTTGTGCATTTGTTTACCTCACAGTCCCCAGCCTCATAAGCCAATGATGCTAGTGACTATTACAGCATGTACCCTCTGAAATTACAATATAAAAATTCATGTCAGCCTAGAAAGCTCAGCTCTTTTCCACAAATAAAAAGGTGGTATAAACTGAGCTTAGCTGACTTGATCCTCTGTTACACCCCTCGGTGCAGCGTTACATCTTCAGTGGTAAAAAATGACAGGTCAGCCAGTATAAATATCACAATTTGTGATTTATTACCGAGGAGTTTAATATACATTGTAATATGAATATCCATACAAGAGCTTTATTCATGTACAAATTACAAATACATCAGCTGTTGTCTCCACTCTTCTGTTTAAATGTACAAAAGTTTTTCCTCCCATCGCTGTCCCATAGCAGCTTTGCAACCTGGCAAGACTTTGCAGTAAAATGCAGACAAAAGAGAAGTATGGAAAATACACATAAAGCAAAACTTCATTTCATTCATCTGAAAAACAAAACAAAACAATACAAAAACCAAAGAAATATAGCCAAGGAATAACCAAAGGAGGGGAATATGACTGCTCCACAGGGCAGATGAAGAAAATGAAAA
This sequence comes from Myripristis murdjan, assembly GCF_902150065.1. NCBI lineage: Eukaryota > Metazoa > Chordata > Actinopteri > Holocentriformes > Holocentridae > Myripristis > Myripristis murdjan. The sequence continues at coordinate 1,814,137 of NC_043994.1, forward strand.
GAAAGAAAGAACAAAAGAAAGAAAGACTTAAACCTGCCATTGTCCCAGAGAAGTAGTTTTACGTTTGCATTTTATTATCATCATAAAACAAAAAGGCCCCAAAAGCTTATTTCCAAAGACTTAACTTTAACAACATGCTTTAGTACAGTAAAATGTGCATACTGCACATTTGAGTGAAGCCATGGTGCAGAAACAAGCTTAATGGCAGACAGAGGGATGACGATGGAGGAAGAGAGGGAACAGAAAGCTGGCCTCTTCACAGAATTAAATATCCACACTGATTTTGACTGGGTAGAAAACAAAACTCGATCCCCCAGTAAGAGTCCATAGGGTTTGTCGGTGCGTTAAATGAGCAAAAGGCCCCCTTTAACACGCATAAAACTCCTTTTAAAACAAAATAAGAAACAAACTTACAAAAGGAACAGACAAAACAGACAATACATTTTATACAATGCTGTGTTTCTCGTCCCCACATAGGCACCACATAGATTAACTTGAATCTTCATCTCAAGTAAATTACTTTTTTGCTCATTTCATTATGTGTGTATTTTATACAGTGCAGATTATATGGGCTTTGATTAATAAGAGTGTGTGTCTGAGTGTGTATGTGTGTGTGCATATGTATGTGTGTGTGTGTTAAGTGTTTCTTGTGTCCCCCTAGTGTTTGTCCACATTCACTGTGTGTGTGCTTGTGTTGTCGGTGCTGTGTGTGTTGTTGCCTCCACACAGTAGTTTGGTTTTTCCGAGGTGGTGAAGCCTGGCAGACACACACACTGGTAGGAACCCTGGGTGTTGATGCACTTGGCATTTTTACACAGCACCATCCGAGTGTTGAGCTCCAAGCACTCGTTCACATCTGGAGGCAGAGGAAAAACGCAACATTTAATTGGAAAGAAGAGTGATATTGAATGTTTGGCCCAGTTTACCCACATTTTATGTTGCAACAAACCATTTAGTAAATCATGCTAAACATTTCACAGCATACAGTCAAAATCTGTCGATTTTCAGATTTGAATTTTTGGTTGAAACCTGATTTTATAATGTTCTACTTCTGCGGGTAACCAACCAGGTCTCATCAATCTGTGTATAAATAACATCATAATAACAATAACTTTGAAATTACATGCAGTGCATACACAAAAGTCCAGTATTACATGCCAGTCAACATCAACTTCTGTGGACAGCAGATGTACAACATAAACTCATGTGCAGATGTTACATAATTATTGAGTATACAGGAACATTAGCTCATTAGCTGAAAAACTCATGGGCAGAATACCAAAATGACTTGGTTAATTTTGGGAAAAAGGTTATAGGAAAGTTTATGGTTAAGGTTCTGAAACATTAGCTAGCAAGTTAATATTAGCAAGCTACTATTAAAAACAAACACTGGACAGAAACACTGGTTACTAGAAACTAAATTTAGCCTAAACAACAACAAAGACTTTTTTCATCAAATATTTTTAAAAAATTACAAGAAAATTGTATTTCTAATTTTAAAAATAATAAACTTAATCATTAGATCAGTGATTATGGATCGAGGTAAAATTAAACTAGTCCTAATCTTGCTGAGGGCCCTCTATAAGACCGTCAAGGGCCTCTGGGAGTCCCCAGGGACCCACTTTCAAAACCACTGTCCTACACCATCATAAAGTGCATTATTGTGCTGTCATGAAAATGAGCTCAGTGCTTGCAGGTACACAGGAGAGGATATGTTAATTCATAAGATGGCATATGAAGACCAAAACATAATTATTGCACAACCCTCTTATTCAGGGAACAAGAGGGCTCTTGATAACTCAAAATTATACCCTTTACCTAACACCGACCTCACCACTGCACTCCAAAATCATTTCACAGGCTTGCCACTTTAGAGTTCACATGAACCAGTAAAGCTTTAGAGATGCTGAGAGGCTTGTTCACATGAGTTTGATTGTGTTTCCAAGAGCAACCAAACTGACAGTGGAGGCCAGTTAAAGGTCTTGTCTGTGGTGTTGTATTGCTGGTGGAGAGCTGAGCGGCAGCATTCACCTTCAAACCATGAAGTTGCATACTGGCCAATGGTTGACCATAAAAAGGATAAAATGTCTGTTAATTCTACAATTAACAGACATTTTATCCTTTTCTCCCACCATTGGTTTCCATTCATTCCACTATGAAATGAAAATGAACTTTCAGAGACTTCAGACTGTCTTCACAGCAGTATTCCATCACTGGAATAAAGTCGTCCACATTAGTTTTCCTAAAAGCAGCAGTACTGTTGGGTTTTGAGGACTTGAAACTGGGCAGAGTGAAATGGTCTCTGGGCTAGAAAGTCATCCCTTTGTTTTTGAGTATTGCTTGTTTATCTCTTACCAATGCATGCCATGCGTGACATGTCTAGGGTGTATCCATCGAAGCAGTCGCAGGTGTAACCCTCCTGAACTCGAACACACCGGCCATTCTCACAGCCATTCAGTATCCCACACTCCTCTGCTCGCAAACCCTCAAAGGCCTGGTATGGTCCTGTAGGGCACAAACAGAACCTCAAATCCTCAGATAAAGACGTGAAATCAACTAAACAGCAGGCTAACTTGAATAAATTTGCTGTGTGAATCATTTTAACATCAATAATTCATTTTGAAAACTTATCCACCAAAAAGTGATCCAGATGGATTAAATCTGAAAATTGTATTTTCTGGAACAGATTACAATTTCTGATCTTGAGGATTTGGACCTGGAATTAGCAATCCAACCTTTAATCAGGATGTCTCATGGAAATGGAATCAGGTCAACTAGACTTAGTTATATGTCTTAAAAGACGTTTCACTCCTTATCCAAGTGGCGTCATCAGTTCATGCTGTTCACTAGACTAGACTGGTGAGTCTTGGCTGTGATCTCCATGTGTGGTGATTGGCTAATGGTATACAGGTATGCTTGGGCATGACCTCCAACCTGCAGTTAACTTAGCCCAGGGGTGTCCAATCATGTGCCATGGAGGGGAGAGGCTGCAGGTTTTCATTCCAACCAAGACCTCCACTAGGTGACTTCACATGATTGGACACCCCTGACTTAACCTGACACACACGCAACAGTGAGCGAGTCTGGTTGTGTTCACTTGTCTGCAACACAGTCACCAGAATAAAATACTGATATTTTACATTTCTGCAAACCACGGAAACATTGAAATGACACGTTTCTAAACCAACAACATTATTATTGTCACCCTGAGCTGGGTGGGCTCTGCTTTTTTTCCTTGCCACTGTAACACATAACTTTTGTTATGATTTGTCACTATACAAATAAAACTGAACTGAATTGATTTGAAAAACAATAATTCCCAAGCAACGTATATGAGATTTTTGTACACCACAAGCAAAGATCAATTCAGGGGAGAACAATGACATCAAGTGCACAAACCTCTGGTTCAGGTCCAAATGACAAAGGAGCTTCAAGGCAGTGCAAAGGGGGAATATACAGAGTGCAAAAAGGGCATGGAAGGAGGAAAGCATAGAGGCCATTTTTAAATATAGTTACACAGTTATACATATAAAGTTACACAGTCCATTAGATGAGCAGGTGTTCCTGGTGTGAGCATGAACATTGCATTGAGTGCACTCAATTCTCAACTTAGCTTTAGCCACTTTCATTAACTCATTAGCTACTTTCATTAGCTTTGTTAGCTTGTTAGCTAAGGTTAGCTAGCTATCATTGTGGTTAAGGTTAGGAAAGGGTCATGGTTAAGGTTAGAAAATGTTTTGTTGTTATAGTTAGGGTTAGTAAACGGTCAGCCAATGTTAGGTGGCTAAAAAGGAACACTGAGTTTGACATGAGAATCGAATGCAGATCTTCCAAATGAAAGTCATGTCCTCCACCCCAACCTTCTTCCTATGCAGACTTTGTTGGTCTTTAAACAACGTCATGGTACAAACTTCACTGTCACGTCATATGGATGTGGATGGATGCTATAAGTTGAAATGTTCATGTGAAATGTATTTTTGGTTGTAAAACGGCAGTGCTTGGCGTGATAGTTTTGGCTTCATCACACTCAGTCGAACACACCCTACCACAGATATCCTGCTCCTCCCTCGCAAACTGACTGTTGGCTCCCTCTGCTTTCAACCTCATTTCAGATCAATTTATTATTTTTTATTAGGAGAAACCATCAAAGAAAGTGTTGTGATTTTGACTATATGGTCCGTCATCTTTTGCCCATTGCTTTCCACACTGGATTGCTCAATTCTGAACTGGGGTGTTAAACTACTGTTCACTTTTATTTCTCAAATGATTATTATAACGGACTTGTTATCAAGTAAGAGATTCCAGTGGCCTTAGATAGGAGCTACCAATCAACATTTCCTCATTTGTTTAATTGTTACAAGGTATCATGTTTAATTTTACATTGACACACTGGTTGTACTTGTAAAGTATAAAATCATGTGAAATTACCCATAGACCAGCAGGGAATTTGTGTCTCTAAACCAAAACCCTGCAACAAATAACTCAAAGGAACACTGTATCACTTCTGTAACAGTAGAATTATTTTTTACCATTATTATGATTATTATTGTTATTGGGATATGTTTGTCGCTGTGTAACAACTACAATACTTCCACAGTTGGATGTAGAGGTATGATACAGTATACACGGGCATACTTAAACCTGAATCTATCATGAATAGGTATATCTAAGTGGACTGCAGTCAGCTAAACAGTGTAATTTCACATCATAACTCTGGAACAAGTGTTGGGCGCCCTGGTGGCTCACCGGATATGAGCGCGTACCATGCACCAAGGCTGAGTCCTGACTGCAGTGTGCTGGGTTTGAATCTGACCCCAGGCCCTTCTGCTGCATGTCATCCCCCCTCTCTCCCCTGCCTTTCCTGTCTCTCCCTACTGTGACTGTCAAATAAAGTTGAAATGCCAAAAATAAAAAAAAAAAACCTCTGGAAAATGTGTATTACATTTGAATTGCATAGTAATACACAAATGAAAACATAGTGAAGCTCAGCGGAAAAATGTACCAACTGATGCATGACGTCACTGCAGTGGGCACATATGTGATAATATGTTCACAAAACCTGGCTAAAGCTATTCCTTACATCTCCTTTCTCTAAAAAATATGTTTGTTATCTGACTCTCTTTATATTCCAAAGACACAAAAACAATAATCATTTGGAAATGTAGACATGCCAGGGTAAGTTAACCCAGTGGTGGTTTTGGGCATGCTAATCAATGTAGATTGTTAAAATGGTTTTTAAATGTTTGAAGTGTACACAATGCATGAAATGATTAAAACCACTACATGTAACAACTTTTTATGAAATGCAAGATTTCAATTCAAAACCAGTTATTAACAAAACATTCATATTCCCTCACAGGTTCTTATACTAACATGTAGATATTTGAATGGCCACAAGATGGCAGCAAAGCACTGTCACTTCTCTTTGAGTCAACAGGCATCATCTGGGAATCTGAACCCGGGCCCTGTCTTATTGCTCTTAGACAGCCTGGCTGTCTGGCCACTGTGGAGGTACATACACGCTTCCAACCTACTCACCCGCAGCATTTTACTTCTTTGGTATCACTTTGTGGAACTGCCTCCCCCTGCAAATCCTGATTTGGAAACTTCACTTTGTAATTTTTTAAAGCAGAGGTGTCAAACTGGTGCCACAGAGGGCCAAGAGGCTGCAGGTTTTCATTCCAACCAAATACCCCTGCAAGTGTTTTCACTGTTTAGTCCCTCCTTTCTGCTTTACAGTGCCAATCGCCTGATGTAGTTTTTGGTTGGAATAAACTCTACGCCACAGAAGCTATCTGTCTGTATGGCCTTGACCATACTTGTTGCAAACCCTCCACTCTTTGTATGATCTTAACATGAGTCTTCACCACAGACCCACAGATTTCTTTTCCAGGTTGCTCTTGTAAAAGACTCTCAGGTTTCAATGCTATTCCTCTGTTAGCATAAAGGACACATAAAACACAAATACTCACTCTCCTCTTCCTCGTAAAGGGGTAGGACGGCCTGCTGGTCAGGTGATGGTGCATAGTCTGGGCTGACTTCATATTCATGGACTGGGCCAGCAACAAGGGCGTCACGCCCATATGGCCGCCGGCCAGCACCCATAGGCAGGTTACACATGGAGGCATAGTCCTCTGGAAGAGAGGTAGACAGAGCAAAATGATGCATAAATCATAATTACATCTGTGTGTCTATCTATCTATCTATCTATCTATCTATGTATACATACATACATACATACATATATATATATATGTGTGTGTGTGTGTGCGTGTGTGTGTGTGTGTGTGTGTACATATATATATCATAGTATGCACCCATAGTATCATCTCTCCTCCATTAGAACTTTTCAAACACACAAAATGACTGATGATGAATGATAAATAGTTTTCTTATAAGTTGTTTATACATATATAAATAAGAAAAATACAAGAAAATAATTTAGAAATTTCCTCCAAAAATTATGTAAAAAAAAAACAAGAAAAATAAACAAAATGATTTTTTTTTTTTGTTTGGTGAATTAAAACCTTTGAAAATAAAAGGCTCCTGGGTTTGAAAGAGTTAAATCTATTACTGCAACTACTACTGTGACTACTATCAAAGCTAAGTACTGCTTCATTTACCAGTACTAATGCTGCTACTTCGACTTCACATTTTCACAACTTCAAATTTAAATCTTCCAGGTTATTTTTCTAATTTGTGGTTGCCATGACTCAGTTTCCTCATGTGACTAAATAAAGTTTCATTTTATCTTAGAATGACAGGAGGAGAAAGAAAGAGTAAATTATTCCTATTACTACTGTTACTAGCATATTCAAAATATGGCATGAATGAAAGGGAAAGGCAGACTGCGAAAGAGAGATGGGGCAGATGTCCTTTGAGAGAAAGGCAAAGGAAGAACAAAGTGAGGGACCACAGCCAAGTACAAAACCACAATTTATCTTCTTAAAATACTTCAATAACGACCATAAGTGTCACGCAAAAAACAGAAATAGGTTTGAAAAATTAGCGAGGGCTCCTCTCCTGTAAAATGGAGTCACATCAATCCAATGTCAGTAGTTTCACAGGAACTTGAAAGTAATTCCAATGCCATCCTCGCCTAGTTTAGCAGACAGTTGAGGAACCTAGGGAGGTGAAAACATGAATACTCAGCTTGGGTACTGGCTTAGCAACTTGCTTCCCCTCCAAATGAAGATTTTATCACAGGCATGTGAGCAGGAAACACTGCTTGTGTCTGCATGTGTGGAGGCATCATCTACATAAACTGGAGTGTGTGCTTAATGGAAAAGAGATGCAAACCATGTCATAATAATGACACAAGACAATATCCTCAGGATCCAATATCTTAGCCTGTAAAATCTGACCAAACCAAGGCAGTGAAGGAGCTCACTGTTTGGCCGATACAAAAAATTTAGAAAGCTCAAACCAGGAAATAACAACAGGCTGGTTATAAAATTCTATAGCGGAAGGAAACCAGAAATATAAATTTTCATATAGCAAGGGGTCTTTTTACTACACAAAACTGCACATAATATTGCTTAACATACCTTCTGCTAGCTTTAACGTCAAGAAACATACCACTGTGCTGTGGCTTCTGCTGTGGCTATGCTATCAAACACAAGAAACTCAACGCACATCCTGAAAATGATTGTCAACAATGCTTTTTAACAAGTTTTACTTAGCATTTATGATAATACATTGCCTTGTATACATTCAAATCATTCTGCTGCTAATTTGGATTATGCAGTGTTCATTTGAAATAAATTCAGTCTGAAGAGCATGGCACAAGTGCATTTAGGATGTGTGTAAGTCCACTTTTGCTATTTTAATAGCGGAAAACAGGCTGGTTGCTCAAGGCGCCTGGTTCAAAAGGCTTGTACTGAGTCTCTTCATTAGTCATGGCTGTGTTTTGGGCGTAACATGTAGTAAACCAATCAGAGCTCCTATCCCCTTTAAAAGCCAGGTGTGTCACACCTTGGTGGGTTGCTGTTATAATGGAGGATTCTCCAGGTAAGAAGGAAGGCTTCTCTGCAGAGGAAATGGATCTGCTCATGCATCAAGTGAAAGTGCACAAGGTGAAGCAGTGTCCCTGTGTGTGGAACAAGCAAAGTGGACGCCCACTGGCGCCCCCTATGTAGGCCACCATTACTATCTTGAAAATGAGCATCAACCATGTAGGGTTGAAACAAGGTCAACTGAACTCTTTGTAGATTCCTGAAGACGTTCCAAGAAGTTTCTTCAGTTCTTCCTGGATGAGAATGAAACGTCTTCAAGAATCTACAAAGAGTCCAGCTGACCTCGAATCAACCCTACATGGATAACAACAATCTGGATGACTGAGAACCTACATAGTCAATAAGGTTCAAACTTTCAGCTGCCTCCAGACAGCAACGCAGCAACACTGCAGCTGAGCACAGCTCATTTACAGAGCAACAGCCCATTGAGCTCAGATGGACACAAGACACTTTGCTATTTACACAACATGGACGCTGGACAGGAAAATTACAACTGCACTGATTGGAAACTAGTGAAGACATGCTTGGTGCCACTTTGTGCTGGGTGGAAGAGAGGGCCCATTCATATAATTGGTGGTCACGACATGTAATCTGTGCCCCAGATTTCATGCTCATTTCATGAAATTTTATGAGTTAAACACATGTAGTATAGCTATAACACTGGCATAACGGCTTTCCTTTAGTTTTAGTACACATGCAGTGTAGATGACGCCTGCACTACACTTCCACTACACTGGATTTATTACATACATGCTGATGTAATGGTATAAATTCCATAATTTCTTTGAATATTCCCCAGACATTACCATAGCAGGGAGGAAAAATCTACGTTTATGGCCACAACAGAGCCACATACTGTGTGTGTGCTATTCATAATGTTCATTAGCTAATGATGAGTTAATAAGGTGTTACAAGATAACTTGAGGCAATACATAACGTTTGCCTAAAGCTCTGTTCAGGAAACTGACCCCATTGAAATATGCAGTGAAAAACAGCAAGGGAATGAAGGATATGAGGAAAAACCCCAATAACCCTGGAATTAGCAGCGGCAGTGTGTACCACTGTTGAAAGCAGTGAGTGTACCAGTGTTTCTGGGTGGACACAGGGCACAATCCATGCCCCAGGCCTCTCCATACAGACAGCAGCACTCTGTATATGTGGTCTTCCTGTTGTTGGGTCCCAGTGGCTGAGTGCAGGTCATACTGTCTGTCAGCGTCTGCCAGCAGATACCCAGGTAGTCCACCTGCTCTGCCTTGCGGTGCTCTGAAACTGCACACAAAAACACACAGATACATACAGCACTTACTAGCACTAACTAGTGTTCATTTGTATTGTGTAAAAAGGCCACATTTCATACTTTCATTAAAAGACAAAAATAGAGAAATGCACTTGGCAATATTCTGATGTAATTTATGGTCATACAACCACAATGAAGACATGTTAGAAATAAGATGTGCGACATTTCTGGAGGCTATTGTGGACAGGCATTTTAAAGACAACTGAAGTCCTGCACACTGCCAACTCACCTGCAACCTTTATTTACTGTACTGAGTGGAATTTTCCACATAGCAAGTATTTGGGATATTCTAGTACTCAGAAGTACAGAAGAGGATTAGGGCCAAGCAAGAAACAAACCAGCAAAATTCTGAGATTAATCTCAAAATTCCGAGTCAGAACATCAGTTTCAAAATATTGAGATTCTGACTTTTTTTCTGCTTCTTTCAGACTTCTGACTTTAATCTCAAAATTCAGACCTTTTTTTTTTTTTATTTAATTTCAGAATTCTTAATTTTTTCTCACAATCCCCACCCCGCACCCCCAGGATGCTCAGCATTCTAACTTTTTTTTCCCCTTGGAAATCTGACTTTAATCTCAGAATTCTGACTCCTCTTCCATACTGAAGTATGCAGAAGTAACTGTGTCATTTTAATTTTGCCACAGTTGTTAAACAGTAAAGTGTATAGTTGCTAAAAGAGGCTTACTTACCGGCTATGTCAGAGGCCAAGACACAGCGGTTGCTGACGGGGTCCAGCTCCATGGGGTGTGAACAGAAACACATGTATGAACCGTCTGTGTTCAGGCATTCTCTCCCAGCACACACTGACTCATCCAGACACTCATTGATGTCTGAAGGGAAAAAAGAGAAAAAGAAGCATTTAAAGAAAAAAAATCATCAATAGAAATTGTGCAGACCTTTTTTTTTTTTTTTTTTTTACAATGCCAGCTGCATTTAATGATCCTGCACACCCACAAACAAAGGTAGACACATGCATACGCGCGCGTGTGCTTGTGCACACACACACACACACACACTCATTTAACATAACTCACTTAGCCAATTTAGTTCCCACTCCCTCACAACTAGGTTTTTTTTTTTTTTTTTTTTTTTTTTTATCATTGAAAAACTTTTTCCAACCTATTTCAGCTCAAAAAAGGAAATATGTTTTGGTCTATGGTATGAAACATTGCCTGCTGCAGCCAGCACACAATGAGTGTAAGACTTCATAGCTGACCAAGTGTATGAGCTTCAGATTCAGATTCAGATTCAGATTCAGGTGTCAAATATTATAGAATTATAATCCTTAAATAAAAGCTGACATCTGTCCTTCTGTCCATTTTCTTGGAATATGTAGGATATAGATACACATTTCACATTTCATAACTACATATAGCCAGTGTCATAGTTGAATAATGAATCAAACAGTCATTCAGACCATGCCTATTTCGAAAATACCATCCCTCCACTCCTTAATATTTAAAAGCATCTGCACATATAAAGAAGATGAGGCTTCTGGCCAGACCTGCGGTGGTTTTCTTAAATTGTATTATGACTCTTCAGGTCAGGCATAATGGGCCTCAAACCAAAAACCACAGCATCCAAGAACCAAAAACCTCTACTGGGCGTTGCTCTCTCCCCAGTCCTCTTCTGTCACTTTGTTTAATAAAACAGATTTTCCTTTATTCTAACCTTACATATCCTTACCACTAACAGCAAATGATAACTAAATAAATTACATTAAATTAGAAATAAATTATATTCATTCTAGAGAATGAACTCCACTACACTGGGTATTTAGAACAGCAAATGGAAAAGCTCTACCGTCAATAATTACTGCGTTATAACAGTCACAAATTAGTATCACATTAAGTAGTATCACATTATATGAAAAAGTCAAAGATTATTACCTGACCACTGAATTATTTAAACTGAAAGCCTAAAAGGCCTATAATATTGTGGCGCTTAGCTTTTTCTGCTTCCTTCCAGTGGTAGTCCAGATGGGGAGATTACTCTACAAATACCAAGCTTCCACAGATAAACAATAAACTTTGAGTAGGGTTTTGAGTAATTTTTTTTTTTTTTTTTACTCACAGTGGCTTCATGGCTTTATAGCAGTTATAGAACTGTGGAAATTAAATGTGGAAGCCTTAAAATACAATCATGTGTTTTTCACATTAAGGAATTAGGATAAACTTAATTTGTAACTGGTTGGGCTTTTGGTATGATCCTTGATGTCAAACGTGGATGTGCTTTTCTCATTTGCATCCACCCTGTGGTTGGTGTCCTGCATTAGCTGCTGTGCTCTCCACCCTGTCCTTTCTGAATAATACGTTGCTGATGTTGCAGAACACCACAAGACTGGGTGGAGGCATGTCCTAAGTGGTGGTCTGGGAGCATTGTGATCTATTTAGCCCCCAGTGGCCATCCTGGCTCACTTGGTCCCGTAGGTGAGATCATACATAGCCGCCCTCTCCCAAACAAAAAGGAAAGGTTCCTATGTTACACCACAGGGCAACAGGCACTCTTTATAATGCAATGTAAATCAGCCCCCTGAAGCCTGTGTTAACATCTTAAAATACTGCAATCATAAAGCATCATTCTCTGCAAGACTCTACAAACATTAGAAAACATTTATTCTTACAACTGAGTTCATCTAGCACCTGCACCTTGTAGCACATGGAATTCCTTGCAAATCTGCAGCCATTATATTATTCATATAAATAAAATTTATATTATTAATAGTTATGGTAGTAATGTTATTTAAATACTGAGAAGGAACATGAAATCCGAACACATAAGCCAAAGAGTTTGCATTTAACAGTCAGGTGGAGACTCGCCACACATATGTTCTGATTTGCACATACACGTAAACACACAGCCATGATGAGCTTTGTTCAACCCTGACCTCTGCACTCCAACTTGGCGGGGTCGTAGTCATGGCCGGTCTTACAGTAACACTCGTAGCTGCCCAGAGTATCCAGACAGAAGCCTCCTTTACACACCTCCTGGCCAAACAACGCACACTCATCTGCATCTGCAAAAAAGGCAGAAAGAGTACAAAAAAGGGTGTAACACTATACACACTGCGAGTGCACAAACTCACACACATAACATAAATGTTCTATTCCAACACTGGCTTTTCACAGACATACAATGTACATCCCGGATTTAGATCAACAGCATTGCTGTAACATTTCAAAATGTCTTCATTTAAGTGTGGTGTAAATGTAGAATTCATGCAGCACTTGCATAAATGGTGTCTGTGCAACACCTAAACCAGATTCAGTTTATAAGCAGTGTTGAATCTCCAGGGAAAGTAGTTATGACCTGCTTAAAAGGTCATTAAAAGTTGCTAGAAGGTTTCATACCCAAATTTGTATGGAAACCAATATGTGTGCTGTGTATGAGGAATGCTTTTGGCATCAGTTGAACAAATTTGTCACCAAATACTCTTGAAGTCAAAGCACTGATGGGATAGTTTGCTCACTTTGGAAAATATGATCATTTCACTATATGTCATTACAGCTTTTAGCTGTTGTGTAGGACAGTAGTGTTGCTCTCTTCCTCTCCTTGTTACTGAGTGCTGGATACTGGCTGGATGCTCCAAATGCTAACTGTTAGCCTCTTGCCATTGAGCTGGACTTCCCCTCAGCTAACATTCTTGAAAAAAAAACAAAAAAACAAAAAACCCCAAAAAACCCAGACTTTATCCACTCAAATAAAGTTTAACATCACTTTACAAGCAGTGTTTTCTGGAACTAAAATGCACATACATTATTTAGCATTATTTTGGTCAAATTACTGTTTTGATGGTATTTTTCTTGATATCAACATCCAGAATTAACCAGTAACTTGCTTCCATTTGTTTTCTTCATTGAGCACATGAATGCATGTTGGAGGACAAAAACAGCAACTTTCTCCTGAGTACTTAAAGATTTTTTTCTTCACTCCCCTCTGTCACACATGTTCCATGTACCTTTCAGACACATGCCAGCCAGCTGTAGCTGATAATAGCTTAGACCACACAAGGAAACTGTTCAACTGTTTTCCAACATTTTTAACACCACTATGGACAATAAAAAAAATTGCTACACATCACTAAACTAAAACCTTGTTTATTTGAGTGGATTAAGCCAGTATCCAGCACTCAGTAACAAAACTCACTAGAAAGTTGCTAAACAGTCACCAGGGGAGTCAAAAACATTGAAAATCACTAAGTTGGCCACGCTGTCTTCATGCAGGCATGAGAAGGTATTGCCACACTGTAGTGATCCCCTTGGAGGTATGGACACCTGTCTGAAAAACTGTAACCCAGTAACTGTATTGTCAAAATATATAAGAACCCAAGGAAGTTTCCTAATTTATGATTTATCCTCACTTATAACTGATTCCATTTTCTGATTTTTAAGTTAGGGCCATTCTGATTAATTGTCAGCAGGTGTTTATATCCGATGTCAAATGGTCCAAGTAAGTGTTGCAGGTAGTGGTTCTCAAAGGAAATGGTGGAAATCCGACTTCATACACAGGAAGCACAGAATGCACAGTGGCATGTGCAAACACCGCTAAGTGTGAGGGTATACACACAAACACACAATGTTGTGGTCTTCTTTAGTTTTAGCATCATGTATTGTAGCAAGAATAGAAAAGCCGGGTGTCAGTTAGCCCTGAAAAATGGTTTTCCTGACACGTCCCTTAAAATTGCTCTCTCCCTCGCTCATTTGTTCAGTGACAGTTTTCCCTGCACTTGACTGCTTCTCCAAAATGAAGTTACTGAATTAGCACTGATGAAACAGTTTTTTTAAAGCACAATATCTTGTTTACTGGAAGGTAGTGGGTAGGACAGGAGGGGAGTGCTGAAAAAAAAAGTGAGATATGTGTAACAGAGACGTGACAGAATAAAAAGAGAAGAAAAGGATGGAGAACAATGAGAGGAAGAGGGAGGAAAGTGAAAGAGGAGTGAACACATGTGGAGCTCATATGTCTAATATGTCAGACTGACAGCTCCAGCCAAGTGCTTCAACAGTCACACTTGGGCATGCAGCTAGCAGCGCTGTTACAACATCACATCATCCCTCTAATTAAAGATGACATGGATAGCTGAGGCAAGGATCACTGAGTTCTCAGGTCATTCCCAAAGCTCATAATCAATAATTCAAGTCAAAAATTCAAAGCTGAAATTTGATCCAAATCAGGGAAAAACCTATCTTGCTCTTAAGATGTCTATCAGCCCTTTGCACTGAATACCTATTCTGTTATTATTGGCAAGCTGGGCATTGTCATTTTACATATAAAATTTTGAATGTTCCTTAGAATGCCAAAATGGTGCCAGTAAAGGTTCTACATGTATCCAAAGGTTTACAAAAACAAACAAAAAAAAAAGTGCCAAAAAGTTACCAAAATTATTAAAAATGGTTCTGGATAGCATAACAAGTATGTCAGAGTCAGTTTATTTGCCATTTGCAGTAAAATAAATAAATAAATAAATAAATAAATAAATAAAAAATAAACACATTGGAAAACGATTGAGAGAGTTCACATTTAGGACATATGGGACTGTGAGACAACAATTACAATAGGTAAAATAAATAATAAAAACAGATTGATGCATAAGCTCTCAAAATGTGCCATCCCATGCATGTTGGGGCGATGCAGTTAGTGGCAGAGTGGGGTTTGAACATTTTGGCCTGATGGTAATGATAGGAAAGGTCTTGATCTCACCAAAATTGACAGGGTTCGTCCTTTGTTCATCCTTTGTTCGTCCCATTTGAGCAATGCTCAATGCTCATCAAATTGCAGCAAATGAGACAGCAAATTTGATATTTTGTTCTGAGGGTGGCGCTAGAGGAAAGTCCATGTGGTTACCAAAATTAACAGGGTTGTTTCTCTGGAGAGCATGAATGTTCTCACCAAATATCATGGCAATCTGCCCAACAGATTGTGAGATGTCAAATTTGACCCTATTTGGCCTATAGGGTGGTGCTAGAAAAAAGGTGGAGACGACACTAAAATTGTTGACATTAAAATTGTTGAGTTCATTTCCTGGAACGTATGAGTGTACTCAGCAAATTACCCAGCAAAATGTCCATTACATTTAGAGATGTCGTGAATAGGTCAAATGATCAGCCTGAGCATGGTGCTACAGATAGGATCATAGGATCACTGGGATCAAGATCTCTTGTTGACTAAGGATCTCTCCCTTTGAGCAGTGTGAATGAATTGCCAAGTATTTCTACCTTTTGCATTTTACAGTTTACAGTTACCTTTTGATACATTTTCTGTACAAAGCCGACAATTTGGCCTGGCAGTGGCACCAAAGGAAAGATAATGACGAAAGGCCATGAGGTCACCAAAACGGGCAGAATTCATCCTGAGAAACATGAATGTGCTCACCAGATTTCATGGTAATCCTCTCTACAGATTTTGAGATATGTGGTCTTGGGCTTAAGTGTTGAACAGATGGATAGATGGATGGGCCTACACCAGTGCATATGTCGCAGCAACCGAAATAAATCCAAAACAAACTTACTTGGCAGACTATTACCGTATGGGTTACACTGATTGCACAGTGACCAAAAATGTTCTGTTTAACACCAAAAAGTTATCAAAAAAGGTTGTACAAGACACTTGAAGATTACTAAAAAAGGATCTACAAAGCACCAAAAAACCAACAATTTCTACATAGAACCTTACCAATAACAGTTCTGTAACTTTTAATAAATATTAAAAGTTTATTCACCAGCACCAGAAGTCCACTGATGACTGCTACGATTGCTGCCGAAGAACATTGTAATTTTTGAAACATTTAGCCTTTTACCAACAACCCATGTATGCTTCCTGTATGATGTAATCTGAAATAAAGATTTTTTTTTTTTTTTTTTTTTTTTTTTTTTTTTTTGCATTAGCACAGAAACACTGCTCCTACACTGAGCAGACAAATAAAATTTTTGTTCTTGTGAGTCAAACTTACCTTTGTAGCTGTCTGGGGTGGGTATTCCATATACAGAGTCTCCAATAGGAATATAACCTCTTCCAGATGGACAAATCTGGTTAAACTGATCTGAAAAGAGACAGAAATATAGGTACAGATGTTTAGCATCCCTCTCATGGTCACTAGATGTACAAGCATGTATACAATATAGATATGGTGGTCGCATTATTAGGTCCTCATTTAAACAAACAACTTATTCCACCTTAGAGTGAGCTATGAAAAAATGTAGCAAAAGTAATAAATAAATAAATAAATAAATAAATAAATAAATAATCCACACAGGGCTGAGAGGTTCAGTTACTGTTCAAGTAAATGTTAGAATGGCCAGCTCCCTGATTTAAACCACTTTAAAGATGATCTGATTGGTGGAATATGAGGATTTTGGCACTCAGTGTCCTCAGTTTTTGAGGAATGGCACCGAAATCAAAAGCCATCAGTTAACCAAAACCCCTCATTGATGGGAGAGATCACAAGAAATGGCAAAAATGACTCAAGGCACAGGTAATAAAGAATCAAGAATTAGTACCCCCTTATTAAAATTATCAAAAATAATTGCATAAAAAAAATGATACACTTTCTGACTCAAATGTTCTGGTCAAGCATTTGGGAACTACTAAAAATACTAATACTTAAAATACTAAAAAAAAAACTCCAGACCCCATATAGACATTTGCCACGACGTGGAATATGATCTTTGCCACATAATATCTGCACTTCTTTAGCCAGATTTTTCCCTCCTTCCCCATTCCTCACCAGTGTCATTGACAGGACAGGGGTGAACCTCACAGTTGTCCCCCCAGCCAGCTCCCAGCGTGCAGCAGCACTCCTGCAGGGTGATGTGGCTGGTCAACACATTCTCGCACAGGTTCTCGTCATTTAGGGGATAGAAGCAGTCCTTACGCTCCACTGGCGGAACTGAGGAAGGCATGGAGGACGAAAGAAGGAAAGACGAGGAAAAGAGAAGAGGGAACATACAATTGGAGACAAGAGGAGAAGATGAGATGTGAGACTATATGCATTGGCTTAGTTCAGTGGTTCTAAACAACATGGCAACCTGCAGGTTTTCACTGAAAACAAACACTATAGCAGCTGCTTTCACTGATTCAGAGTGACCTCAACCAGTGTAATGCTTGGCTGAAATGAACACGTGCAGACTCTTGGGTTATGATGGTTGAGAACGAGTGGTTTCATAGACAAGATTTAGGTATTCATCACAGACATACTGCCTTGTGTAATTAAATTGGTTTTAAACACGCCCTATTTAATCAGACCACTAAATGGTTTGTATGTAACTTTGTATGTGACGTCTTTGCAAAGCCACTCCCCTCTCCCTCCCTGCCTTTTACCCCCTTTGTGAAGATCTGTGCCTGTTTTTCTTGCAATCCAATATTGAATTGTGTTTTATAATGATTTTTGTTGTTGTGTTTTTTTAATAACCTTCTTGTTTTGATTGAGAACATGGCTTCTTCAGCTTAGTGCCATCACTTGCCTCAGTTGCTACAGTCATTCGCTTCTTGGATTCTGTCTTTGTGAAGTTTAGGAATGGGACAGGGAGAGAATTTCTGTTAAACAGTATGGGGAGGAGAAGGAGGAGCTTGAGTCTTGCACAACTTGAGGCAAAAAACATTGAAGAGGAAGAGGAAAGGGTTGAAAACAGCAACATGGCTCATCTGAGCATGTTGGTATTGGTTTATAATTAATGATGAAATTATTTTGGTGAAGAATCCAAATTGGTTTGTTTGGGTTTGGTTTACGTTCAGTGTGTAAATGTAGGAATGGCAGACTAAAAATACAAAGGAAAATTCAAGCTGTACTAGATAATTTTGCATGTTGGCACTGTTGTACCCCTGCAATTCATGCAGGGGTACAACAGATTTCACAACAAGTAACCAATATCCCTTGATTTTCAAACTGAAGTTTTTGGTTGAAACAGCCACCTTATAATGTTCTGCTTCTCAAGTAACAAAGCTGTCAACATTCATAAGCCGCATAACTAATAATTGTCTGTGTAAAGCAAATGTTTCCCCAGGGACAACTTTCCAGCAGAAAGAAACAGGGAATCTGTTGGGTTTCTTGTTTCTCTACTATAATTTGTAGAGCGTGGTCCTTACCTGCTCTACCTGTAAAGCGTCATGAGATAACTTCTGTTGTGATTTGACGCTATATAAATAAAGTTTGATTGAAGTTTGATTGAGAAAGAACATTTCGCTCCCCCCAATTTCAAGTCACCAAAGCACAACTCTGCTGCTGCTTTTAAGAAAACTAATGTGAACGACTTTATTAAAGTGATGTAATACTGGTGTGAGGAAAGTTTGAAGTCTCTGAAAGTTCGCTGTCATATCATAGTGGACTGAATTGAAACCAATGGCTGCATAAAAGGTAGGAAAAACTATATCAGTTCTAAAATATGACTGCTTGCTTTGGGAAAAAATCAGCAGAAACGTGTGTAAAATGTGTAACGATACACATTTTGAAGATATTAGGCTTAACATACAGAATCACTGGTATGGTCCTTTAAAGTGGTAAAGAGGTTCAGCCATTGGTGGTGAGTACAGCATCATTTGATCAGTGCTGGGCATTCAGCCCCAGTTCTGCATTAGGAAGAAGTTCATGGGCAGACTTGGACCCAAACTCTGTAAGCATGAATCGGCTGGCTGTCAAGCATAAGAACTGGACTGCCTTTGGTAGGACGTCACTGGGACAGATGTATTTTGTTTGACTTTGGCAGGGACCAAAGTAGCAAAAAAGATCTGGGCCATTGCCGGAGTCATTCTGGCCTGATGCTGGTTGTGTCGGCTCAGTTCCGGCATGCATAATTGGCCCAGTTTACTGGACCGATTCCAGCTCAACATAGCTAAACATGGATAATGTGCCACAAGTGCATGGCTAGATAAAATATTATGATTCAAGACCCATGTGGAATACCTTATTGAAAAACTGAGAATAAAACTGAGAAGAAAGCTTTGGATAATAGAAAAAAATATAGTCTACAGTCATGTCTGGTTTATGTTTATGTTGTCATTTTGTATTTGCATATTGCCCCTTTCACTTTTGAATGCAGTGTATCAGTGTGTTTGGTTACAGGAGATAGATATCACACTCACTATTGTGATTTCTGTTGGAAAGTTGGCTGGTCTGCTTTTAGATCTATTAACAATGATCACAAGACCACAAGACTGATTAACTTAGTAAAGGTGTGCACACGCCTTTAGCTCAGTCCATTTGGCCAGTCCATGTGACTTTTGTTAACGAGCTATGGTTTACTTGTAATTAGGCACTGTGAGCTGAAATGAACCAAACACAAAAATACAATTAAGTACATTTTTCAACTGTGGGTTGGGAAGCTGTCACAATATCAGATTTTTACTACATGATTACTGTGCCCAAAAGAATTTGCTATAACAATATCATGATATCTATGGAAAATTTAAAATAAATAAATAATGTTATCAATCAAATTCATTTTAACATTGTTTAGTGTCTGTTTTGTTTCTTTCTTAAAGATTTTTTTTTTTTTTTTGGCATTTCAACTTTATTTTATAATGACAGTAGAGAGAGACAGGAAGGGCATGACATGCAGCAAAGGGCCATGGTCAGATTCAAACCCAGGCTGCTGCAGTAAAGACTTAGTCTTGAGAGTTTGTAACCATAGCCTGTGACCATAACTGTACAAAACAAAAAAACAATTGCACTGAATGGATAATGAAAAGACAAGCAGGTGAACTGATCAACAAACGGTCCACAGCAGTAGCCACACTCTGTAGAAGTAGCTAGTAAACTAGTTACTAAGTCCTGCAGCCCTCTCTGCTGTCTTTTTACTTTGTTACTATCAAACACACACACACACACACACACAAATTATTAGGAAATAAATGACAGTTAATTTTAAGAATATTAGCTGACAATGATCTCATCACCTACCTGTATTGCACACTTGCTGTTTAAAAGCATACCAGTTTTTTTGTGGATATGTTGGCCATTTTCAATCTGATACCAATCCCTCAAACAGGGAAAAAATAAGACACAACATTTTTCAGTCTAACTATATGTACATAACTGTGGTGTTAATGACTGCCACCCCCCACACCCCCACACCCTGCCCACCCATCCTTCCCTTGGTGACATTTTCCAAGCAGGGGCTGTATAGTGGGACAATTAGAAGCTGTGGAGCTGATTGGCCCCATGATGGATGTTGCCATGTTCTCTCCTCCGAACACACATCTACTTCATCCTGCCTTAATCATGTACCTGGAGAGCAACACACACACACACGCACGCATGCACGCACACACGCACACACGCACGCAGGCACACGCACACGCACACGCACACGCACACACACTTCCCTTTCCTTTCCTTTCCTTTAATGAGTTTCAGTCCTGCCTGGTGAATGCCAGAGATAATTACAGATAGCCAGCCATTTGTTTCCAATTGCTCATTCACAGAAAATACACTGTGGTGGCAAACAAGTAAAACGGTCCTTTTGCATTCCTACACTAAATTCCTATGATTATGTAAGTAATGTGTGTTTGTGTACACACAGAGCCATCACTTCTTTATTTATATGATGATATGATGATAGAGAAAATAAATAGCAGAGAATGTGGCGGGTCTCACAGGAAGGAATTTAAGTATTAAAGTGACAATACCCCCAGTTTCCATCCTTCTCCGCCAATCTGACTTTTCTGAAAAATATTATCACTGGTTGGAGAGCAGTTGAGGAGAAAAGGGCAAGAGATTGGGAGGAACAGCTATGGAATCAGTCTTATTATGACTTCTGGAGCATTCTCACATTCAGGCAGGTGCAGTTGTCTGCCATGGAGAGCTCCAGGCAGGCTGACAGACATCACCCTGATCTCCCTAGCATGAAGTCAGAGTAACAAAATTCCACTCTAGGGACATTCCCCAGTGTTAGTGCTAATATGGTGGTTTGGCACAATGAGCTGGCCACCACCCAAGAGAAGGATAGCCAGGAACAGGCTTTATAACATACAGTAAGCTGAGGGGATATGCAAAATATGAAAGTCCATTGCAAGTTGACACATTACTTGAAGGCTGGCTACACTCAGGGCCAGCTCTTGGCATAGGCGGTATAGGTGGTCGCCTAGGGCACCATCTGCTGGAGGGGCGCCACCAGCACCAGTCACCCTCGGGGAATAATAATAATAATAATAATAATAATAATAATAATAATAATAATAATAATAATTTCCAATGTCCATTTGCGCCCTCCCTTTGTGTTCTGTCTAGAAAATAACAAATAAAATAACCAGATAAAGAAAGAAATAAACAAAGACATGTTTGTCACATGACATCTTGGGGGTGGGCACATCTCAGAGTCAGAGGAGTCACGGGGCTTTCACATAGCGCACGCACAGCGCTATGTTTTAACTTGGGCGCGGTGCCCTGTGACAACACCTCGGCGCGTCCAATAGGAGAGAAGAGTGGAATCAGAAAAAAATCTGGTGGATTTTGGCAGAACGGAAAAACAACAATGGAGGAAAGCATCATTGTGGCTGTCTCTCTCTGTGCAGAGCTGTGGGACACCAGACTACAGTCCTACTGTGATCTCATTAAAAAAGACCAATCATGGAGAGAGAAATCCAACAATTTGGGAAAACCAAGTATGTTTAAAAACTGCCAGAGATATATGATGTTTTTGCTTTCCACTATAGGAAGGAGATGTTTTTTTTCTTTTTTCTGCAATCAAAGACCAATACTGTTGTTGACTGAAGGAAATGATTTACAATATGGACAGGAGGTGTATGTATTTAGAAACCTAGATGATTGCCATCATGAGATATGCACTACTCTTGCAAAGACAATGCAGTATGGTCATACATTTATTACTCTGCACACGTGTGCGCGCTGCTCTGCGCCCATCTGTACCGTACCCAGCGCAGAGCGCGGCCCAAACCGCATGCTATGTGAAAGCCCCTTCAGAGGTCAGGTCAAGAGGCAGGTCAAAGGTGTTTTGACTAACGTTACTTTTTCGACATGAAAAGGCTGTCCAAACAATCCGGCATCTTGTCTGATGACTGTTGTCTGGACAGGGCTGATGATGTGTCCCTCCACTGAGATTTCCAAAACAACCAAATAGACAGATACGTATCTATCCATCAGAAATTCTGATGGTTTTCTAACTGATCAGTGTGGCTGCCAGCTTACACGACAACCAGACAGCAAACTGACTAGAATAAGTAATGGACCTTAACCCTTAGGATGCACTCACATTAGGCTCAGGTGCTCCGTATCGTGCTGAAGCACGAATGCCCCCCTTTCCCAGTACCCCGGTGGCCTGCTTATTATTCCAAGCCAAACCGTGCTTAAGTGTGATTACCTCTGGTATGTACGGCATCACGTTGAAATACAACACACACATGGCTTGACGTCATCATAAATCGACTTTTGTTTATACGCGGTTGCAGCAGCACAACGGACAACGACACAGACAACATGGCTGATTGCTGATTGCGCAAGGCGGTGATTTGCAGTTAATTGTACTGCGCGCATAAAACAATTTTGCGGAGGCATGAGGAAACGGAGAGGGACGGTCACATGATTTACGTCATGTCCACGTTCGCACGCTGTGTGTGTGACCGTGCATGTGCTCGTGCATGAACGCCCGTACCGAAGCACGGAACGGAGCGCTCACACTAGTCAAATAATCCGGATTTTGGGGTCAAACGTGCTTGAGCACGGCACGAATGGGCTAATGTGAGCACGCCCTTAGAAACCGACAGGCTTGTTTTTCATTCTGAGAGGTTTTATTTCACCCTCTAAACAAAATTAAATTTATTTCTTTTTATGTACTATGTATTTATATATACCAGACACTGCATAAGAAGATACACATTTCTATGTGTTAAGATGAACTAAATCTAGACCCATTTAGGGAAAGAAATTGCCTCTGGTTAAGCAATCGTTCCCACAGCATCTTGCCTCAATGCTAGTGAAAATTGACATAATTTATTTATTTATTATTTATTTTTATTTAACCTTTATTTGTTAGAGAGGGACAGTGTACATTAATAAACATTTTAAAAAAACAGTAAAATGTAAATGCACCCAATTATAGCCAAAAGGCTAATTTCCATTGGTAGTCCCCCTGCCAGAAGGATTATGGCTATACCTAAAAGCAACAGATTACAGTAGCAATAATCACAATCGTATTATCAATAACAAGAATAACAACAACAACAACAACAACAGCAACGCTGCAAGTAAATTAAGATTAGGCCATGTGCTACAGAGGGCTCAGGTTCAGAGGTTAGTGTTGACAAGCTTGGTTTTCGGTCAGCCATTTTTTAAATTTGACTTTAAAAGAGCTGTATGGGATTTTGCAACAATGGATTTCCCGTCAGCTTATAATTCTGTCTTCATGATACATATTAGGCTGTGGACAATGACAATAATAGTCAAGTTACTGGTAGATATTTGGAATCAAATGTAGTGATCATTTTATAGCATTTAACCCTGACCACAATCTATTCTACTCTGTTTAGTAAGTGCTCAGCACTGCCCCTAATGACCAAAAGACAGTATTGCACTTTTTTGGTTGGTTGGTTGGTTTTTCTATCTTAGACCAGTCACTGGCTGTAGACTGACTTTCACTCTTAATAGGCTTTGGTTAGGGTAAACACTGTTGAATGATAGTCAGGGGAGAAGTGATGTGAATGTGCTCCCGTAATACCTTGCACTAAGTGAGTTTGCTCAGTCAGTGAAATGGAACAATAAACCAAATGGAAAACAAGACCGAAATATATCACAGTCAGTGATTCAAATCTTTGCGCTATTATTGAAAAAATTCCATGTCAATTACCACTAGGTGACTAATGTTATGTGTAGAAGTGTAAGATGGAAACATTAGCTGGTCAACTGGTTAATTATAGACAAGGTGTTGAAGCGCAACGACTATACGTAAAATGGCCCTTTGTTGACTAGTTGGCATGCAGGCTATAGAAAGCTCACCTGTGGGGACAGGGTTACACTTGGCAGTCATGGGGTTGTACTCCTGGCCATTGGGGCACAAACAGAGGAAGGTACCCTCGACGTTCTCACACTGGGCTTCACCACACACACTGCTCAGCAGCTCACACTCGTTCACATCTGTTTGGGAGAAAGGAAAGAACATTGTGGTAAGTGTGAGGGTTTTCAGGGATGCTGAACATGTCTTTCTGTGATGATAGAGCCGACACTGCGCCATCTGCTGTCTTGAGACAAAACTGCACGCTTGGCTGGGAGATCAATGAAATAACACATAGCAGCGACAAAAGGTGTTTTAACCTTGTTCCAAACATATTTTTTCTAATTGTTACACTGCTAATGGACATAGAACAGTGAAGAAATTTGGATGATGAAGGTGATGTCGATAAAAGCAATGCTTGCTACCAGAGGGCAAAGGTAATTTCCTTAGGTATATTTAGTTTTGTTATGTGTTGTGGTCACAACAGGATGTACTACTCAAATAATATCCATCTAATCTAAAATCAAACATCAGGCTCTATGCAGCAGATGTCTTACCCTAGCAGAGGAGGTCCAACCTGTCAACTGACATGGATATTCAGTGCCAGAGTCTTGTCAAAGATTTAAAAGGTACCTTAAGATAGTTCAATGCATCTGTACTCTGTCTAAATTAATGATTAAGTGAGTAGTAACAGCACAGGTTTATGTTTGCACTTTTTTCTGACTGGAAGCGTGTTTACCGATTTTTTTTATGCAAAGATATCTTTTTCTTCATCATCTAGCTACACAATATAAGCCTTTAAAGGCCACCATGTAGTGTCTGCAGCCATTGTCACCACTACAATGCTTCACTATGTTCATTCTGAAAAAAGTCACTAATTCAGAAGAAATGGGAGTGAGACAAAAAAAAAAAAAAATGAGCCAGCAGTTTATTGCAAACAATCATTAAACTGAAATAGGCTGTTCATCAGCTGATCAAAAGTTTAAGACCACTTCCTTTAAAAGCCCAAATCTTGGCAAAAATGTGGATTCAGTGTCATTTTCTGTCAGGTATCCACACTGTCATGACCTCCTGATGGCAAAGGCAAAAAAGCTTTCTTGTTAATCACCTCAAAAATTCATTTTGGCATGCTTGATGCTAGTGTTTCCAGGAGGCTAGTGGGAATGTTGCTCCAAGTGGTGAAGATGGCTTCACGGAGGGCATCCACTGTCTGGAACTGGTGTCCATTTCTGTAAACTTCCCTTGCCATCCAACCCCAAATGTTCTCAATTGGATTTAGATCAGGGGAACACGCAGGATGGTTCAAAAGAGTGATGTTATTTCTCTGGAAGAAGTCCTTTGTCAGGCGGGCATTGTGAACTGCAGCGTTGTCCTGTTGAAAAACCCAGTCATTACCACACAGACGATGGCCTTCAGTCATGAGGGATGCCTCCTGCAACATCTCCACATAGCCAGCTGCCGTTTGACGCCTCTGCACAACCTGAAGCTCCATTGTTCCATTGAAGGAAAAAGCCCCCCAGATCATGATGGCGCCCCCTCCACTGTGCCGTGTAGAAAACATCTCAGGTGGGATCTCCTTGTCATGCCAGTAACGTTGGAAGCCATCAGGACTGTCAAGGTTAAATTTTTTCTCATCAGAGAATAAAACTTTCTTCCACCTTTCAATGTCCCATGTTTGGTGCTCTCGTGCAAACTCCAAATGGACAATTTTGTGCCGTTGAAGGAGACGAGGCCTTTGAAGACGTTTTTTGTTCTTAAAACCCTTCTCTCGCAGATGCCGTCTGATGGTTATGGGACTGCAGTTGGCACCAGTGACAAGCTTAATTTGGGCCGAGGATCGTCCCGTGTCTTGATGGGCAGCCAATTGGATCCTCCGGCTCAGGGCCGGTGAAATTTTTTTGGGTCTACGACTTGACTTGTTTGTTGTTGGGCATTGCTTATGCAGCTCAACAATCCGACCGCGTTCAAAGACAGAAATTTTTTTTGCCTTGGCCATCAGGAGGTCATGACAGTGTGGATACCTGACAGAAAATGACACTGAATCCACATTTTTGCCAAGATTTGGGCTTTTAAAGGCAGCGGTATTAAACTTTTGATGAGCAGATGAACAGCCTATTTCAGTTTTATGGTTGTTTGCAATAAATTGCTTACTCAATTTTTTTTTTTTTTTTTTTTTGTCTCACTCCCATTTCTTCTTTTTGCATTTTGAAGCTCTACTTAGAACCTTTTTAAGATCCAACAAAATGTAAATTCTTGCAATTTCTCAACTGGTCTTAAGATTTTGATCAGGAGTGTATGTCACTTTGTTTTTATGTGTAATTGTACAAGTTTCCTATATGGGCTTATCTGTAATTCTGAACACTGGAAAGAAGCAGTGAGATGTATTATTTCCTCAAGTTTTATCAAAGTCAGAACGCTGGTGTGATATTGAGTGTGACATATGTTTGAAACAAATGATGTAGTGGCCCTATGAGCTGATCAAAAAAGTAAAGACAGATTACTCTTCTAATCTTTGCTAACTGACAAGTAACTGTGAAAGGCCCAAAACCTGTCAGTTTATTTGTACTCTTTAGTGAACATGATTTAAAATGTGGCTAAGTAACGTAAAGATGTACTTAAGTAAAAGTAAAATTACTAACTTTTAAAAATACTCAAAAAAGCACAAGTGCACAAAAAGCTACTTGATTACAGTAATATTTGCTGATTGCCTGGTTACAAATGTGGCTATGTGACAACTACACCAAGGTATTCCCTGGTTGATGTCTTTTCTCACTACATAATGTTCTTGGTGTCTGCACTGCTATAAATCAAAATCCCCACAACCAGCCCTGACAAATAAATATGTAGCAGAAAGAGGATTGCTTTAAAATTGATTCAAACCTCTGATTCTTCTGCAGTCTTAATTCCTAAACCCTTCTTTGGCATTTCCCTCAGTGCCAGCTAACTCCAAAGAATCTATAAGTCATCTGTGACATTAAAATATATGGCTTCACTGGTTTCATCATGCTGGCAGGAGCCTTAATTAAACTACAGATCTATGAGGTGTGACCCTGAATGCCCTTTGGGGTTTTCACCACCACCACTGATTGGGTTCAATTTCTGCACAGGCACGGAGGAAGGCTATATTGAGTGCAAAAGCCATTCAAGTTTTATTTGACACACCATGTTTTTTGCAGCTTAACACGAGGGGAAAGGACTTTCAGAGAGCACTTGAATCACCCCAGCAGCTGAGCCAGGCATATAGCTTTTCAAACCTTCCTTGTAAGCAGAAGTGCAGATATTATCTGATTCTCAGTCATGAAAAAGTAAAACAGATAGTAGTAAAAATAAACAAATAAACAAACAAATAAATAAAATAGCTGTGTTCCATCTGGGAATCAAGGAAGGGATACTTAGAAAGGAACTGGGGTGACTGGGCTGAGGTCTGTCTTTCTTTTTCAGTCTATATTTATCCTGGGAAAGTCAGCAGAGCTCTGTGCTCTTCTCCAGGAACAACTTGTTTCACTTTCATACAGTTACACTCATCCACACCTCGGAACAGCAGGCTGTATCTGGATGATATCATGAGCTAACATTGTCAGTTTTCTGCTGTCTGCCATGGGAGCTGACCAGTACAATCCCAGACTTCTGCTGTCTGCCGATATGCAGCTCCACTGGAGCAGCTGGTTAAATGCCTTACTTAGAGACACTTTGACTGTAGCTGTTGGCATAGTTGGCATATTACTAATAGGCCTCGGAATGTCATACACAACATGTTGTACAAACTGTTGCTCGAATTTGGATTTCCCTGTCAAATGCATTTTGACAGGGAGTTTTCATATAATCATTCCTGTCACAGTCTGTGATTTGAGATGGTGTTTTAAAACTTGGACATTTTGTCTGCATGTTTCTCTCTTGGGACTGGATGCAATGAATCCTACTATCGCTTTCGTATCCAAATCATTATATTGCTAAAAAAGAGCTAACACTGTGGCACACATTACATACGTCACAGCTGGGTGAACTTTGACTGGTGAATGCTTGGCCTGCTAAATTACAATCATTCTAGCCTGTGTGTAACATCATAATCATGCGATGGGTCATCACAGGTTAGGCTAACCACTTAGCTGTAAGCTGTTTGGTTTTTGAAATTACATAGATCGCTTTCAGAATTTTTTTCTTTTTTCATGTACAAAAACATGTCCAATGCTTTATGTTATTTTGAAAACTCTAGAGAAACTGCATTCATTTCTCTCATAGAAATTGATTTTATGACGTGAGATAATGTCTCAAAAGTGTTAACTCATCAGAGACAGGATGATCACTTCAGAGGCCTTTATTAAATAATCAAGGTTATTAATATTGGCTGTTAATAAGGACTAAATATATGGCATGGTGATAAATATAACATTAATAATAGGACGCATCTGGCTGATATCGTTAGCTAACATGATTAGGTCTTAGCTTCACTACTGTGTTCCAACTTGAATTCAACCATTGAGTTGGAACTTGGAACTTTGGAACTTGACTGGAAATTCTAGTGCAATGTTAAAAGATTAAGAACCGAACAGACTAGAATTTTTCAGAAACATTCCTCTTCAATTACCCTTATATTCCAAAACTTCAGTATTTTAAATCAAATAACTCATGTGAGTTAAAGAGTGGATTTTCTATTTGGGATCTTTTGAATACATTTACATTACACTTTTGGGTAGCAGTTTGAGCACTTTGAAAACTTTGGAGCACTTTTGGTTACTTAAGGTATTTTGGGGTGCTCTTGGGAAGCTAAGCACACCTTTGAATTCATTTGGATATTTAGTAGGGATGCATTTGTATGGAAAGCACTGCAATCAGACGTCTTCGGCCATGTCCACACTAATCTTGGTAAATTTGAAAATGCATCATTTTTCTCCATTTTAGCCTTCCATCCACACTAAGCTGGCAATTTCCACCCATGAAAACAGAACTTTTCAAAAATGCTCTGCAAGGTATGTAAAATTGAAAATTCTGGTTTGGTGTTTTCATGTGGATGTGAAAAATGGACATAAAATTGTCATGTGATCTCTCTCTTTCTTTATGAATGCTTCAACATTGAGTGGATGTTATGTAGAACGGAAGGTGCACAGACCCTGGCATACGCAATAAGGGACTTACTGTGTTTTCGTGTGTTTCAGTGTGGGCTTTTGTTAAATGGTCTGAAAAAGCTAGTAGAGTGTTGTGTGGATGGAAGGCCAAAACAGCATTTTTGGATTTAGCTTGGACATGGCTTTACGCAGCAAGTAGCAAGTGTACATGCGTGGCACCAGCTGTACTAATTTGCAGACTGCCAAATGCTTTGGGATATTAGCACATTAACATAGTTCTCAATGGTCTGAATATTCATTAAAATGAATATGCCAGAAGCTCTGAAAAACTGGTAAATCCAGTGGCAAAGTGACCAAGTTGGCAAGAGTGCACACTTTGAGAACAGAGGAAGAGGAGGAGAGATGCAAGACAGAGTAGAATGCAATGAAAATCAAGGGAGAGAAATGGGGACAAAGGGAGCTGAGGAGGATGCATGAAAAGTAAAAAGACAGAGGCAGAAACAGTGAAGAAGTAGAGAACATGAGGGCATGAGAGGGAGGAGGAAGAGGAGAGAGGAGAAAAATAAGGGGAGAAGAGGAAAGAGGAGAGGGGTAGACAGAGGGAAGGAAGACAGGGAGACGATATGCATTCTGAGTGGTTAGTGGTGGACCACTACCGTTGGTTTTGATGGATTATGTGTGCGTGTGTGTGTGTGTGTGTGTGTATGTCTGTGTGTGTGTGTGTGTGTGTGTGTGTGTGTGTGTGTGTGTGTGTGTGTGTGTGTATTTGTGTAAGTGAGTCCATCTGTGCTAGCCACAGTGGAGTGAAGTGATGGCTTGGCAGGAGAGAGGAGGCAGCTGGCTGGACTGAACTGGGGTGGGACCCAGCAGCACTGCCAAAGTACAGATGGGAAGTGTGTGCAAGTGTGTATGAGTACATACTGCAGTGTGCAAATGACTGCATGCTGGTACTTAATGGGGGGCGGGATGAGTAATGTGCCTATAGCTGCATGTTTGCTGATAAAATTTAAAGCACATGCGACTGTGCAATATGTGTGCAATAGTGAATGTGATGTGTTTTCAAAAACCGCAGCACATACCACAGATGATGTTACTGATGACAGCAGAGAGGTGACTGTTTTGGAAGAAGGTTGTATTTCTGACTATCGTCTGGAGGAAACGTTCCTTACTAAGGTTGTAACGTACCAACCTCTCATAACTGCTGTGTCACAGCTTGGATAGAAAGACAGACGGCGTGTGTAGGTATTTGGCAGTCTAGGGAATGTCCACAAATTGATGGTGACGTGTCCACAGTTGGCAGCAACACCCAAGATATGGGCTTAGATGCTACAAAGTTATTGCTCTGTCTCCGCAATTATTGGCAGTCACCACTTTTGTATAAGTGTCCGTGCGTGCACTCTAGGTAGGTCATTCGGAGAGTGTGTATGAGGGAAGTTCTCAATCAAGGTCCAGCAGAGGGAAAGCCAGCACTGACAACCCTTCCTGCTGGAGGAAATTGGACGAAATGAGTGCTGCATGAGCCCAGTTAGTCTAGGGAAACCACCAGCACCCATCAGCTCCAACTCATAGTGGGCCTGATGGCCAAGAAAGGGTATCTATACATTTCAGAAAGCCAAAGAAAGAAAGAAAGAAAGAAAGAAAGAAAGAAAGAAAGAAAGAAAGAAAATTATTTATTTTGGCATTTCTGCTTTATTTGACAGTCACAGTGGAGATAGACAGGAAAGGCAGGGGAGAGAGGGGATAACATGCAGCAAAGGACCTGAGGTCGGATTCAAACCCCAGTTGCTGCGATCGGGACTGAGCCTTGGTACATGGCACATGCTCTTAACTGGTGAGCCACCGGGGCACCCCAAATAAAATCTTTTAACCACTTTAAAACTGCACTGGGCAACATTTTCCCCATAAAACACCCGATTCCGATGTTATCACACCATTGAATGGGCGCCATCAGTCATAATAACCCCAAACAGGTATGGGTAGTTTAAAGCTTAAATCATAAAGTGGGCCTGCAACAGAAAACAGTGCCCCCACAAACTGAGATGCTGTACAATGGCGTCAAAAGACTAACAGTAACCAACAAGAAGCAGGGAGCAAGATCATCCTCTAGTGAGACAGTTTTCTCTGTGCAAGCAATCTACTTTGTAACAGCTAGAAGCGAGCAAGCAACAACCCAACACCTCAGAAGGTGACCTGACAGGCTTCCACAGCATCATTGTCACAAAGACGGAAACCACTCATCTAGCAGAATGGCAGTTTACTCATTTTGCACACACTTCCCATCTTTTACATGACAAAAATCAATGAGCACCTATCTTTTGATGGGTAATCTTAATTACTTGAATTTAAAATCTTTACCAGGACCTGAACACAAAAAGAGGTACAGTATAATTAGAGTATAGGGTAGAAATTGCAACTTATACTGCAAACAGAGAGGCAGACACTTCTCTACTGTCATGATGAGCCTCTCTACATCCAACTCTACTCTCCCCAGAGTGAATAACATGGAAGTTCAATGTAGCTTCCAGCTAGAGGCTTTGTATACCCACGGCAGGTTAACATGGAAACAAAGAGACCAATTGTTTTTAAGCCTAAAGTGGGGCCGCTCACTTCTCTTGCTAACGTAGTCCACACTAATCTAACTAGTACTACTAACTAGTATTGTTGGTCTTGTGATGCCACACAGTAGGCTCACCCTATTTACCTACATAAAACTGATGTTGCTGTGGTCATTTATGGGAAATCTTTTCCACACCAGAGGTGACCAATCACAACTTACAAGTCAAATCTAAAAGTGGATATAAGTGAAATCTAAAAATCTTTAACAGCAGAGAGCAGTGAAACCTGCACAATAAATCTCATATGTAATTTGATTAATAAATCCATATGCAACAACTATTGCATTTTTTGCATTCTTTGAAAAAAAATGCTATTTTAAGTTGCTGGTTAAAACAAATATAAAAGTATAATTGTGAAAGTGTTTCTTGAATGGTTTATTTGTATTCAGATATAATACATGTACTTAATACATAATAATTCCTGAAGTTTATTTTTGTTTATACTATCATATACATTTCTGAATATTGAACCAGAAATCACTACATACTAACAGGCCATGAGACAAGTAGTGGTACACAAGGTTAGACTGATGGATGATATATTATAATAAGATGATGAGACATGAAAATATTATATATAATGCCACTAATTACAAGATTCTGGAGTAAGCAATGAAAATTTTCTTGGAGTTTTTATTTTAATTTCCTAGCATGAAAATGGTGAAATTGATGGCTATTAGCAGCTTTAACACAAAATTAAAGGGATGGGTGGTATGCTTATGTCTCAACAAAATTTGCTAAGCTATAGCAATCACAAATCAATGTACTAAATACAAGTCATATCATGGTACAGACTGCTGTTGCTTGTGAGCCACTAATTTTTTTTTAGCAATGACGCTGACTTGCTAGCCAGTAAACAATTTAAAAATGTTATTACTCAATAAAGAAGCAATCTCATTCATGATTACCACAGCAGAGTAAGATCACAATTAATTTTTTTGTGCCCATGATATGCACTGCCCCATTTTTGCATTGCAATTTGCTGAAATTTATATATAAATTTATATATTTATATATTATCCACTCCCTAAAAATACTGATATCAGTATCAGACAATTAGTTGAACCCTAACAAAATGTCTGACTATACACAGCAAAGTTTTCAACAGTAATATAATTTATGTTAATGTCTCCAAACTTTCATTACGAATGATTGGTGTGTATGTGGGTGTGCGTGCGTGTGTGTCTATGGGTGTTTGTGTGTACGCGCGTGTGTGTGTATGTGTGTCTGTGTGTGGGCAAATAACTCTTTTATTTTGAGCTCCAGTGCCTTCTCCAATCCTAGCCTGTGTGCAGCAGTGTGCCAACACAGTGGGGAAATGTTTAAACCATCACAGAGGTGCACACAGAGCACCTTCAAATTGAATGAAAATAAATGGTCTCATCAATCAAGCTTCTGCCGACATCTTAGCAATCTTTTTTCTTTTCTTTACAGAGTGAGGGGAATTTTTGGTCCAACAAACAGAGTCAGAGAGAAGGCAGAACACCTTAAAACTCTGACCAACTTGCCTCAAGGTGAAGTGCATCAAACCTTATGTTCAGTCCACTTACTGAAACAAAGTGTCTGACTGCATGAATCACATGTTTCAGTTGTGGTACAAAGTACACACAGCTGAGATAAACATCTACTATGGTTAGGTTACAGGTTAGAAAAACAGAACAGTACTTTGAGGAAAGGCTAATCCATACTTTAACAGGAGATATCCATATGTAGATAATAATTAGTGATAACTAGTATTTACAGAGATTGATATTACGGTGAATTACTCGAACATATTAAGGCCCAAAAGGCTCTGGATGTGACTTTTGATGCCTGTCATTTGATGAACCTTTGTTGACGTTTCAATTCTCAGCTGCAGCTTGGACATTTTAAGTGAGAACGCCAGGGCACTAGTATTTGCATTTCATCACCACAATGAATAATATTTTGTATTATGACATACATTCTGTAATGTGTTATATAGTTTCTCTGTGCTATAAAATCTGAGGGGATCATTTTTCCATTTTGAAAAACATGATATTATTTTGCTTCTGCCCCCAGCTGTTCTGTAGGACAGTAGTGGTGCTATCTTCCCCTCATTGTTACTGAGTGCTTTCAACATGTAAGGATGTTAGCTGGGGGGAAAACTCTTACACCAGGTCGTTGTGGAGGCTCACAAAAAAACTCATCTTAATTATTCAGATCAAAAGCGAACAGCCTGTGGCACTCTTTGCACACATGCTATTGCAATCTGCATCTGTCAGAGTATGTAATATATGTGACAAGAAGCATTGCTTTTTTTTTTTTTTTAATAATCTCTACATGAAGTGACACTGTATTTATGGCCCTCTGTAGAATTGTTGATGTTGATACCATGCACATTTCACATCTTGTACTGTATATGTCCTGTAGGTTCAGCTATTTTCTTTCTTCATATTCCCATTATCCTCCAATTACTATATACAATTCTGTGTTCATGTTGTTACAGTTTACATATGTAAATTATAAATTATATTTATAGATGTTAACATGATTTCATATTTTGCTGTTTTTTCATGTTACAGCTGTTATTTTGCATATCATTATTTCCGTATATTACTTTCGTAGATTCAACTTATTTAAAATGTTGGTTGATTGCATTTTTTCCTGGTGCATCTTCTTACTCTTTGCTCTACTGACATAAGTTTCATCATATCTGGACAGATTATGGGAGATATTCCACAACCAACACATCCATGACAGACTGCCCAGTGCTCACTCAACAGTAACAACGTGGCTGGACAGGCTTCAAGATGTGTAGAAAAAAACCCCAGAAAAAACACAACTGTATTTTCCATCAAATCAATAGTACATTGGCTTTGAAAACAAAGCTCAAGCTGAAAAGTGATGTTGGCATCAAAGAACCATTCATCTGTGAAAAACTCTATATTGGCACTAAAAACAATGTAATTTTGGCACTGAAAAAAACATTAGGCTAGGTCTGTTAAAGTTGACATGTTATTGAAAGTTGAGGACCTTATAGGACAAGTTTGCTATTTTGGAACCTATCAGGATCAATTCTGAAGCAGCTAGTGAAATGATGGTCTCTACATCTCAGGATGATGCCAGATAATCTGTAAATAGAGCCTCAGTTGCAAAATAGCAAACTTGGTATTATTACGTTATTAACTTGGCGTTATTACGTTCAACTTTTAACTACTTTTGACCCTTAAGTCCACTTGCCATCACACATGCTGCCAGCACTGAGCTACTGAGTACAGATAACAAACAAAAAGAATGACAAGACAACCCGTGGGCAGTTTCCTGATGGATCTCTGGACAGAACTGAAGTCATATGTACTTAGTGAAATATTGATTAGAAAGACAGAAAGATGTGTCATCCATCAATGCTTTGCACCTGTTGAGTGTCTGTAAGGTTGCAGATGTCATCATTTATCGTTTTACATATTCATTGGTTGAATGGACTGAGAGTTCCATCTTTGTCCCTTTGGTAAGTATATACACACCAAAACTGCAACTTACCCACACAGCCGTGGCCGTCCTGGGACTCCTGGTAGCCCTGCTCACAAAGGCAACGGAAGGAGCCAACTCTGTTCTCACAGTAACCATGAGGACCACACACAGTCTCATTGATCCCACACTCATCAATATCTGCAAATCACAATAAGGAGAAAAAAAGAGGATCAGCTAATGCTACTCTGTTCTCCACATTCAACAAAAGAAAGGCCTCTGAAACCATGTTCAGACTATGTGCCTCTAAAAACCTCCTTCAACTCAGCAATTAATTGCTAATGACTTTAAGCCAGCTGTTGCCCTTACTTTGCACATCAAAAAACTTTTCGTGACCAACAAACATTACTATGGAGGTATACTTAAATACAAGTACTACAGCTAATATACAGCAATGGAGTTGTATCATATCTTCACAATCTAGCAGATTAGCAGTGGTCTTGGTGCCATTTATCTGAGATATAGTTAGCACCATTGAAAGAATGTCTCCAAAAGCCACTTGCTGACATGCAGCAGACGTTCGCCTTCCAATTTCTTGATTACCATTTTCTTGCAAGATGAACAATGGCCATACCTGTGTCTGAGCTGTAGTAAGCTTTAACAGTGAATCATCATTCAACAATAAAATACTGGGAAAGCAGGCTATGTGAATATCTAGTAATCTGGAGACAAGGGCAGAGACTTGCAACCTAAAAATATTTACATCTGCACATTCACACACACACCACATCACACACATGCAGGTTCCAACAGCCGTTCAGTTGCAAATGGGGGAAGCAGTGAAAAGCATTTGACATCTCCTCCTTCAAGGTCAATGAAACATGTGGATGTATGAATTTTTGTCTTACATTCTTTGGGGATATTGTAATGCTTTCCAACATCGTTTTCTAATCTGTACTGATTTGATTTTTGTTTTAGTGTCTACAATTCAGATTGCACACCCACTGATTCCTGGGCAGCCTCTTGCATACTTTTATACACTGAAAACACAAAACCTTTAGATTTTGGGTCAAAGGGGGTGAATGGGCAATGCTTGACACCATAGTACCCCTTAAGTTTTCACAGCGTTACAAAGTTGTAAATAGAAAAAGAAGACCCAGGTAAATGCTGTGTTTCTGTCATGGTTTTGTATTTTTGGCCTTTTGAATTCTTAGTCTCTTGTGTTTCTCTCCAGACTCTGTGTTTCGGGACTTTGTTTCTTTGAGTTCTGTTCATGCTGTGTTTTCCGTGTGTTTCAGTGGATTTTCCTCTGCCCTCTGTGAGCCTTCCTCATTTCTCAGTTGTACATCTTCAATTCCTCTCCTTGCCTCCTCTCCTCATGCCTTGGTCCTGCTCACAGGAGATGTGAGCCAAGGAGGCGAGGAAAAAACATTTTAATGCGCTGTCAATCACTGATGACATATTTCACACCTGTAAGTTATTACTGTCATTTCTTCTACCAAATGATGTTGTCATACAAAATATGAAGTGCTCTTAAGGAAACATAAATTATCCCATATCCCAGCTGAACTTATTTTATTTAAATTCCACTTTGTTGTGAAGGACAACAGGTTTTTAAAAAGTTCCATGTAAATAAACATCATTATGATGATGATGATGATGATGATTCATAACTGTCTTAAAGCATTCAATGGTTTCACATTATTACAATGCGTCAGTTTCATTTTGAGCTCAAAATACACAGCAAAAGTTGAAATTCATTCTTAAAACTTGTTACATGGGACAATGTCAATGTCTGACCACTAGAGTTTATAAATCTCAACCTGAACCCTGTCAGGCTCGACCCGACCACATCAGTTCAGTCTCACATTATTTCATTGTTCCAGTGGATTTGTGGTGGATTATAAATTAACTTGAATCTGATGATGAACTGGAATGTGCCGGCGGGGCAGGCATGGGCTCCTCCACAGTCTTATGTGTATCGGCAAATACAGAAGAGGTGAAAATAAAAAAAAAAAATGTAAAAAAAAAAAAAAAAAAAAGAAGAAGAAGATGGCAAAAACCAGCATCAGATAGACAGCCTGTGTTTTTATCCATGAAAAAGCTGCTTTATAAGCTACTTTCAGGTCAGCTGGCATTTAGTCCATCAGCTCTGACAGTTGAGCCAGATATTTTTTCTGTTGGAAAACTGACGGGTCAGCCTGGTGTTGGGATTAAACACTCACACTTCCTAAATTAACCTGCTATAATTTTAAATGCCACATAAAGTGGGTGGAGAATTTACAGCCTACATCATTCATTCAGGAAAAAAAAAGGAAAGACCTCCAGAAAGGATACACCTGTGCCTCTTTGCTCCTCGCTCCTCCAGGTGCATTTTAGGAATTGAGATATCCTTGAAGATGGCACACTGAGATTGATTTCCGGGTCAAGGCAGAAGGAGGAGAGGAGACAAGGAGGTACAAAAAAGAGAAATGCTCAAAGCCCCCTGTCAGTCTTCCCAGATTCCCACACCTGTCCTGAGTCTGTGTAATCAGCCCTGATTGTTCCTCTCAGCCAATCCTCTGTCCTCTCCAGTCTTGTGTTCCTGCCCCTTCCCCAGGTGTGTCTTGTTACCTTGTTAGTCTCTAGTCTGCTTTTCAGTTCAGGTCATTGTCTCTGTACCTTGAAGTTGTAATGCTTATGTTACCTGAGTTTGCTCTTTGTGTTTTCAGCCTGCCAGTAACCTGAGTGCAGTCATAAGTAGTTTTTGTTACTTTAGTTGCTGTGCCTGCGTGTTTGCTCCTGTGTTTGGGTACAACTCATTATTTACATTCTGACAGTGTGTGGGTTCCCTTGTCAGACTATTGTGGAGAGTGATTAGTTTAACTCACAAACACTGTCCTCTCCGTGAGTCACCATCATGTTGCTATTATCACAGAAAAGCACGTAGCGTAAGTGAGTTGCCAGTTTTATCTGACATTAAAAGGCTAGACAACATTAGCAGAAACCTTATGCTGACCTACTCTCATAGTTGAAACTTTCAGGTATGTTGCCCCTCTGGCCATACCCGCAAAGTGATGTAGCTACAGGTACTTTGCAACTGACAGCTGATAGAAATACCTGCTTCCACATCACGGTTTTATTCTGAAATGGCTTTACAGGCCCACAAGTTTACAACAGACAAACCCATTTGATTTAAATCCTGGTAGCAGCCAGGCAAATCATTAAATAAAATTAGCTGAGTAGACCAAATTTTAAAAAATGCAAAAATCAAAATCACAATGCAGAGTAAAATGACAATTTGTTGAGACATGAATGGATTGTCTCTACTCAGTGTTTCAGAGAACCAGGGTTATGACAGTGACCTAACATAAGGTGTCATTGTACAGCAATGCATAATTGGATTTAGGTTTTGCACACTGCTGATTTATTTATTGGAACTGGGCTTAAGGACAAAACATTAGCCACACAGGGCTTGCTTATTATGTTAGAGGTAACATGGATCGCATAGCTGCAGACTTGAGCCACAATTAGTGACTTGATTTTAGTACATTATCTGCTAAGAAATTCAGTTGGGAAGCATGTACACTGCACTGAGCTAAATTTCGATAGTTTACCATGAACACCAAGCCTCTCCTGTGAAACTGATACAAAAGAAACTGTTTGGAGCAGTAAAGGCTCTGGAGGGATTCATTTCATGAATCAAAGCAAAGTTTCTCTTGTTTTGTTGAGAGACTTGTTGAGTGTCTACTCATTCAATTGTTGTACATAAGTTCAAGCCAAATAAACACTAGGTTCTCAGATGCTGCTCAGGCAGTTGTGCCATAACATTGAAGCGCACTGCACCACCAGCAAGCACCCTGAACCAGAGCAAAAAAAGCAATACAATGCAAGTTCAAAGCCAAGCTGTTTGTCAGAGGCCTTGGGTCACAAGAACATCTGACAGCCTGAATGTAGTATGATGCCAAAACAAGCTTGATACCAAGGTAATCAAGTCATTCAAAATGGTAAACTGAACATTCAGTGGTCCGTCTGAACCCCAGCAGCGAGCAGACAGATGGGCACATGGCACTCGCACATGCTGGATCATGTTGGTAAATGACACAGACAGACCTAGCCAAGCTAAACTGGACAAACAAGGCAATGCAAAGTGATGAGAGGAACCACTGTGAACTGTGATATTTAGCGTGACAACCAACAGCTACCATTGATGAACTGACCATGAAAAGAATGTAACCTTAAGAAACTCAAATTTTGATAACAGAATATACAGTACTGTTGTTGACACTCATTAGACAGCAATTCTTTTAAACTGTATTTTTTTCCTTCATATTTACTTGTATGTGTCTTGTTTTCACTGCATAAGTAATTGATGCATTTCCTTCATCATATACAAGGCAAAGGATTTATGTGTGGTGTGATAATATTGCACACTACTGCTTGCTTAAGAATTTCCCATTATGATGTTCAGATGCAAAGAAATGTAGAGATAGAACATAAGACAGTGGCGGGTGACCTTTGGATTTATCCACCAAGGACAAATCTTAGCACCATTTGTTGCCTGGTATGTGGTAAATTCAGATCCTGATTACAAAAACATCAATGCTACATATACTGTAGTATATAAATCCTTCTCTTTTTTGCGTGCTATATCCCTGACCAATGAATAAAAAAGCCCATTAATTGTATGCTGTGTTTGGAATAGTGCAAAAGCAAATTGGGCCGACTGAGGTAACTGAAAAGCGTATAAATGTCACACTTCTCTGGACTAAGCAAATGGCCTATTAGGTGAGAAAGTGCCCATAGTGATTTAGCATTTTGGTGTGTAAAGTCATTCAGAATGTGTACTGGCAGGAATATCCTACCCTCACACTGGTCTCCAGCTGCTGAGGCCCTGAAGCCTGGCTCACAGGCACAGATAAAGGAGCCCTCTGTGTTCTGGCAGTGGCCTCTGGTACAGAGCAGCTCGTCCTCGCACTCATCTATATCTGAAACACCACAAACAGGACAACATGTCATTACACATTGTAAATAACCACATGATCTGTTACAACCTTTAAAAACTGTGAAAACTTGGCCCTGTAATGACTGCAGTACTGTAATTGCAGTAGCCAAATGTTGCGTATGCTTTTGCCATGACTGCCAAACCAAAGAACCTTGTGAATATCATGTGATATGAAAACAGGAATATCAGAGCTTTCCGCTGAACTCAGAACTTGGATAAATCCGACTTCCTACATGGAAACATGCAAAGGAACGCCAGTTCATTTGGAACACCGAGTTGGAATTCTGTAGCCTATCTAAAAGCTGTGAGCTGGCCAAGATACCCATAGCCTATGCCATGTCACAACAAAATGGTGGACAACATAGTCAACACTGAATTCTTTCTCTGCCTGGCCTTTTATTTGAAAACACATTCAGTTTCAATGTAGTGCTCTCTGTAGTGTTTATTTCACAAATGGTGGACATTTCTAGCGGTGTATTCTTTTAATTGGATATACAGACCTAGCTGGAGCAGTGAGGATGACTGGCTGTAGCTAGCCTAGCTTACGTAAGCAGTTCATATTCTAGCTAATGTCACAGGTTAATGTTAGTTATTGTGCTTGACTCTCATTAGCGAGTCATTTGCTGTCAGTGTACACGTCCATGTTCTATCTTCTTGCAGGCATCCAAGCTCCAAGTAGGAAGTCAGAACATCCAGCAGTCAGTGGAAAGCTCCAAAACTCTCCAGCCAAAGGACAGACGAGAAACAAGATTGTGGCAGGCAGCCAATACAGATCGCTGTAATTTTAGAGTCACCGTTTCGGTCTGTAAACCACATTTCTTTTCAAAACATTGCAGTCCTCTTTCCCTTGACTGGTCCTCTCATTCATCTTATCTGACTTTTTCTTCTCTTCTTTGACCTGATAAGCTGTAAAACAAGTTCTGACAACCGGGTAAAAGTCAAGAGTTCCTGTTACACCACATTCCTGTTTCATGCTTTAGCTAATCAGAATCACAATCAATACTGTAGCACACTAATTGCACCTATAAAAGCCATCAGATTTTTTTTTTGCAAACTGAGACACACACACACACACATGCACAAAAACACACAGTGACAGATGAGGGAAATGGCATAAGGTGAAAACTGAATGCAGCGGATTAGAGAGAAAAATGCCAACTTTGGTCAGGGTAACTGAAGCAGCTGGTGCAAACAGGCATAAAAACAAGCATGGATGAACAGATTTTGTAAAAGTGCAGGTACACACACACAAACACACCCATGCACACATACACATCTA
This sequence comes from Myripristis murdjan, assembly GCF_902150065.1. Classification (NCBI taxonomy): domain Eukaryota; kingdom Metazoa; phylum Chordata; class Actinopteri; order Holocentriformes; family Holocentridae; genus Myripristis; species Myripristis murdjan. The sequence continues at coordinate 1,855,755 of NC_043994.1, forward strand.
ACAGACTTGAATCTGAGCCCCCTGCATAAATCATGAGGAAGAAAGCAGAGCAGCAAATATCCCTTCTTGTCTAGACAGTGAGCTCAAAGGCTTTCTTCTGTTTCTATTTCGCTTTTTTTTCTTCCCTTTTTTTTTTTTTTTTTGAGGCAGAAAAGGGCATTAAGAAGAGCTATGGCATGGGGGGCTGGGGTTTTTGCCATGGTGGAAAAAATAGCAGCAGCATATGTGAAACAAATTAAAATTTTCTTTCCTCCCCCAGAAACAACAACACATCAACATAAAGAGAGAAGTAGAGGTGGAGGGAGCGAGGAAGGAAGGATAGAGGGAACACAAGACAATGTGGAGACAATAACAAGGATGGAGAGAGTAAGAAGGGATGATGTTCGAGGATACTAAAAGTGATTATGTTTAGCATGACATCTACAAAAAGTATACACTTCATGTTTCTGCTAATCTTTTCCCAAAGCAAGCAGTTGAATTTTAGAACTCTGGTATCATTTTCCTCCCTTTTATCCAGCCACTGCTTTCAATTCATTTCATTAGGATATGAAAATGAACCTTTAGAGACTTCAAACCCCCCAGTCTATGTATGTGAATGGGAGAGTTCAGTTATTGCAATCATGCCTTACCATCACAGAAGTGTGTGTCGGGGTTGGCAACAAAGCCGCTGTCACACACACACTGATAGGATCCCTCTGTGTTGACACATTCTCCATGGGGGGAACAAAGCTCCAGCTCATCCACACATTCATCAACATCTAGGGCAGAGTAACCCAGAGAGGTTTTTAAGTGTATTTTCTCTAAGTTACAACACTACACTACACACACACATACACATATTTATAATACATATTAATACCTTATGAACAGTATTACAAAGTGTTAATTTTAATTCTGATTCACTTTGTTCATCAGCTGTGGATCTTACCTGCCTTACCTAAAACCCAGGTTTAAACCATCTATTAATTAAAATACTGTCATGGGTAAATGGCAACAACTGCAGCTGTACAAGAAATGTCAAAAAGCAGAACATAGGTGGGAGAACTCCAGGTTTCAGATTCACTGCTTCTTTTTGAAAGATCTGCTAATCTCGTATAACAATAAAGCTAAAGATGTGAGAACAAATTATTTCTCTGAACTAATTGCCACCCATAAACATAACCCTGGATTTTTGTTTCAGACCACTGAGCAACTAATGAACCTGGCCTCTTCTGGCGTTTCTGCCTCAAGTATTTCTGACTGTGGATGTTATTTTAATCATTTTTTACTGACAAGCTGAAATTAATCAGATCCACTATTTTCCACTCTGTCACCTTTGCTAATGTTAACTGCCCAGATTGGAAACCCTGAGCCAGTTTTCACCTATTACCTCATATGAACTTTAAGTTATCATCCCACTAAAATATCACTTGGATGTAACTGATTCTGTTGGACTATGTCTGCCCTCCATTATTAACAGCTCTAAAAAAAAACTGCTAGTGTACAGCCACTTAAAAAAAAAACGCAGGCCTTGATCCATTGCTCACACAAAGGTAAAAGTTTAAAGGTCCTTTCATCTAAAGGAAGAAGAAGGGAAGGTTTCAAATCAGCTTTTTTGTAGTTTAGGCTTTGCTGCTAAACTCAAACTGTTTCTTAGATCAAGCAAAAAAGCCAGGAAGGTGGAGGGTGCACTCAAGAACCAACATTTCGGCCTTTGTTCTTAAGCCCGAATGAAGCCCAGCTAGGTCAAAATGTTGGCATTGTTTTCTTTGATTTGGCCAACAAATCTGAGGTAATGATTCTGCCTATTTCACTTTCTGGTGTTTTTTGCTTGATCTAAGTATATTTGAGGTGTTTCAATCAGGTCTCCATCAGCAGCAGAGTACTAAGACTGCTCTTCTTAGGTCACAAACGATGTCTTCATGAGTGCTCATGCAGGGGATTTGCACTATTCTAGTATTACTTGATTTAAGAACAGCTTTACCATTTCCCATAATATCTTGCCAGACAGATTGAGGTATTGAGTTGGCATCTCTGGCACCAGTCCAAGTTGTTTTTTTTCTTTTGAGGAACACTAAGTTCTGTGTTTCCATTCATAATCATGTTTCATCTTTATCCTTGATTAAGTACGGTGTGGCTCAAAGATGAATTCTAGGATCAATTTTATTCTCAATTTATATGCTTGCTCTCAACCAAACTATTAATCATCATGGCATCTCTTTTCATTGTTAAGGGCTGAATAGATATTAAGCATCCATGTTTTGCAGAGTGACCTGTTCCATGCAAATAGCCCCACTCCCTGTGTGTACACACAGGGGGAACATGAAATCTGCAAATGTTTAGCTGGTGCTACCATCGAGATAAAGATATGTGTGTGCATGTATCACGCAACTGTACAAAAATTTCACATGTTCATGCTTCACCTGCTGCTTTGTAAAGGCAACACTGCCGAAATTCCACTTCCAAACCCCCCTCCAACTGAAAATGAATGGCACATTTGCATTGCCGCTTACTGTCTGTTCAAGCCTTTATACTGATGACACCCAGTTGTACCTTATGGTAAACCCAAGTGACCCCAGAGTGCTGGGCTCACTACATGACCATCTAGCTGTACAGAAAAATGTAAAAAAAAAAAAAGTTCTTCAATCTAATTCTGATCAAACTGAAATACTTTGTCACTAGCTCTCTGCCCATATCCAAAACAGGACTCTATTTTGCTCTAGTTATCACAGGTGGAATGGCTTGCCCATCAAAAGTCGACAAGGTCTCTACTGAAATTATATTTGCATTTCGCACTGACAACATTTTTTTATATTCTAGCAAACCAGTGCCATTGCTGGACAGACTCGGAAATAAATATAATCGTTATATAATAGTTATATAATAGTTATGTTTTGTTATCACTGAGCTTTTGTTTGTTACATTGTATGTATCAATTCATGAAGCCCATATCGCCTAACAAATTTTATCATGAGATAATATGTCAGCTCCACATGTTGGATGTCAGTCCTGTTTGATTACAACTGAAATTTAGAACATCACATCACAAGGCTATTCCAGTCATGTTTTATTAGTTTTATCAAGAACAGATATGGAGTATATCATATATGTTTTTATCTCCTCTTTTGCTAATTGTCTTTGTAGGCTTGCCACTATGCTCTGACCAACTGGTACATGATCCTAGGTGCAAGTATCTTTGCTTTATCAGTGTGATGAAGGCTGGATGGCCAAAAATGTTTTGTGATATGTCATAAAAATGAGACAATCAATCTATGACGTGATTTATTTCTGAGTGTGACTCTCTTTTCTTAACATCTCCTCATGCACAGCTACTGTAATGCATTTTTTAAAACCGGTTTTATTATTATATTAATGATTTTAGAACTTTTAATCCTGTATGAGCTTGTGCACAGCCAGAGATTTTCAAGCAGGGACCTCTAGTCTGTTCAAGAATACAGCCTGAAGACTAAGCACACTGAAGCCTTTGTTGTTAGGACCTCCGGGCTCTCGAACCATCTGCCTGCAGAAATCAGGCTAGCTAAGTCAGTGTCATCTTTTCAATCTCTTCTCTTTTATCAGGTAACATACCTATAACTCCACTGTAACTTTATCTTGATTTACAGCTGAAATGTATTGTCTTTTTCTGTTACACGTTCTACACAATGTGATCTATTTATTGACATTTGTTTGGGTCTTTTTACTTTGATGTTTACTTTTTATTTATACTGTATTTTATTCTGTATTTACTTTGTTGCTGTGGCTTTTTAAACTGCTCTATGTTATTGTCATTGCCATTCTTCTTATTATTATTAGAAGTAGTAGTAGTAGAAGCAATTTGCTCCATTAATCTCTTTCCTTTGACTTTCAACACATTTGCCCCACCTTCAAATCTTTTACTGAATGAATTTTTAAGGGTCAATGATAAGGTGAGGAAATGGAAGTGATATTCTCTTCATTTTTCAACTAACACTTAAGTAAGTTTGTTTGTGTGGGTGTTCAGGTGTGTCTCCTTCTGCTTCCACAGTGTGAGCAAGGTGCTTACCTACGCAGCTAGTACCGTTGATCTGTTTGTACCCCTGGGGGCAGTTACAAGTATAGGAGCCCATGTTGTTAACACACTGTCCTTCAGCCTCACAGGGCCTGGCCTCCTCCACACACTCATCCACATCTGGAAGACACACACGACATCAGTCATCATGATAAAAACAGATGGTGGTCATACTGCACACACAAATGTTCCTAGGAACAGCAAAACCTCATCCAGTATTTGCAATAAGGTGTGACTGAGAGGTGTTCTTGAAGGCCGATAACAACATTTACAGATTGATGCCAATGAACTGGCATCTTGCAATGATATTTAAAATTTTTAAATTCAATATCTTTAAATTTGACCATTTGCATGCCAGGGAACAATCCACCCCACTCCATTCAATGATAGGGAAAGTCTGGGAAACATTCCTGTGTTTACATATATGGTGTCTGCTATAGTAGTTAGATGTGTACAGTAATGCCTTGGAAATAAAAGATAAAATAAACATGACTCTATACTCTCTCATAAGTCATATGTTAGAAAAATATTACTTAGGATTTAATAATTCATGCATAAAAAGGTTAATTTAAATTGTAACATACTTGAATGATTACATGAAAACATAAAATGTGCAAAGAAAATCAACTTTTTTTCCACGATTAATTTTATGTAGCTGTGGTTGGGGAGGGAAAAACAACAGTACTGGTCAATATTCATTTTTTAATAAAAGGCCAAGACTGTCTTACCAGTGTTACCCCAATGTGCAAATAGAAAGACACAAACACATACAATACATATACACAAACCCTTGTACAGGACACATTATCACATACAAGCCCCACATATTGGCAGACAGACAGCTACACTGGCCAAAGAGATGTGTGCAATTCTCTGTCTTAAGTCAGTTTAAGGTTTTAATTACAACTGATGCCCTCTGTCAGGATTTAACAGGAACCATAAAACAGAAATATATCATAGACATGTCATGCGATTTTGCATCAGCAACAAACCTTGACATCTGGCAGGCAGCAGAAACAGTCAAAAGAGGAGGGAAGTACTTTAATAATTTACAGCTTATTAACTGGGAAAAAATGTGAATGCTGGCAGCCAAAATGTGAAACACAACTATTTGACATCAGATGAACTGTAGTTACATTTCCACACTGCTCATATGTCCTTATTTCTGTTTCTGCACAACAACAAATGCAATATACATACAGGCAGTAACATAATACGATAAGCCAAATTTCCTTTTTTTTTTCATTGGTGTCATTGTTTTAACATAAATTGGCCTGAAGGCCAGTGCTGTTGCCTAAAAATGATGTTCCCATACAGCTAAACTGCATTCTTATTTATGTTTAGGGGGAAGCTTATTTTTTTGTGGATAACATTTGTTTCTGATGTATCACAAATAATTTCCGAATAAACATGGCTTGTTCCCATACAACTTAACTGTATTCTCTATTATGTTTCAATGGAAATGTTGTTTTGTTTGTTTGTTTTGTCACAGGTCACGTTTGTTTCTGACATATCACAACTGAGTTTCTGATCAAAATATCTTGTGTATCATGTCGGGTGGCACTTTTCAGTTTCATTACTTTAGCTAAGTGGTTAAGGTTATAGAAAGGTTAGGTTCAGGAATAAAAAACACTTGTTCAAGGTTAGGGAACGGTTAGGTTTAGGCATAAAAACCACTTGGTAATGATAATATAACATATCATATGTAACATTTGCTACAAACAAACACTGTCACTTTGCACTGAACTCAGGTCACGAGGGTGAAACCTGCCACCCTGTCTATCTCCTAGCACCTTCAGACTAAGTGATTATAAACATTCATTCATTCAACAGTTATTTGATACTCTCAAATGTAGTGCAATTACAACATATGTTAATTGAGACTGCAGTTTTTTTATGAGGACATAATTTCTACGAGACAGGGCTTTGGAGGGTAAATATGTTCCATAATCAAATTCATAATCTCATAATCAAATTTTGACAAGTCTAATATTTTGCCTCAGAATCATCTTTTGCTGTGAAAACACAAACACATACATTAACCTATAAAGGTTAATGGAAAAAAAAAAGGCATGCAGCCTGGGTTATGTGATGATGACAGCCACTTCCACACCCTCTGTGTCTGGAGCAGCTGAATTGAACATGCACCTCTCATTTAACACCCAGGACTGCCTAATACTGGATCATGATCACTGGCTCATATGCCAAGCCCTAATTTAATTAGGAAATAGGACCTGTATTACATAGAAATATGGGTACCACTTTACAATAAGACTACCCTCATAAAGTCTTATGAATGGTTTATAATTATAGTTAATGATTTATAAAGTCTTTACAAGCTAATTAATAACCTAATTATAAGCCATTTATAAACCCTTTATAAGGCTAGAATAATTGTAAAATGGTACCAAAACATGTCACTCCACCCATCTTCAATGACATTCGAGTCATTTTTTGGGTAATTTATGTACATTTAAAATGTGCTCACTTACAATGGATCAATGATCACTTAAAGTGGTGTTCCATACAGTGCAATATGTAAATCAAGTCCTGTCTCCTAAAAATTGCATTTTGAGAGGAACAAATTTTGCAGATTACGTTTGTTTGCAATCTATTACAAGAACATTTATAATCATTTATTCTCAAGTCTGCACCAAGAGATAGACGGGGTGGTAGATGGGTCAAACAAGCAACTGTCACCCAGGTGACCTGAGTTCAACTTCTGTGTGAAGCAACAGTGGTGTTGGTTTGTTGCAAATGTTGCACACGTTACTCCTGTGTAACCAGGCATTTTTATGCCTAAACCTAACCTTTCCCTCACCTTAACCAAGTGGCTGTTTCTTCCTCTTGAAAACAAATTTATGCAAATTTATGTATATTTTGCTTGTCTATTAGTACACCTTGAACATTTTCATGTTGTTATTTTTTGTTGGGGTTATTATTTCATTTTGATTGTTGCTTTCACAGAGCTACTCATTAACATAATTTCTTCATTGTTGTCATGAAATAAAAAACAATTGCTTGTCCAAAATTTGTTTGACAAAATGAACACTGGTGTATTGAAAGGGATGTGATATCCTACCCTCACACTGGTCTCCAGCTGCTGAGGCCCTGAAGCCAGGCTCACAGGCACAGATAAAGGAGCCCTCTGTGTTCTGGCAGTGGCCTCTGGTACAGAGCAGCTCGTTCTCGCACTCATCTATATCTGAAACACCACAAACAACAGGACATGTCATTACACATTGTAAATAACCACCTAATCTATTACAACCATAAAAACTGTGAAAACTTGGCCTCTGCAACGACTGCAAACTGTGTAACTGCAGTAGCCAAATTTTGCGTATGCTTTTGCTATGATTTCCAGAGCAAAAAATTAATACTGGTGTGAAGAAAGTTCTCTGAAAGTTCATTTTCATATCATACTGGAATGAATTTAAACCAATGAGTGGATGACAGTTATATTTTAGATTTCCAATTTCATTTTTCCTACCTGTTTGCTGTGGGGCTAAACCTGCAAAATCACTGGTATGGCCCTTTAAACCATGGGTATGTTTTCATGATCTAGCATTCCAGAGCCTGAACTTATGATTTGAGTCTTGGCAGCAGAAGTATCACAAACAGGGAAATGAATGTATTATTATTATAGTGTTATAGTATTATAGTATTGTTTTTCTGGTTTGTAAAGCCAAGAAAAGTCACCAAATGCAAGTAAATAGCTGTAGCCCTGGTTTAAGCACAAAAAGACCCCTGTATGTGGATGAAGATGAAATAAAATGGTCTAAAATGTCAAGAAATGCCTTTTCTTTTTCTGGAGGGGGAGCCCCAAACCCTTCTACCCTTTTCTGCACATATGTAAGTAGTCACCATGTCAATGCTTAGAGCAGCCTGGAAATGGACAGCTGGTGAAGAATACGTAACTGTTAAGTTTCTATAACTTTGGTAACCACTGATCATAAGGTTTCCACACATATTACTGTGGAGGCAGTAAGGGTTTTGATTTGCAGAGTCATGATAATATGCAGAGCTGAGGATTTCCTAAATAAAAACCAAAGGGCTAAACAGGTCAATAGTCAGTTAGTCAATACTATACTGATATATATGAAATGACAAATTGTGTGGCCATCTGAAATAATGAAACTTTAATGTTTCATATTTTACTTGGATACGACTTCACATTCTGATGTTCCATCATTTGGTGAACAAGACCAGCATGTTTTCCTAAAGGTGAGGGATCAGTGGCTGCTTTGAAAAGGACTGCTGGTGTCACCTCATGCCTGAAAGATTTAGAAACTCAGGGACTAAGGTCTCTACTTTGACTGAGGTTCTATGTGAGTGACACGACCGACTCCTTGGAAGAAAGTTGATGAAAAAAAAGAGCGCTGTGCTGAGCTAAAGCAAAGGGCTCTGAACAGGCGAGCCATTAATTATGTAATTTCCACAAACACTCCCCAAATAAATTAGTGATTATGAGGTGGCAGCTTAGTTTTATGGCACTGGGTTTTTGCAGTTATTATGCTGTTTATATTTATAGAGTATTCCTGACCACCAGAGTTCCTGACCAGCAGCTTAGTCATTGTGCCCTTAAAACGGTATGTCTAATGTCTTACAAGCAATGACATCATTTGGCAAAATTCCCAGGACAATTCCAAAAGTCAAGGACACATGCTGCTTGTCTTATCCCCCTTGATGAAAATCACATCAATACTACTGAGGACTAGACATAGCACACTGAATAAAATACATTATTACCATGGCAAGATTCTCCGTAAAGCAGCTGGAAACCTTCGTTACATGAACAAGTGAAGGAGCCTTCAAAGTTGGTGCATTTTCCATTGGCACAAGTTGCAAGGTCCAGGCATTCGTCGATATCTGGAAGGGGTCAAGGAAGAAGGTAACAGAGAAAAATATATTCAAAGACAAAGCACAGAAATGTTTTGGGGGTCTGACAAACATGCAAACACTCAAAATACTGGCACGATGAATTTGGACAACAAGCAGGCCATTCATGACAGACAAGAGCAAGCTGTGGAGACACACTACATTCCATACAGACACACAGACTCAGGACATACACACTCTCTCACACACACACACACACATACACACAAGAAATCTGACATTTCTGTGAGTTTGGCAGTGTCATTTAAACATCTGTGAGCTGGGTTATTGCTTCTATAAAGGCTTGTGGACTCTGTCGCATGGACTAATTATTTCCTCTTGCCGCCACCACCATTCATTGCCACCCCACTGTGGCTTGGCTTGTCTTACATGGTGTGTGAACACTCAAAACCTCACAGCTAACCCTTTGCCACATGGAATACGGCATAAACTAACTCCAAACTCCAAAAGGGGAGAGATGGGCACACCTGTGGTTTTTGGTAGAAATGTTCCACTTTCAGGAAAATGTGGTGATTTTCCACTTCCAGGAAAATGCGGTGATTTTTTAAAAAAAGTTTCATTGGTTTTATTGCTTGATTAGCAGAATTTTATGCACTGCATCTGCGTCCTGAGCTGTTTTCTATATATGTTGATGGTCGACATTACGCACGATGGGGTTTGGAAATGATCTAGCTATTCCAAGAATGGTGTGTTCATTATGAAGTCTTGACAATTGAGCTTGGAGACTGCCTCAAGTTTAGGTGCACAGTATATTTAAGGTGAGACCTGACACTGCATTGCAAGTGCAAACAATGAAATGTATCTGTCTTTAAAGTTGCTCTACCTTCACAGACTCCAGTGTGGCTTAACCTGAAACCTCTTTCACAGCCACGGCACTGAAATGAGCCAATGGTGTTGAGACAGGTCTCTCCCTCTGGACATACATATGGTGTCAGACACTCATCTACATCTGAAGAGAAAGAGAAAGTTTGGAAAGAGGGAGAGACAGAGTTAAAAATGGTAAGGGGAAAAAGGATGGAGCACAGGGAGGAAGAGGTGATGCATTAATTTCAAGGATGGGGTAACAGAAGGAGGGGGCAAGACTGAAATACTGGTTAATGAATATGATTACTGAAAGATTGTAGATACACATTAACATACTATCTCCTATGTACTCCTCTTTTTTCTCTCACTTTCTACCTTTATAAGTGCTGCATTTGATTTGGGACATAGACAAAATGTATATGTAAAACAGAGGATAACCAAACCTTTCAGTCTTTTTTGTCTTTATAAAATGGATTGCGTGCATCTGTGACTAATTTTATAGACCCATATCTATTCACTAATTTGAGAATCTCAAATAGTCTGCTCCCACCTGGTATTAACATCTGTCCTGAGAAACCCAGATACAAGTGGACAGCTGTCAGTCTGTCCCTACACACCTAGCATTAACATGTGTCTCCAAATGTGTCTCACCTGCCCACTTGTGTTCAGATCTCACTTTCCTGCTCTACATGCAAATAAACACAAATCATTCCAGGGAGGGAGAGAGAGAGAAGACTTCCATGCAAAAACAGGCAGCAGGTATTTAACAAAAAGGGACACCCTCGCACACTCCAGCCTCATTTTAATGCGGCTGTCAATCACTGAAGACGAGTTTCACATCTGTTACAGGCTCCATCCGATCACATTCAGGCTCCGATTATTGAATTATTCCAGAGGGTTTGAGAGGGTTCTTAGGGGTATTGGCCTGGATAAGACAGAGGACGTCAGGTGAGTGGGCGGTCCTTCCATCTGTCCCGGGACACCTGTCTGTTTACACCTCTAATGCGATGCGGATGCAAGCGTCCCAGACCACCTCCAAATGCGTCCTAAGATCTCATCACTTAGGACGCATTTCTGCTGTTTACACCTGAACTCAGAGGTGTCAGTTTGTATCCAAATTTCTCAGAACAGTTGAAAATACCAAGTGGGAACAGGCCCAAAGAGCACATTTGCAGATCTGGGTATTGCATATTTGGCTCACTGAAATGGCTCAAATGGTTCATTGGGTCAAATTGGCTACTGTGAAAAGGTCTTACCCTATTTGCAAAGTTTCTTCAATGAATTAGGTGTTAAAGTGCTGATAGTAGCAGTCACAACTGATTCTTTGTAAATTCACCCCAAACTGTCAGAAATCACAAATAAAGCATGCTTGTAAATTTTGTTTAGCTGACTTTCCAACACAGTGTATCAACATCACTTTATTATTTAAAAAAATATATAAATATTTCTACTCCTAAACCTCTTATTGTAGTAATCCTCATAAAGGAACATTCATTACACATGCAAGTGCACATAAAACCGCAAAAAAATATAAATAATATTTTCATATTTCCTCTTCTTCACCACTGAAGAAAGGAGATTTTTTATTGCAGTTATCAGGAAATAACCATCAGACCTATTTGCCCTCACAGCCCTCATTCAGTATTATTTTGGTGGATGGGGGAACTTTCATTGAAATACCAGGAAACCACTTAATCACAGACTGCCTTGTATTTATATCTGAATATGGGGACTGAGACAGGGAGGGGAGCAGCACAGATGGTGGTAATGAGCAACACAGTGCGATCCCTGGTCTTATTCAAAATACCGGACAGGCTATGCCTGCCATTGACTTGTAATTTTACTTATTAGGCACTTTTAGTGTGCATGCTTGATATTTTAAGTGTCATACAGAAATGATAAAATGACTCCTGATGTTTGATGCAAACATATCATTATGAATTGATTTGAACTGATTGTTGGTAGTATTAATTATGCCTTTTCAAACAGGGTGATTGACTCTGTCGTGGGTGAAAGGCAAAAGTAAAATACAGATTCATGGCAATGAAGGGTGTTAAGGTGAAAAAAATGCAGAATTCTGAGATTAAAATCGTAACTTTATGAAAACACTCACAAATTTATGTGAAAAAAACTTGAAAATTCTGACCTTATAAAGTCACAAATTTACAAGAAAAAATTTGGAAAAATTGTTTACTTTTTGGTAACATGGCTTTATTTGCTGCTGCTTGCCATATCTAGCATGCATTTGATGACCTCATCAAATTCAACTTTGCAGAGGGATTTAGTAACACTGAAATCCTGGTGATTTTTGCACAGAATCACAATATTGTTTTCTTCTGAATCAGCCCAAGTCACAACAATGTCTCTTCAAAGTCCAGATTCTGATGCTAATATTGTGATTCTGAGCTCAAATCACCAGGATTTCATTCTTATTAAATCCCGGAGTAGAAGAAAAACTAGTTTTCCCATTTTTTTCTTTCATGACTTAATAATCTCAGAATTTGTGAGGTTTTTTCTCATTTACCACTTTAATCGCAGTGAATACATCCTCTTCACACATCCAGGTTCTTTGTAACGGAAGACGTCTTAGATGGGTAAGTCAGCTAGCAATGCCAGCACTTCTGAATAGTTATATATCTAAAGTATTTTCATCCTTACTAAGATATTTATTTTTTTCTACAAACGATATTGTTCTTTCGGGGATGAACCCTCAGTCAAATAAATGATGAGGCCTGTCAAGAGCTACAAACTGTTTTTTGAGAATAATTTTATCTCAAACAGACACGCTTCAAGGTTAGCCAATGTACTTGGTCATTGTACTTGATATGGATGAAGATCTGAGTGTCGTCAGCATAACAGTGGAAGCTAATGTTATAGCTGCGGAAGATATCCCCCAGAGGGAGCATGTAGATGGAGAACAGGAGAGGGCTAAGGACCAGTCCCTGAGGAACACCATAGTTAAGCTCTCAATACTCCGAGGTCATATTGTTGTAGTACTGCTTTCTCTCTGAGAGATAAGATTTAAACCAAGAGAGCGCCAAGCCATGAATACCAATCAGATCTTCCAGAAGCTTTAACAATTGTGTGTGATTGACTGTGACAAATGTTGCACTCAGATCAAGTAGGACAAATATAGAGGTAGCACCAGCACCATCCAATATTGTAAACAGGCAGAACTTGTACTTTGGGGTTTCACCACAAATAAACGGAGACAACTGGTGATGAGGAGTTCTGTTTACCACTATGACACTGGGCTCTTAACTGCATTAGCTTGACTAATACTAATACTAATAATACTACTACTAATAATGATATGATATGTATTATAAGCACTGACATCTGTAAAGAAGCAAAATAACAATAATAATAATGGACCTAGCCTATATATTAAGCATAACCACAATCAAGCAATTTTGTGCTAGGTAACGGCCACATTGAAATTAACTTATTTATCCTTTTATTTTAACATTACTACATGAGGGGGCACAAGTGGAGCCAAAGCTGGGGATGGCAGTGGACATGGCTTCACATAAAAATGCATGTAACTTTCAAAAGGATTCATGCAACATCAAGAAACTTTGTGAAAAGGCCAGTCATGTGACAAGCAAGCACAGATTAGCTTTTCACACTGATTGGCCAAAGGGGGGTGTGGTAACAGGTGTGATTCAATTTTGGTCACCCAAAGAACAAAGTTTTTTGTGGAAAAATCCAGTAAATATTGTAGTGAGGAAGAAAATATATGTGTCACCTTTCATATTCATATTTCACAAAGCATGTGAAAGGAAGGGGTGGGAGGAACAGGAACTGAAAATATGTTAGTAGGAGTAATACGAAGAGAGATCAGTCATGTATTAGGTGCTTGGCTTGCGATCTTTTCACCTATACAACTGGTTCCCTCTTCATCAGTCATGAATCCCGGCTGGCAGAAACACAAGAAGCTGCCGGCGGTATTCTTACAGCGACCGTTGAAGCAAAAAGACGGGCTTTCCGAACATTCATCAATATCTGGACATAAACACATGATGGCACACAACATAGGACACTAACATTAGTTCACTTTTGGAGGGGAACAAATACTTAGATTGTATATGAGGCACACATTTGGTCTTAGTAGACCATTTTTAGCAAATATACAATGGTTTAGGGTGTACTGAACATACAAATGTCACAAGTTGGATTACACTGCACTATGACTACAGTTTTTGGAACCTTCATGCTCCATGAGGCAGGACCATACCAGTCATTTTAAATGGTTTACCCACATTTTACATTGCAACAAACCATTTTGCAAATTATGTGTGTGTACTAAAGATTTTACAACATAAACACAGTCCCTTGATTTTTTTTTTTTATTTGAATTTTTGTTTGAAACAGCCACCTTATAATTCTCTGCTTCTGTGGCTGACAAAGTCATCACCATTCATAAACTACAGCACTGATATTTATCTATGGAAAGCAAATATTTCCCCAGGGACTGTTTTCCATCAGAGAGAGAGAGACTATTCATTCCACTAAATTTCAAGTCATCAAAACACAACAGTGCTGCTGCTTTTAGGAAAACTAATGTGGACAACTTTATTACAGTGATGGAATACCGGGGTGAAGAAAGTCTGAAGTCTCTGAAAGTTCATTTTCATATTGTGGTAGAATGAATGAAAACCAATGGCTGGATAAAAGGTAGGAAAATGAAATAAATACCATAATAAAATACAACTGCTTGCTTTGGAAAAAGAGTGACTGAAGTAAATTTGAAGATGTACATTTTGAAATACTGTGCTAAACATGAAAAATCACTGGTATGGTCCTTTAAAAGTTTATCTGTTGGACATTAAAGACAGAGAGTAAATAATGCATAAATAAATATATAATTTTTGTATTCCTAAGTATTCCTGTGTATGTGTCTTTGTACATACACTCCTGATCAAAATTTTAAGACCAGTTGAGGGGGCATCCCTCATGACTGAAGGCCATCGTCTGTGTGGTAATGACTGACTGGGTTTTTCAACAGGACAACGCTGCAGTTCACAATGCCCGCCTGACAAAGGACTTCTTCCAGAGAAATAACATCACTCTTTTGAACCATCCTGCGTGTTCCCCTGATCTAAATCCAATTGAGAACATTTGGGGTTGGATGGCAAGGGAAGTTTACAGAAATGGACACCAGTTCCAGACAGTGGATGCCTTCTGTGAAGCCATCTTCACCACTTGGAGCAATATTCCCACTAGCCTCCTGGAAACACTAGCATCAAGCATGCTGAAGCAATTTTTTGAGGTGATTAACAAGAAAGCTTTTTTGCCTTTGCCATCAGGAGACAGTGTGGATACCTGACAGAAAATGACACTGAATCCACATTTTTGCCAAGATTTGGGCTTTTAAAGGCTGTGGTCTTAAACTTTTGATCAGCTGATGAACAGCCTATTTCAGTTTAATGGTTGTTTGCAATAAATTGCTTACTCAATTTTTTTTTGTCTCACTCCCATTTCTTCTTTTTGCATTTTGAAGCTCTACTTAGAACCTTCTTAAGATCCAACAGTGCAAAATGTAAATTTTTGCAATTCTTCAACTGGTCTTAAAATTTTGATCAGGAGTGTATGTGTGCATATTTGTTCCAAACTTGTTCCAAACCTAGGATGGAGCAAGCTGCTTTCTTTTAGTGGATTTTAGGAAATCAGGAATGGTATTTATGGGACACATGTTGGGCCTCAAAAAACTTTCCTGAAATAATTCTCACATACATTTTTGAGAAGAGTCCATCCAGCTATCCATCCATTTTCCATACCTGCTTATCCCTAATCAGGGTCGCTTGGGGCTGGAGCCTATCCCAGCATGCATTGGCCAGAAGGTAGGGAAAGATAATAGGACTGATCACCAGTCCATCACAGGGCAAACACAGACAAATAAAATCACTCACCTACACAGGTGTTGTGCTCATTGTCCAGGCGAAAGCCCTCATCACAGTGGCAGGTGTAGCCTTCAGCTGTGTTGTAACAAACCCCCCCGCCACAAATGTGAGGGTTGATCTGACATTCATCCACTTCTAGACCAGAGGACAGAGAGAAGGAATGTATTATTGAAGCAGCCATGTTCAGTATTAGGTCCAACTAATCATGATCAAGTATCACAAAGAAACAGATACTACTACAAAGTCCACACAAAAAAACAGAAACTGAAAACACAGTGTACCACACAGAATCACACAGAATTGGGAAATAATACAAAGCATACACCAAAGTTCAACAAGGCTACCACAATGACATCATATAATAACACAAAGTACTGCACTGGTTCCCATGGCATAATTTCACTCAATTTTATTTAGGGGTCCAAGAACTAAAGGTGCTGGAGCCCTATTGTATTCTTTAACAATTATTTACTTCTTCCCTTTCTGCCCTAAAAGTATCTAGATTTCAGAAACCATCTCAGCTGAGACCATCTCAACTGATCTCAGCAACCAAACTTGGTAGTTAGATAGTAAACCTTATCCACACTCAAGCATAAACAAACAAACAAACAAATAAACAAACAAACAAATAAATAAACAATCAATTAACCACAAGGTGGCATTGTACCACCAAACTTTAAAATTGGGCCTATAACTCAGATTTTCTGCCATTTAGAACATTTCCTAAAACTTTTTTTTTTTTGCTACTCATCCTATAATTTTTGTCATTATATTATATTATATAATATTATATTATATTACATCATATCCTGTGCTCATAGTTGTGCCAGTTCTTCATTGCACTTCCCAGAATGAAGGACCATCCTCCTTTATCCATGTGAATTCCTCTTTCACTATCGCTTAATCACTATTTTAGCCGTTGACCTGCCAGGAACTCGTGCAGTGTTCAGAGCAAACCAAGGATCCGTTAATCACTGAGGGACACAGATACACTGTGGCTATATGAACCCAGCCTTCTGCATGGCATGCTTCATTCATGCTTTTTAAATGACCAGTGTCTGTATACGTGTGTGTGTGTGTGTGTGTGTGTGTGTGTGTGTGTGCATGTGTGCATGTGTGCGTGTGTGAGAGAGAGAGAGAGAGAGAGAGAGAGAGAGAGAGAGAGAGAGATGGGGGAGTCAGGTATTTACCAAGGACAGTTCTATTATCAAGCTGTCAGCTGTGCATTCACCTGTTCACTAAAGTCTTATATCAAATATCAAAACAGAATAGAATAGAATATGAGAAGAGCAGAGACTAGAATAGATAAGATTAGACTAGAATAGGAAGAGAAGAGAAGAGAAGAGAAGAGAAGAGAAGAGAGAAAATGGAAGAAAATAAATTAACCTTTTCACGTAATTTCAGTCAAAAACAGGGTGAAAAGGGCAATGCGCAAATTAGCAAGAAATTGTCTGAAAATTAGCAAGAAATTAGTAAAAAGTTTCAAGAAAATGATCTTAAAATTATCAAGACATGAGTTAAAAAAAGATGCTCAGAAAATCAACAAAAAGAAGAAGAAGAAGAAAGAAGAAACAAAATAAAGTGAATTTTGTTAACCCAACCCAAGGGCTCCTGAGATTCAAAGGGTTAAACAAATTGAAAGAAAATACATGAAAAGAAGTGAGAGCACAACTGTTCTAGTCTTACCAGCTGACTGGGTGGGGGCGATGTCCTGGCCCGCATTGGATGGGAGGATCTCCACCGGGGTCGGAGGAGAGCTCCTCTCAACAACCTCTAACAAGTCCAAAAACACCGGAAAGAAGAGTAAAGGACGGTGTAAAAACAAGTAATAACATGATATTCCTTGATTAAACACATTTTCTCAAAATAAATGTGGTATATTGTTTGTTACACAGATGAAATTCTGACCTTACAACAGAAATTCAGGCCCAAATTATGACAAATATTTTCCTTATCTCATAGCCAATGAAAAATTAATCACAAACACACTATGGACACAGTAAAGAATACACCAAAATGAAAGCACAACAATACAGATATAAAGAATAAAATAGAGGACAAGAGTAAAAATGTTGTCTCCCACCTGTCATTGCAATGTAATTTCGAAAACGCTTGACTGTAGTGGCGGGACACATAATTCCCACAAATCCAAACCCAACCAGCATATAATGACAAGGGAAACAAACACATGAACCAACAGCAATCCATTGGCGCGCCCCCACGCCTTCCCACCTCCCTCTCAACGTCACTGTGGGACACAAACTGCAGTGTCCCGTCCCACGTCCATGTTGGTGATGAAAAAATTAGACCGAATTTCTACTTAACTCTAATTTTGTATGATATGATGTTAGCTCTCTGACTCCCAGTCTGATCATCTGCCTTCCTCTGTTCTATGGACACCACAATTACATTAACCCTTGAGTGAGAAAATTCATAAATTCACTTCATTTCTTTCAACATCATGAGCAAAAAGACAATGAGCAAATGACCCAAAACTTAGCTTAAAAAATGTATAAAATGACCAAAAAGTAATCAGAAAATTAGAAGAAAAATAATAGCTAAACTAAAGACAATTCTTGAAACAATTACCAGAAAATTACTTAAGTTAAAAAAAAAATTACAGAAAAAAAAACAGGCATCATAACCATAAAATATCTATCTCTATATAAACATTGCACAAAAAGTAAGGAAATTTGTGTTTGGTAGATTATTGCTTTGTTGTAACAATGCTTCTTGGCAATAAATCTTATACCGTTGGAAAGCCTGTTTATTTCCCTTTTAAAGGGTGCCACATTTGTAAGGAACATGCATTTGTGTGAGCAGCAGAGCTGAGTATGTGGGTTGCGCCCATGAAAAATTTGCCAAATCTTCTCTGCCAGTGCCAAACAGCTTATTCTGCCATTGACTCTTGTTTGGTGTTTGATGGATTGGATGACTGAAGTTTGAAGAAACAAGACATATTGGCAATTTTACAATTTATTCATTTAACAAACAGGAGCCTCAGTAGCGTGTGGAAGAACCATACACATCCAGGTACCAGGTTCTGGTACCTGGGGGTACCAGAAACTCAAAACAAGAGTCAATAGCAACAGCAGAATAAGCTGTTTGGCTTTGGCAGGGAAGATTTGGCAAATTTTTCATTGGCGCAACCCACATACTCAGCTCTGCTGCTCATCCCACAAATGCATGTTCCTTACAAATGTGGCACCCTTTAAAAGGGAAATAAAGAGGCTTTATTAAGATTTATTGCCAAGAAGCATTGTTACAACAAAGAAATAATCTACCAAACACAAATTTCCTTACTTTTTGTGCAATGTTTAGATCGCTGTTGTTGTTGTTCAGAGAGGTATATAAAACCTTTCAGAAAAATGACTGCCCCTGAGATAACTATAGCCTGGAGCTTAGCTTAGTCTCAATTCACACTTGTACTTAACCCAGGAATAACAGTTAGCTCTTGGTTAAGGATTCACATCTGAAAATTAAAGCCCAGGGTTAACGTCTTCAGAATATTTGTACAACAGAATAGTTGGACAACAAACATTCTGTTGCTTTTCAACAGTATGCTATTGCTGTTGTTCTAATCCTGATTCTAACCCCAATTCACACAACAGACTTTAACCCTGACTTTTTGGGGATATCCCCAGAAAATGATTTTAACCAAACCATGACGATTCATATTGTAGCCATACATGATTAAAATGTCTCATTTCCAGTAGTCATCCTGGATGAATGTAGCTCTTGCAAGCCAAAAAATGCCACTGATATAATTGCCAAAGGTATGAAGAAGGGTAGTGAAGTGGACACCTGGGAAGGCTGTCTCCATCCTGACAGTGAACACACCAGGAGAGAGCTGGGGCAGGATAGGTCCAATTACTGGCCTATCGCTAACCACAGGAACTACCAGCTCCTTCAACGACAAGACACAGACAATATTGCCAAGGGATCATTAATACACAGTATGTTTATAGATATGACTATCTGTAATCTTTTGCCTCAGCTTTGCAATGCAGCACACTGCTACTGCCATGCGATATAGGCGTGTCATGTGAAGCAAATCAGCATCTGGCTTGCATGGCAATTGCCTACAGAATAAGAACAGAGAAAGAATGGACGGCTTGTAGAGCAAGACACAAAGCAAATTAGAGATACAACAATTTCTGTCTGAAATTTGCTTTGGACATTGTCAGGGATTACTGTTTGAAGTGAATTATGCTCAGATCCTGGTCCAACATTTAAAAGACCTCTGAGCAGATGTACCCAGTGCCTATTTTGGTACTTATCATACCAGTACTGTACAGACTGAAGAAAAGGTTGCATAAAAGCACAAAGAGCAATGACTCAGCAGCGATCATTGACAAAGAGTAAAGGTATTCTTCAGTGATTTGGCGCTCACAGTGTTGACCAGCTCAAAGTCATGCAGCAACATTGCTGACTTCATGCAGAGGTGATGCTGCGACTCCTGTATACCTTAGAGGCAAAAGGAGTGTCTTTGTGCATGCAAACTTTTACATTTTAAGTTTTGAAGGTATCCAACCTACCTGATCTGGTGCAGCTGTCACTACTGACCATAGAAAAAAAATGTGAAACAAATTTTTTTTTAAAAAAAGGTTTGCAAAACAACCAAATAATAGAAACATTGCTTGGATGTATAGATCTCTTTCATGTATCAGTCTATTGTTATTCTAGCAGAAAATCTACCTCCAAGCCCCAATCCACAATTTGTGTAACACCTCTGCCATCACAACATGATTGAAACAGCATGGTTCACATTCCTCATAGGTGACTCTATGTGGTCTGCATTTTCCTATGTGTAATGTGAGGACTCTATACTACATGAGTCTATAGAGAATGTGGACTGTTTCTGCTGAACAATTTTGGGACCACTGAGGTATCACAATTGTGGATTGGGGGGCCTAATAGCTGCAGTGGGCTACTTTGCATGTTGACGTCCCCAAATGGCAGTGAGAGCTAGCTGTTTGAATTCTGAGGACCTAAATACCTGGAAATCCTATAAAGTGACATCAGACATGATATTGTGAAGAGATTCTGTTATTGCTGGTGAGAGCATTTTCTGCAGACTGGCCTTTCCATTCAACAAGGAACTGGTTTTCTTCTGTTTCGCAAACCTAATTTCAAACTGCTGTGAATTGGTTTGGAACCTGAAAACTTGGTTCCCGGATAGAACCAAAAAAATAGTAGGACCTGAGGTGGGAATCATGAGAACAACATGAGTGGAGGTGTATTATTCTACATGGACAGATGGAGATGACAGAAAAATCGAAGTGCATGCAGTGGTCTGCCAAAAAAAACAAAACTATTACCTCGACTTTGGACTGAATTTCAGGAAAAGATTGAGGGAGTACTTGAAAAGGTAAATTATATTTAAAAAGTGCTGAAGAGTTGGACCAAATTATGAAGACAATCTGGGCGATATTATCAACAAGTTAAAAAAAAAAAAATGGAAGGAGTACTGAGACTCCAAAAAGGACCTGGTGAACAGTGGTGCTGGACAGGATAATATGGACTATCATGAACTCAGCAACATGCTGGGTCATAGACCAGCAAACCAGCAGACTGAGGCTGAATTCAGCCACAGCAATGCTGGAATCACTGACCAGCAACCATGACGCAATGGTTCCACTCCTAACTGGTGCAAACATGAAGGGGGTTCACTAGTTTGCACCTTGGTTCCAAGAATCCCAAACAAACCCAGTTCAAGAACCAGAACTGTTTTGGTCAAAAAGAGGTATAGGTGCTCCATCCCAACTGTTTTGAAGTTATCTTGTTATTTCGTTCTTAGGTTTCAATTCATCATTCCCTGTGCAGAGATTTCCCACTAGTGACTATAGTGGCCATACAGCTCAACTTGGACCAATACAATCATTCTATAGCATCTCAGTTTGTGAAGACAGGGCGTTTTGCATCACCACTTTGTCATTTTGTCTAAGAAGTTAGCCATTTTCTATATAATAATATTACCTGGTGTGGCTTTATTGATAGCTATTAAAATATTTCAGGATTTCAGTCAAAGACCTGACCATTTGCAATTCTGAAGTCATTTTAGCTATTTGGAACACCTGTCTTTCTCACAGCTATCAGACAGATGGTAATCAGCAAGCAGGCATCTACCACATATTAAACCCCTGGCTATAGTGAACACCATGACAGGATGAGGCCCTCAGTTTTTTATGTTTTCCCTTCACAAAGGTCATACAAAATAACCAATATCACATTATTAGGTCTGTGATACTACATAACTGAGGATAATAATTAAGAATAAATTAATTAATTTAAACAAACAAAAAAAAAAAAACCTTCCTCTCATCCTTTCACACAGGTAGGCTCTGAACTCTGATGTGCCAAGATGCCAAGGTGTAAGGCTGCCAGGCGCCACATTAGCCTCTGGTTGTATCCAAACACTGATCTACACAGGTCTGGGCACTGGATTTCTGTCAGATTGTTTTTCGAAGGCTGTTCTCTGTGCCTTGGATCCTCAGCACTCCTCTGCTCCAGAGAAGCTTAGCAGTAATTTGGACTCTGTCTGGCTTTAGCTCAGATGCTGCCAAGTTTCTCTTTCCTTTGCCAAGCATGTTCTGAATAAAAACAGAGAGGGTGAAGCTCCTTCCTCTTTCCCTGTCTCTTCAGTCCACATCCAGGTTTTTCTGTCTGGCTCTCTTTTTTTGTTATTGCTGAAATGTTATGGATCCAGGGAGTGGGTGGGGGACTTTGTCCTCTACAAACATGTCACAACAGTTTTATTTGCTGTTGAAAGGTCTTATCATATGCAAGCATAATAAATAAAGGTGTATGGTGTAACTTGAACACTGTTATTTGTTACATGAAGACTGCTACTCTTCACAGTCTGGACATTTTTATGCACTAATGGTTTTGTGTTGTTGATAAATCAACATCAATGAGGCCACACATCAGACACAAGTGGTGGGCAAAACTTGTTACACTGTTTAAGGCCAATTACCTTTTCATTAGTCATGCACAGACACATTTCAAATTAAGTTTCTGTCTCTAGCTGTTTAAATAGCAATCCTTCAAAAATTACATTGACTTCAGTCAGTTAAGACAGTGCCAAATAAAATACACTTCAGGTTTCTTAGTGTCTCTCAGTATTTTGAAAATCGCCCTGTGATGGACTGGCAACAGGGTGTTTCCCTGCCTTTTGCCCAGCACATGCTGGGATAGATTCTAGTAACTTAGCACAGCCAGGTTTATTTTGTTTTGAGTCACAAAAGCCTGACTACACTCCAAATAAAGTGTTAAATTAAAAGCCACAAAACGGCAAAACCAATGACCATCCATTGATTACAATGAGAAACAACTACAGGACATCAATGTGCATTTTTCTTTGAAAAACTAAAACAAAATAATTTTGTACCAACATGCTAACAAGCTAGAGATATGCTTACCCATATGCTTGCTCACTTTCACCTTAACAGGCCCTGCTGTTTGTTTTGGTTTGGTGCTCTAAGACTATGAATACGGTTTGTCTCTCTGACATGACTTACCTCATGATAGACAGATGGTTGATCCAATTACCCAATATATTTTTTTGTAAACGCATGTTGCTGCCATGGCTTTTCCAAACAAACTGAAACCAACAATAACGAATCAGAGTATGGATCTGCCAGGCTCACACTCCAACCATCTGTGACTCCAAGAAGGAATAAGTGATTACGGAAAATGGATGGATGCATCTTGAAAATATTTAGCCAAACGGTTGTAGGGTTGTTTATGTAGATTAGAATCAGAGGTAGTTTTAGACTAGGAGCAAGTGGAAAGTTTGTGGAAAGTTTGCTGAAAGGTGATGGTGCCATAACCTGGCACAACCAGCTGATTTCTAGAGTTCATATTAGCTTTGACTGACAAAACCATCTGGCCATACTCCAACCGAAAACTGGCTCCAAGGCAAAGGCTTCGGTTGCAAAGCACTGAAATATTCATGTGCAAACAAACACTCAAGCAAACCATAATTACCTCAAATAAGAAAGAAAGAAAGAAAGAAAGAAAGAAAGAAAGAAAAAGAAAGAAAGAGAGAAAGAAAGAAAGAAGAATCGATAATTGTTTTGCTTAAAGTGTTTGCTTCATATAGGTTTCACCTGGACATTAACATTTTTTTTTTTTTTAATTTTCTGATTTTTTATTTCAAGTGAATGAATTGAATTAATAGAGTCAACCTAATATACTTTCTTTGCGTAAACAACCTGTAGCTTATAGGTAACATTAAGCTATTGGCTATCATTACACTATTTTAAAAGCTATTTTGTTCATGTTGCTCTTGGATGTCCTTCTTGGTGGTTATCTTGAATAGTGATTCAGCGAGAAAAGGCCCAGTCCCCATCATAATATTTCATGATGTTTGCTGCTCATGTGATTGATTTTTGATTTTGTCATGAAATATCACATGAGTGTAACACTGTTTCGCAGCTGACTTTGAAGACCTTCCTTCTAGTTGCAAGATTATGTTTGTACTGCACTGACATGAATGGAAACAAATGGCTGGCTGGAAAGCGGGAAAACGAATTTCAAAAGTATGGTCTACTTTGGCAAATGGTAAGTAGTAATGTAAAGTACATGTGAACTGTATTACATGGACTCAGTTATGCAAAAAACACTGGTATGGTCCTTTAATAAGTGTGGCAGCACCTCTACATGACAAGGCTCACCCTGCCTCTTCAGTGGAGGGAACACTGTTGTGAACAGTGAACAAGTCAACAAAATGTTCAGATAGATGTTGTTGAGTCTAAGGCTGTGTTATAGTGCGATATATAGCATGGAAAGAGAGAAAAATGTCAATGCCATATCAATAGATATTTTCCTCTATGGTTTCTATCTCTATTTTCGTAAAAGCATCTTTATGGCATTATTTTACTTCACTGAGCCAGAGCTCCTACTTGTCTTAAATGCACCATTACTACATGTGTGTCCAATAAGAAACAAACATGGAGGAACATGACAAGAATGAAACTCCCTGCAACACTCCGATGCAGAACAGGACTAAGCCCAGCCAGAACAAGATCAGGAACCTGTTGGGATGTCATCTGAATATGTGAAATCTGGCACTGACCAGAAAATGGTACTTTGCAAAGTATGCCGCAGAGAGCAAAAGCAAACCTCAGGTCTGTTCAACATCACTACCAAATAAAAGGAGAAAAGAGATAGTGCCTTTCATATATGTTTAGTTGTATCATGATATATATTGTTATCTAGATATGAAATGATCCATGTCATATCGCCTTAGTAGAGGTAATGATATGCCATAATGTTGGAAGATGATACATGTGGTTTAGGAGGCCTTGCCAAGTTCATGCTAGCAGTAATATTGGTTGTACTACTGAGTTAAGGAATACTAGTGAACTAGATTTACTACAGTGCCCCCAAGACGATCACAGCTGGTAAGCATCTAACTAGTGCTAAGCACATGTTGTTTGACATGGCACACTAAACTAAACACAGTTAAACACCCTCTGGTTATATTGCATGAGGACTCACCTGGCACAACCTCCTCTTGTTTCCCAAAAGCTTCCACAGGTTTCTCTGGGGTTGGCAGGGGTTGTGGGGGTGGCAAGGCCACAGGCTCCTGGTAGGGGATGGCTGGCTTATTGACAGGTGGCTTTGGTAGAACAGTGTAGCCCATTCCACCAGGACATATTTCTTTGAACTTAGCTATATAATTAAAAAGAAAGAAAGAAAGAAAGATATACAATGTAAACAGTGCAGAACATACAATATTAAATTAAATGTAATATTTTCTGTTTTACACAAAAAGGATATGGTTCTCATATGGTTCTGTAGATGTTAATTAAATAAATATAACATTCTTTTGCCAACTTCTTTGAAATACTAAATAAGTATCTGGGATTCTTACTAAACTAAATTCTTACTAAATTCTTACTCAACTTTATTTGGGATAGATAAATAAGGACTAAATCTATTAAAAATCAAAATCATGTTTTATGCATTTATATTAAACCACAATCTGTGTTTTGCAGTTCTTATTTCAAAAATTTAAAAAAAAAAAGTATGAAATGTTCATCATTTCTGCTGATAGATAACCTTAAATTTAAGTCACTCAACTCCATCCTTGTAATTAATATTTTATTAAGGACCTGACAACATTTACGTGGGGATGAGTCAAATATCTAACATCTCAATTTACCAAGGAAGGAAAAATCTATTCTTTCTATTCTCATATGAGTATATTACAAAAGAATACATATGACAAAAGAGAAATTATTAAAATAGTTAATAAGGAAACACAATTAAAAAGCAGTAGCTAGTAAGCATCACAAAGCTCAATCACCAACCAAAAATGCCAAGAAAAAGTATTCCCCCACCAAAGAAAACATCATTATATTATTTATAACTGTATGACACAGCAGCACGGACAGTTACATCTACAATGTTCCAGAAGACATTAATAATAGTCACCTTGACCCTCACTTCAGTTGACTACCTACTCTACAGTCCCTCTACATTCCCCTCCAAGAGACAATATCAGTCCATTCCTGACAAAACCACCCAGTTCAGAAAGTGCTTTAGCCCCTCAGCCACCACAGCTCTGAACTCTCCAAGCTCACTAAGGCTGCAAGGCTCAGACTACACAACTTCCGCAATCTCAAAATCCATGAGCCGCTCAAATTACACAATCACGTCTTGCGGACGTTGTGCACATACTACACACCTGAACCAATAAAATAATAAACAAATGACTATATTAACTTTTTCACCTATTTTATTATAGTATGTAATCTGTTTTATATTGCCCTGTGTAGATTTTCTGGTATTAATGATTGTGATTAAGCATGATTAATTTTATTAAGGTAATTGTTTGATTTAACTGTTCACAGTTTTGTGTTTTGCTGCTGTTAGAGATTAAGGGCCCTATCTTGCGCCAGACTCCCTAAACCCGCTATTTGCGGATTTAGGATTTAGGAGGAGGCGTTCCCCCGTAAAAGTTGCTATCTTGTGCACCTCCCGCTATCCGCAAAACACCTGCGCTACCCGCTATATTATGCATAGGCGTGTTTTGGGCATTACGCCAGTTAAACCAATCAGTGTGCCAGGTGCCATTGCCTTTAAGGGCAGGCTGCGCTATCCTAAATCCTAAATCCTAAACCCGCGATGGAGAGAGGGAGGGAGATTTTCTCAGGGCTTCTACTGAGGCTAAAGCAAGTTGGCTTTATATATATACATATTATATATTATATTATAGGCCAAGTGGACGTGTCACAAGGTTGTACTGATTGAGTAAAATCCCCGGGCCACACCACCGACACACAAGAGGCAGAGGTGGAACTATGTGTAAACTAATTTATTGACAAGGTAGATTGGGCAAATAAAATTCATTCATTCATTCATCTTCTAAACCGCTTTTCCTCACTAGGGTCGCGGGGGGGTGCTGGAGCCTATCCCAGCGCACATAGGGCGAAGGCAGTGAAACACCCTGGACAGGTCGCCAGTCCATCACAGGGCAAATAAAATATTAAAAATAAAAATATAGCACAGCTGCTGGCTTATGATAAAACAATAAAACGTGCTGGCGTAAGTGTCCAATTAAAACAGTCTTTCCTCTAAACAGTCTATATGAGTAATATACTCAGTCCATTCCGGCGGCGTCCCGGTATCAGTCCGACCGTGTGCGTGGCGAGGCTCCGTCGGGGCGTGCATTGAGGCCGCCTGGGCGCGCTCTCCTAACAGCCCAAACTTTAGGGATAGCGGATAGCGGGTGGTCCGGACCACCCGCTATCCGCTTTCCCTAAACTGTGTGCGCAAGATAGCAACTTAAGGGATAGCGCATGAAACACACCCACGGACACACCTCCAGGCGCAAATGACGGAGTCGGCATAAGGATAGCGGGTAGCGTGGGCGCAAGATACCGTTTAGGGATAGCGGAAGCTCCTAAATCCGCAATTTGCAGGTAGCGGGTAGTGGCAGCGGATAGCGGGTGGCACAAGATAGGGCCCTAAATCATTAATAACTGTGTTGGCTGCATATTTGTAGATACTGACAGAGCTGGACACTGAGGCAAGCCTCAGTGTGACCTAGGTATGTTTGATCTACATACTCTGGTATCACTGATTCTTGGGAATTTGGATAAAACAGGTTTTAATTTTGAAAAAAAAAAAGTGCGTTAAATTACAAAATCTGAAGGTATATCATTATAGGCCAAGGTCTTGGCTGTTCAGCAATGTACCGGTGCAACCTCCTCATTTTGCATTTTTTTCATAAAATAGGTTTTTCCAGTTATTAGGCTACTTTGTTTTTGTCAACACCGTCACCGTAATGTTTTTTTTTTTTTTTAATTTGAAAAACATATTTTTGTATTAAAGAGACTAATACTTTAATAACTCAACAGCACCAAAGAAACATATTGTAAGCATATTCATTTAAAACCAATATAACTGCCTCTGACGGTGGTGACACTAATCTGACGGTGGTGACAGTCGCCTCATTAAAACATACATTTCCAAACTTTATACCACTCAAGTCAATGGCTTCTTGCTTAACAACTTTATTTAACTATTTGGTACAAAAAATAACAATCCTGAGCACTGTTAGCCTATAAGCATTTTTCAGACTTCAGTCATTACCGTCACACAGAAAACCTGACGGTGGTGACGTCTGACGGTGGAGACAAAAACCTGCTCTTTCACATGATAAGCATGAGTTGTTCACATTAGCCAGCTTGTTTTCACCCTGTTGCTACCTGCATCAGACCTCTTCTTAAAAAGTATACATTTATTCCATAATCTAATCTAATATTTTTTATACAAAAGTGACGGTGTTGACATGTTATGGTTGTGACAGCAGCAGTGTCCAAAAATATGAAGAGAGTTAAGAGAAAATAGCAAACTTCCAGGAGCCTGAGTGGTCTTGAAGCATGCAGTAGAGCTGAAGGTTTGAAAAGGGCTCCTCAGGAATGGAATTGACCTTGTAGTTTTTTTATTATTATTTTTTAAATAAATATCTGACGGTGGTGACGAATATCTGGGACACATTTTGAGCAACCACAAAATAATAGTAAATATTGTTCAAAACCCATCGTTTGTAGTTTTTAATACATATTATGATGTACTCTTTCATGTGGTAAAGATATTATTCAATGAAATTATTACTTTTTGTTGTTTTAATCAAGTTGAAATGATTATCTCCTATCCAAGGACATCTGGTTTTGTAGGCCATGGGCCAACATATAATCATTAAATTAATACAAATTAAAAATAAACCTATAAAAGAAGCTTACAAATGTGCAAAGGACCCCCTGATTATGCCCTTGATTCTTTTTATTCATTAAAATGTTGTAAATTTCCAGCAGAAATAGCATTTTTCTTAGTGGGACATGATTTATCCAAATTCTCAAGAATCAGTGGTATGCATACTGCCCAATGTATGCTACTTTTTTGATGTCTTTATGTACAATGCCATTCTCCCTGTGGTTACTGTCTGTTTCAGAATATTTCTTTGTGTATTTTTGTGTAAGATATCAGAACTGAGATCTATGCTGTACTTAACATAAATACCACCAGCCCTGTTGCATGGCATTAAGAGTAATCTCAATCTTGACCTTTATCTTGATGTAATCTTCACACTAGCAGCAGCCGCAGCACTGTTGGGTTTTGATGACTTGAATCACTTGAAATTGCATGTAGTCTGCCAGAAAATAGTTCCTGAGGAAACATTTGCTTTACAGAACCAATAATTAGTTGTGGTTTATAAATGTTAGCCAAATAAGCATTATGACATTATAAGGTTGTGTTTCAATCAAAAATTCATATTAAAAAATGAGAGTTTTTTTTATTATATGTTGTGAAATCTTTAGTACCCCCAAATAATTTGCAAAATGTTTTTTTGGTTTTTTTTTGCAATGTAAAATAGACAGACAGATAGATAACACTTTTTTTGTGCAGCAACAGCAGCCCCCTTTTGTAACAGCACATAACAAAAAAGAAATTAAATGTAGACAAACTGTAGAAGACTGGCCAAACATTCATAATCATTGGTATGGTCCCTTAATTTTGTCCATAGACCCATTCTCCTTCCCTCGGGTGGCGCCTACTGCACCACCCGAGGGAGCCCAGAAAAACTGGCAACCCCACCATTTTTTTGACAAGTGCTGTTTATCAAGTCGACATTTTTCTTTGCAATTAATTATCTCCAGATTCTATCCAGTCTTCAGAACCACCTACTGCACGTACTGTACAGCGTCATGCTGGCATCTTTCATGGATTTGGCTACCTAGGGGATATGGCTAGCAAAAGATTCCTGTTTTTAATTGAAATCAGGCTAAGACATCCAGGAATGTGCCAGGAGTGCAGACAATTCAGGGAAAGAGACAAGGATTAAGCTTGTTCCAAGACTGAGTTCACTCGTGTAATGGAATGCTTTACATGCTGCTGCTCAAAGAAAAAATAGGGAAAACACTGAAAGGGACCATGTAGTTAGGCCTATGACGTAATAATTTACATTTTGTAATGTTTAAAAAAAGTATTTTAAAAAATTTGGAAGAGCTTCATTCAACTAGAAACCTGTGTGCTGTCTTACTATTTAATCTCATTATTCGGACAAAAAAACGTACTGAATTTCAAATGGGCGAACAAATAAAATCTTTATGCAGCTGTCCTTATAATTTTTTTTAGTTTTTAAATACACAAACGTGTTTGTATGGCTCTTGCATTCAACCATCTAATAAAAATTACGTTTTGAATTAGGTTTAGGGAGAAACATATTTTGTCATGGATTATATTTGTTTCTGACATATCAAAAATATGTTGTAAATATTTTATTTATTTAAGTTTTTTTCTGGGCATTTCTGTAACAGCACAGAGAGACGGACAGGGCAGGGCAAGGAGAGGGGATGACAAGCATCAAACAGTCTGGGCTGGATTCAAACCCAAGCTGCTGCAGCTTGGCCTTAGTGTTACATCGTTTGTGCTCTACAAGGTAATTCACAGGGACACCCCCAATTACTATGTTATTACAATGGTCTATTAAGTCCATCTCAATGGCAAGAGGTTAACACATGTATGCATGTTGGAGGACAAGTCATGTTGTGGCTAGTTTCTTCTCCTCTGCTCCCCACACATTTCATGTACCAGTAAGATTAGAACGCATGAGAAAATAGTTCCACCACTGACTTTTATTTTTAATTTTGGAAAAAGAAATGGAAAAAAGTCAAAATTCTGGAAATAAATTGGGAAACACAAAAAATACAAAAACAAAACAAAAAAAAAAACATATCATCATTTGTTGATTCACTGTATTTTCAGTCTGAGTGGGAATAATGTCATTTTTTTTAAACGGGTGACAGCATTCTGATTGCTACAAGTTGTGACACAAACCCATAAGAATGTGCAAATTATCTAAAAATTAGTTAACACTGAATTGATTTGCATTGTTGAAAACAAGAATGGAGAAGAGAAAGTTAGTAGCTGTTCTACTTGCTCCTAAGTAAGAGAAGGCTGAGCTCTTTCTGAAATGGAAGAACTAAAAGTTAATGGTACTCCCAAGGAAACAGTAACATTAAAGCTTTATTTCCCCTCCGGGTGCTGCAGTTTTTTCTCTCTCTGCCACTGATTGTGATGTGCAAAAGGGCTAAAGTTGAAATGTTCAATTTTGTGGAATGCACAAGGCAGCACCACAAAACACATTGTGAACATGGTGTGAGGTGCACATTTGGAGAAGACATGTGCCTGCCATGATGAAATCACTGAGAAGAACTGAAAAAGGCACAGGAACATTCAGAAAGCATCCCATGTGATCACAGCCTAACAGTGCAAATGGCCATAACTGCCCCGATCAAGCTGAACTGACATAACATGGCGTGCAACAGTGAAATTAAGACACACTGGGGGAGTGAAGCAAAGTGGCTGTGGTGACAGCTAATGTAAAGGACATCTGTAACAAATCTAAAAGCAACGACAGCAGAGCTGTGAATCTCATGCAGACAGGAAGTGTGTATTGGGGGTAAAAGAACGGGACAAATCGGGGAACTCTGACCTTTGTGCTCCAGACATCATTCTCTGTATTCAGCTGCAGAGTAATGGCAGCTCCACATAAAAGGCTGTTTTTGGGGAACTTCAAATGTTGTAATCAGTACTGAAGGATATTATTTCACTTACTACCTAGCCTCGTGCAAGACACTGGATGGATTCTCCAAATGCCAACCATTAACCTCCTGACACTGAAGTGAACTTCCTATTGGCTTTCTTCTGCAATTCCTGTATCACTCCATGCCAAAGGATCAGTAGCCATGACACAGATGGAAGTAGATTGCTTGAGTTTGCTATCATTTGTTTTCTTCATTAAACATGTGTATGCATGTTGGAGGACATTCATGTTGTGGCTAGTTTCTTCTTTTCCTCTGCTCCCCTCTATCACACACATTTCATGTACCAGCAAGATTAGAACGCATGAGAAAATAGTTCCACCACTGACTTTTTTTTAATTACAAAAAAAAAAAAAAAAAAAGTCAACATTTTTTATGCCATTTTTGGGCTGTACTGTACAAACTTTGTTTATTCACTGTATTTGCAATCTGAGTGGATTAAAGTGGTTATATTTAAGAATGTTAGCTGGGGGAAGTCCACCTCAGTGGCAGGAGGCTAACAGTTAGCATTTGGAGCATCCAGCCAGTATCCAACACTCAGTAACAATAAGAGGAAGATAGCACTACCTACTGTCCTACAGAACAGCTGGGGGGAAGTGAAATGATATCACATTTTTCAAAATGGGTGAACTCTACCTTTTAATGTGCACAATGAGTTAACACCTATGTTCTTCATTTCACTATTCAGGGATCCTATTCAGATCATATTATCTCTTCAATTCCATGGAAATACTTCTACTTCTTACTTGCAGGGGCAATATATTACACTTTGATTAAATCCTACTAGGACTTCTGAGAGGAATCCTTTGTCATGATGAGTTGTGTTAAAGGAAATGTTATTCATTCACTCAACATTGTAGTCCCTGGTCATGATGTACCCATGTGATTTTCTGAGTACATACAACTAAATGTATGAATAGCTAGACAATGTGACCCGAGTCTTCTGGGCACTGCAAAGTATCCATGAATCCATATTCATATCCATATTCATTCCAAATAAGGAATTACAGTTCATACAGAGCAGCCTTTCTATAAATTCCTACTGTGAGGGCTTTGTGTAAAACCTAAAGACCAAGTTTCTGTATGATCTATAGAGGTTTTTTTTTTTATAATTTTTGATGACAATCATTTCTATTCTGCCGCACAGTACTATTGCTATACTATCTGCTATTCTAACAGTGAGGCCTTCTATTAGTTCCTAGAACACCAATATGCTCAATTCTCTTAAATGGAGAAGATCATGCCAAAATCTGCTAAAAAATTTGGCATTTTAATGTGGTGTTGTTTATCATCAAATGTACACATACATACCGCATAGAGCATGATTTTGACCTCCTACAGATCATTGGTAGCCACTCCCCAATTACACCATATAATAGTAATAATAATGATGGATATACCAAACAGCGCTTATAATGGTGTACCTGTTATCCCCAATCTGCTTTCATTAAAATACACGGTGGAGTCAGGTAGGAAGTGAGTGAGATCTGATTCTGAGTTGAGATTGGTAGGAGGGGACGCATGTGTACTTCCTTGCTAAGGGCAATGTTGAGTGCTGAACTATGAAATTTCAATGTTCAAAAAATAGAAAAAAGCAGCACATCAGAAAAAGATGATGTGTTTCAGTATCACTTCTTCAACATAGCATCATGACAAGGAAAAGGAGGGCCAACCTCTTCTATCAACTTCTAGTAATTAGGGGACAACATGCACCTTCCATCAGCAGTGCCATATAGGTGAGAAACACACTGTTTTTGTTTGTTTGTTTGTTTGTTTTTTAACATCTTTACTTATATGATTTGCTTCTATGCTGTCAGCATAGAAGCTGTCATTTTAGTTCAGCTGACCTTGTTTTTTGGACAGCCCATTTTAATTATAATTATTGTTTGTGGTGATTTTGTGATTGATATGTATATGTACATATAACATATACATATGTATTAACACACACACATACACATATGTCAAATGTATACATGTGTGTGTACATGGGTGTATGTATATACATGCACACACACACACACACACACACACACACACACACACGTATATATACATGTGTGTATATATACATACACACACACACACACACACACACACATTTATATATATTATTGTCATATTTATGTATTTATAGTAGTGTGGCTAGTGCAACTTGTCACCTGCTTACTAGAAGGAGATAAAAGAGGTTGGCCTTCTTTTCTTTGGTAAGATGCTCTGATGAAGATATGAAGCATAATAAATTAGTGCAAAATTTTTCTATTGTGTTGCTTTTTTCTGCCTCGATGCTGAGATTATATTCTATATTCTATTCTATGTGTGGTAGATCATTTCAGCAGAAGATCAAAATGATTTATAAAATGTCTTAAAGGCCCCATGGCATGAAAAATGCAATTTTTTTTTTTTTGGTGATAGGGAAGGTCCCATAAATACTGTCCCATGCATTAAACCTGTGATAAACGGAGAAATGTACACAGCCCATTTTTTGAAACTCTCCCTTTAAGACGAGTGGACAGCACTTCCTCCATTCTGTGATGTCATACATAAGGCTGTCTGGACCAACGTCAACTCCACGACCAGTAAGTGATTTTTAGTCATGACAGTCATACATAATATAGATCTATATAAGATGATGATTCCTGTTTACCGGTGAGTACCGTAGGTTTCAGTTACTTGCCTGTGATTGGCCCGACCATATGTCACTCAGAAAACAGCCAGCCAATCAGTGGAGAGGGGCTGATTCTCTCTTCTGATTGGCTTAATGAACCGTGCTGCCAGAGCTCCAGGAGAAAGGCAAGAGAGAGGAGCTGTGAAACTATATTTAGCAGACCACAGGTACTCAAAACCACAAATACATCTTGCAGGGAGATCAACAGTTGGAACATCAACACCTGGAAGAGTGGACAGCATGGGGCCCTTAAATCACGCTCTTTGAGGTATGTATGTTTGCCTTTTTGCAAGGCCACACTGAACTGCCACACTGTTGAATGGAGGATGGCCTAACAGGGCGGATGTCTGGCATGGCATGGGGCCTTACCTGTTCCTGGGGGGGGGCATTTGTCGCAGTGAGGGCCCCAGGCTTTGCCCACACTGCAGCAGCAGAGCTGTTTGCTCAGCTGAGCAGACACCGGGTGTAAGCACTGCCTCCCCGAGCTGACCAAACGGAAGCAAGCCCCTTTCTCCTCTTGGATGGCAGGCATGTTGGCTGAAGAGGAGCACAGGAGGCGGATGAAGAGGAGGAGGATGGAGGACGGAGTGGGAGGGAGACGTAAGCGGAGGTGCGCCAGAGTGTAGGAGACACATATATGAGGGAAAGACAGAAAAAGAGAGGGAGGAGAAATAAAGAAGTCCCCTTCACCAAAGCATACCTCCCTTCCCATCAATACAAAACCCTGCCCCCAAAACAGTTCTACAACAGTTCTAAAACAACATGAAAAGTGCAAAAAGGAAAAAAATATATATGAAATCTCACGGTGAAAGTCAGGCCACCACCAAAACATTTCATATTTTCATGAGGGTTTTTGTGCGATGGGTAAGACAAGTACATTAAACAAGTGAAAGCAGAACACAAAACATACACACACAGACAAGCAAAAAAACAAAAAAAGCTCTCGTCCCATGCCAATGCCTCATGCACTATCAAATAAACTCAAATGTTGGCTCCAATATAGGCATGCAGCAGAGCTTGGCTGGTTTAGTCAGGCTTTTTGCAAGTGTTACATATCGTGAGGGGAATGTAAAACAATCCTAAAACCAAATGGGGGCTGGGAAGTGCACTATAGCAAAGCACCCCTGGAACACTGACAGAACGCTGACATCCAAGGAGAGTGAATAATGTTTCTTTTTTCAGCTATGTTACCATAAGTAAGTCATGTCTATGACTTGTTAATATGAAACATCACTTGCCCATAAATATTGCCCCGCGCCTATTTCATATATTGGTGACGTGCTTTGCTCCACACTGGGACAGGAGATGCAGTAGTGGGTGTGTTGTTAGTAATCAGGTAGCACACAATTTTGGTGCCACCACCACATGTGCCCACCAGTGCTGATCTGCTTGAGCCAGGTCGATGCGCACTCACATTTTGTATTATTTATGTCACTTTAGCTCATGGAGGTACAAGCAGGTACACATCCCTGAAATCACAAACTTCCTTTGTTCTGCATTACACTTGTCTGTTTCACTTTGACATTAATCTCTCAAGATGGAAAACATATTTAAATACATATTTATCCCTTCTAAAGGCCACGGCAGACAACAAATGGAGCTGACACGGAGCTGAAGCGGAGCGGACCACTTTCATTTCAGCTCCCATAATGGACATGCTTTCTTAGACATCCCTTGAGTGTTATTAATGGCCATAGGCTGTGTGTTATCATCAGCATTAGCATCCTTTCTAGATTAGCACGTGGCTGGATAACTAGCTAACAAAGCCAAAGCCCACCTCTTTGCTCAGATGAACAGAGCTGACTCTATGTCAGTCACCTGCAGCTGTCCACCGCGCGTGATGCTTTTTTTCCACCTCCACAGCGGAAAGACAAACTCTTTCAAGCACAATAAAATACACCATATATTGCCTTACATTTATTACTATGGCGTATTAGGGCCAATGTAGGGAGAGGAAAAAATTACAGCACCAGGTGAAGGGGGGGAATATTCTGAGAAAAAAAACTCCAGTTTCCAAGTTTCCAAGTTTCAATTTCCAAGATTAAATTTGTAACTTTGTGAGGAAAAAAAATGGATATTCTCTGAGATTAATGTGGTAAATTTATAAGAAAAAACTCACAAACTTATGAGAACTTCAATACTTCTTTTTGTTATGCTGAGAACAACTGGCGACTTCAGTGGGAGATTTGTCTTAAATGTGAGAGGGAACAAACAGACGTTCCAAATATGGGTGGTACTTAAAATCAGAAACAAACAAATTTTTTTCAAACAAAGCATCCATTTTTCAGGTGTTCTCTAGGTCGATAGCGTTTGTGGTGTTGTCTGTTACTTGAAACCTATTTGCTCCTACCCCGGACACATTAACTGCACAGACTAGTGTAAGTTTATTTCTGAAGTAGGTAGGCTCTTGATGACAGCCATGGGTGTATCCCCAGCCACTTGTCAAGATGCAGACCTGACAGAGAACTCTTGACCAGAACTACATTTGGCCCCGCAGGATTAAGCATGAACACCACAAAGTTTAAATGACCACAGTGACCACATGCGAGCCCATTATGCTTTGCTAAAGTCACAAGGACTAGAACTGAACCCCCTCCTCCATACAACACTGGCACCAAACAAATCCACTGAGTAACAAATGATGACTCTGACCTTAAAAAACTAACTGTATGTGTGCTTCCACCCTGACTGCTGACACACCTCTCCTGCTATGAGGCCTTTAAGTGGTAGTTCATCCATTTTGGGAAGAAAAAAAAAATACAATGTTATGTCCCTTCCCCCCCAGCTAGACAGTAGTGGTGCTATCTTTGTCTCACTGTTAGTGAGTGAGTGGGTGCTGGATATTGGCTGGATGCTCCACATGCTAACTTTTTTTTGTTTGTTTGTTTGTTTGTTTTTTGGGGGGAGGGCGGGTTATATAGTGTGATTTTTTCTATTTCTATTTCTTCTGAAATTCATACTTCTTTCACACATTCTCCTAGTTCCAACAATGTATGCGGATATCATTTGAATTTATGCATTCTTAAATTAAGAAATATTTTTTGTTTTATCACCAAGTAAAGTGGAAAGGGATAAGGGATCCAATATCTAAATCTAGCATTGATGTTTGCAGTCACAGGTGATATATGTGCTCAGTGTGCTTGTGCATGTGTGAATTTGCAGGGAGATGGGGGGGGTCAGTGGTGGCTTGTCTCTGATGAATTTCCCAAGTCCCTCTTTTCCATGTAAGAACAAGCCAGGAGCTGGGCTCCTTGGATTAACCGGTGATGCTGATGAATGGCCTCTCGGCTTTGATTAGCTGTAAGATAAATAGAGGACGACCAGGAGAAAGCCACTCCCAGCACCCTGTTCACATACACACACACAAACAGAAATGTACTTGCACACACACACAAACGCAAACTCCTGGTTTTGACAAAATGAGGGAAGACATGCTCAGTAACATGCCATGATGAGGGGACATTGCTGATCAACACTGCAAATCAATCACTCTTGATCAAAACCACAGAGATTCACTTTGATAAGACCTTGGTCTTACTAATCTTACTCTCCCCTTATTCTCCCTTCCTTTCCCTTCCTGCCCTCTTCTATTCCTGCTTCTCTCACTCTTCTTCCTCTTCCTCCATCTCCCTCCAGCTGAGAGATATGAGATCTGCTGGGTCTGGCAGTATGTTGTGCCTTGACCTCCATGCTTGAGGGAAGAATCTGATATGATAAACACCATGCTTTCATCCATGCATTTTCATTTGTTTCCCACATTCATATGCATACCATCAATCAAACAGCTTTAGCAGCATTCCCAGTGATCCTTGCTACGCGTGTCCTTTGGAGCAGGTGGAAATAATGGAAATGAAATTATATTTCCCATGTCTTTTGTTGAAAAGTAAGCCATGGAAAATAAACTCATATTGGAAAACTAGTGAAGGAGCAAATCTGAACTACAGAATCTAACATGCAAATGCATTTCTTGATGTCAGTGTAAGACACTGCACTCTGAGATATCCCTGGTCTGTGACATTATCAGTGTGGAAGTGAGGGGAGCAGGAAAGTGATAGTGTTAGACTTCAAGACTTACGTATGCATGTGGAGAGCGTGGGGTCGGGGATGTAGCCAGGTTTACATATGCACCTATAGCTGCCTATGGCGTTCATGCAGTCTCCATTAGGACACACCCCCTGCAGCTGGCACTCATTTACATCTGTGAATCCACACAACACAATACACAATTAATGCCAATGCAGTTAACCAAGGGAAATTGTTGTTGGAACCTCTCCTGGCAGGCCCCACATTGACAATATGGGAACATACTGTCACGCTCACACCATGCTGCAACATTTTTTATGTGAATGAACTCCATTAAAATATAATGTATCTCAAACATACAAGAATCAATGATCTACACAAACTGACCCTATAACAGCTGCAGCATTGATCTCCATTTTTCAGTTTGATAAATGTATTTGCTGTTTTCAGTTAAAAAGCCTTCAAAGACGAATTTATGTACACTTTTATTTTCTGCTGTTTCACAGCTCAAATCGCAGCATTCAGAAATTAGGACCTGAGGACATCCCAAGGGTGATAGCAGTATTAATGCAAAATGTTGGCTGTCAAGTTAAGATTCTTGAAAGATTACAGTTTGTAGTACTGGGTTTAAATCCTGGTGTTTGTGAGCTGGTTGATTTCCTTAAGGTTAGGGTTAGCTCAAAGTTCAATGATATGCAGTTATTCTTAAGGCACCTATTGTCCACCTCAATAGCAGGAGGCTAACAGTTAGCATTTGGAGCATCCAGCCAGTATCCAGCACTCAGTAACAATGAGAGGAAGAGAGCACCACTACTGTCCTACAGAACAGCTGGGGGTGGGGGGAAGTGAAATAACGTCAAATTTTTCAGAATAGTAGAATTATCCCTTTAACCCTCCTATTATGTTTGGGGTCAATTTGACCCCAGCCAATGTTTAACATCTCTAAATAAATGATTAACGTCATTTTTTTTTGCTTCATATTTAATGAGTGTTCCTAATGTAATGGGCACTACCGGGTAAACATGAAATTGACATGATATGTTTTCAATGTCCTCTACACACTTTGTAACGCACTGGTTATAAATAACAAAAATCTGTACTTAGAAATAATATAAAGCCATTAAAACACCAAAAATTAATATTTATTTCCAGTTTTAGGTCAATCAGTGAGATTTTATGGTGATTTGAATATTTTTCCATTGTCATCTAATAGGAATACTGGATGTATAAATGGGGGTGGGAGGGAGTTATGTTTTATTCAAAGGGCTATTTAGGTAATCAACAAAGAAACATAAAGTACCTGACACATAAACTTTGATAACAAATTTAATTATAATAATTTTGTGGAAGTTTAAACTGCAGGGGTCAAATTGACCCCAAACATAAAAGATGTTCAAAATGTGAACATAACAGGAGGGTTAAAGGGCTATTATGTACATTATCAATTCATCTCTAACAGTAGGGCCTGCAATTATTGATGGAACTGTCTCCCCCTGCCCTCTTGGCAGGCTGTAACTCAACAAACAACAGTCCTGTAAAGGGACTTTAAGGGCTAACTCAGACACACTGAAAATTCATCCACATTAGCCCAGAAAATTTGCACAGAGCTTGCACAGCATGTTCAGTTAGTGACAGAAATCAACAGAACAGCCTCCTTAGTGGATTGCATTTTCCACAGATTAGATTAGATTAGATTAGATTAGATTAGATTAGATTAGAAAGTTTTATGATTAATGCTGCGCACATCAGATTATATCAGTATTTATTTATTTATCTATTTATTTATTTATGTAGAATACAAAAGACAGGCAGCCAAACATTTGTTGTTTGGTCTCTCAGTTGAATGCAATGCACATATAGATGCTGTTTTGGATCAAAACCAGAAAACAGAAATGGTACAGGACAGAAAGGTGAAGAAAATGATTATCTTAATTTCTTTGGAATTGAATCCATGGCCATGTTGAGAGCTGATTTGCACTGCCCAATCTAATAATCCTCTTCCCTCCATTCAAATCTATGGATCAGTCTGTGGTACTGTACCTGCAGATTTTGGATTGACCTGTGCATAAAAACAGCAGAGATAAAGCATAAAATTCTGGTCACCATTCAGCATCAGTTGCTGCTTGGAAGGGATGAACAGAACTCATAAATTTGTTCTGGTATTTCTAGTGTGGTCTGGTATTTCCAGTGTGGATATTGTTATGGACGAGACCTGAATTTGAAGCATGTGTTAGGAGGATAAGTCCAAAAAATTTTGCTTCCAGAATGCCATCTGTTGTTTCCAACTTCCTCTGCTGTAAAAGGGACCAAGATGGCAACCAATATTCAGGAATCCTGGATGCTTTTGTCTGAGTGCAATATCCAAAGACCAGTTTGCAAACATTAATTTCACCTATACCACATAAAGCCATAAAGAATATGTAAATATACACAGTATATATCACACTCTTTTACTTTACCATAAGTTAATAAGAGAAGGGACTGCTTCAGGCAGCCTATTAATATTTTATGTGGATATATTACAGCGATGGTTTTACCACAGGACGCCTTTGCACTCAGTACTGTCAAACAGTGAGAATCTCTTGGATCTAAGCCATGAACACTGTGGCTGGTGAAAGTTTGCCCCTCAGGGCAGGTGAATGAGGGCGTTTCAAAGCTACTTGCCTCACAAAACAGATGATGCAATCACCTTATGTAAAACCTCAAAATCAGACAAGGGTACCACTTCAGTTTTTTTTTTTTTTGTTTTGTTTTGTTTTGTTTTGTTTTTTACAATAATGTTCCGTTGCCGGGAATATCAATGACTTAATTAACCGAAACACAGCTGTTCTTGCAGGCCACACCCACTACAGTCAATCATTAGCTTGACATTAAAATTACCTTGAGGCTACAAAATGCCTCTGGAATGAAGTGAACAGAGAAAGGATATTGGTTTCCATCTGCATTTGCTAATCAGAGGGTAAGCTATCATTTGTCTTTAATTAAAATGTTTTATCAAAAACATTCTAATTCATGTAGTCTAAATGATGGGTTCTATATTTTGTGTAGTTTTTCTTAAGGAGAATGCCTACAACATTCAGATGTAGCATCGTTTTACATATTTTGAAAAGCAGCTGAAAAGTTATGACACGATTCAAGACCAGCAGAGGCACACTCTGCCTTGACTGTCTTGTAGTGTGACTATTTTTAAGAACATAAAAAATGTTCAAAAAAAACCCCAAAAAGAACAAAAAAAAAGACATAATTTAATGATGTGTAGCAGAATTTTGAACATAAAAAGTGTGATAGCAGAGAGCAGAGCAAAAGAAGCTAGGGGAAGTTCACCCCTATGGCAGGTGGCAAACAGTTAGCATTTGGAGTATCCAGCCAGTATCCAGCAGCTATCCAAAAGCTAGGCGCGAAGTGAAATAATATCACATTTTTCAAAATGGGTGAACTATCCCTTTAAGTTGTCCACAGGTCTGAACAAGATGAAACCGGTAGAGAAAACGAAATACCAATTGATAGCATGCAATTTGTTCTTATTTCCTCATCATGGTGTGACCACAGCATATCACTGGCTCTCGAGAACAGTTTGAATAGGGTACTGATTCAAAGTGTGGGAACCTAGGCTCACTCATCACTGTCACTGTCTTCACTGTGACTGAGCAAAAAGGTAGAGTGCACCACATGGCATTTCAACATGAATGTCCTAAGACGACCAACTGATGTTTCAGGTAGCCCAAATCAACTGGCTACACTTGCTGTAACATGCACATATGCATAGTAACTTACTCTCTCTCTCTCTGTCCCTCTCTCTCTCACACACACACACGCACGCACACACGCACGCACGCACACACTCAGCTGCCCTTTTCTGCACTCTTCCGATGCCAGCCACAGGCCTGGCAAACACCATGTTGCTGTGGGCCAGTGAATCCTGCTCCCTCTGTTGTCGCTGTGAAGAACCACAAACTTAGCTTACAACACTGTGGTGCTTGTGAGGAGAGGTATTCTGCTTACCAACGGAAGGAAAAGAAAAACCATTTTGTTTTTAACTTAATTCTTACCTTTCCAGAAAGTTTGATTACCCTGTAAAAATGTCCACATATCCGCATTCTCATGCCATAGGTTTAAGCACTAACATGGCACGTGTGATCAAACTGAATCTTTACCCAAACTTCCCTTGAGAAACAGGCTGTTTAAACTGGAGGCACTAGGCCTCATTCACTTATTTATCAGTGCAGAAATGTTCTTACTTTAGTAAATATCTGTACCAACCAATTTTGTTGTTATCCCATGTTACTGAATCAGAATCAGTCTAAACTGATAAGCACCTGCAAGCAATTAGCATATTACCACACTACGGAAAGAAGCCCTTTTGCAGAGCTATAGCTGTGGAGAAAGCAAATCATGCTCTGAAAAAGGAAAACATGGCCCCTAAAGGTAAAAAGAAGAAAAATCTAAAAGATAGCTTCAGAGGAAGAATCCAGGATAGGTGTACTTTTCCATACAGAGTCTCGTCTGGAGTGACAGCTGAAAAGAACAAGGTTTGGACTGCAATAACGGAGGCAGTAAATATTGTGTCCCCTGAGGTGCGGTCTCTGGCTGAAGCTAAAAAAGTGGCTCAATACTGAGGAGCATGCCAAAAGAAGAGGAATGCCCCCCCCCCCCCCCCCCCCCCCCCCCCCAAAAAAAGTAAGAAACAGATGGAGGACAGGGGCCACCTGAGCTGTCAGTCCTGGATCAAAGGCTTGCAGTGATCAGGAAAATTTGATAAATTTCAAAGGAAAGAGGGTGAGAGCTGATGACATCCAGCAAGGACTTTCACCTAGCGACAGTTTATTTTATTTCACAATTTTAAGTCAGTTTGTTGTAAAGTAAAGATTCTGAATGGGCTATTGTAGTTGGGTAAGCAACAAAATCACATAGTAATGGACAGAAATCATTATAGGAAAGCTTCACTGCCACACGCAGCTTTGGCCAACCAATGTGAAAAATGATCAACTCTTCCTTGTTCCATGACCAACCTTTCCTCTAAGTTTCATGCAAATCCAGTCAGAACTTCCATATTCCACCATCAGCTGGAAGTGGGATTATTGCAAAGTGGAAGCGTTTAGGAACCACAGCAACTCAGCCACCAGGGGGCAGCACCATGTAAAGTTGCCATGTAAAGAGCGGGTTCGCCGTGCGCTGAGGCTCATAGCGCGTAAAAGTGTCCGACGCTCTGGTGCCTCAGTAACTGCAGAGTTTCAAACCTCCTGTGGCATCAACA
Organism: Myripristis murdjan; assembly: GCF_902150065.1. NCBI lineage: Eukaryota > Metazoa > Chordata > Actinopteri > Holocentriformes > Holocentridae > Myripristis > Myripristis murdjan. The sequence goes on from NC_043994.1 coordinate 1,899,454, forward strand.
TCAGCACAGAAACTGAGCCGGGAGCTTCATGGCATGGGTTTCCATGACCGAACAGCCGCACACAGGCCTTACATCACTGAGCACAACGGCGAGTGCTGGATGAAGCGATGTAAAGAACGCCACCACTGGACTGGACTGGAGCGGTGGAAACGTGTTTTGTGGAGCGACCAATCACACTTCTCTATGTGGCGGTCTGATGGACGAGTCTGGGTTTGGTGAACGCCAGGAGAACGTTCCCTGCCTGAGCGCATTGTGCTGACTGTGCAGTTTGCTGGAGGAGGGATCACGCTGTGGGCTGGTTTTTCTGGGCTTGGCCTCGACCCCTCAGTTCCACTGAAGGGAAATCTTAATGCTTCAGCTCATTAAAGGCGGGGCTGGCTGAGTTTGGTGTGGAGGAACTTGAGCGGCCCACACAGAGCCCTGACCTCAACCCCATCCAACACCTTTGGGATCAACTAGTACAGAGATTGTGAGCCAGGCCCTCTGGGCCAGCATCAGTGTCTGACCTCACAAATGCTCTTCTGGATGAACGGGCAAAAATTCCCACAGACACACTGCAAAATCTTGTAGAAAGCCTTTGCAGAAGAGTGGAAGCTGTTCTAGCTGCAAAGGGGAACCAGCTCCATATTAATGCCTATGGATTTAGAATGGGAGGTCAGACAAGCTCCTGTAGGTGGAATGTATAGGTGGCCCAATATCTTTGTTTATATATTAAGAAGAATAAGAAACTAGGCCTGTACATTCATGTCTGCATGGAAAAAACATAAAGACACACAGAAACACATTCCTCCTCCCTCTCCTCGTCTTGTCTGAGTTGTGACTGAGTGGTTGAGGAGGAGCAGGTTTGATTCAGTGTCTGACCTGCTCTGCCACTCAGGTTTGCCACCATCTGTCTTTATCCCATCCAAATCAATACAGATTAAGATAATCTATCAACTACCTACAAGAAAGAAAGAAACACAGAAAAAGACAAAGACAGAAAAATAAATCCTGAGTGGATTTAACACAATTTATGTTGATTCCTCAATCCAATGAGAAATCAACACCGTCTCTCAGCAGATAAGGATTTATGCAATGTCACACTAACAGATAGCTCTCTCTTAGTGGGGAGATAATAAACCGTAAACCGTCATAAACCCTTCTAGCGATGGCATCAAGCAGAAGAACAACGTGTGAAAACAAACACAAGCCACATTCTTAAGGCTGATTTATGGTTGTGTGGACACTGGATGGTGCGTGCACACAGTCGCTCCACAGCTGGTGTGTGCGTCTCACGTTTCTGCGTCCTGCGTCCGGTCTAGTACGCTAAGCAATTCCCCGCCGATATATTAATATCATATTGTTACCTCCACTGACAAGCCTTTTCAAAAACCTTATTTATGGCATTGTAAATAAGCAGTCATGTTTTTACAAAACTTACTTGTTTTATTTTCTCAAACTTGTTTTATTTTCTTGCAAACAAGGTGCAAAATAATTGAAATGCGCACGTTAGGTACAAATGGTGCAAAAGAATTGAAATGCACAAATCAATACAAACAAAAGGTGCAAAGTAGTGAGGTGAAAACTCTTGGAATGTGGTACTACAGCAGGCAGTGAAGCCGAAGGGGTGAAATGCCAGAAATGATGTAGTTCGGCGGACCAATCATAGCTCTTGTGAAACTGCCATCAGATCCCGGTACCATCGTAGAAGGCTGGATATACTACATTGTGTCATGATTTCACAACTGCATAAGGAAGGATACCAATGAGGTAATGTACAATAGGATGTTTCTCAACCCACAGTTGGCAGCATTGGTGTGGTTACTAATCAGACTGAACTGAATCTTGACTGAATATCTGGTGCGCACCAGGGCTCACTTAGGGTATTCACATCAACCCAAATGAATTGCATCAAGGAGATAAACAAAGCAGGGTCCGACTCAGCCACAGGTGTGAAAGCAACCTAAGCCTATTTAAAAAATGAACAGTTGGCTTCTATCTATCTAATCTATTTCTTATGGAATATAGCTAATATAGCTTTTTAACTCTACACATGAGTGGTTTAAGACTAAGGTTGTCAGGATGTTAACAAAAAAAAGGTGAACAGACAACCTTAGCGAGCAAAGCGGGTCCCCATTCAGCAACATTCATTAGTGGTTTGGAAGCACGAGCGTGAGGACATACAAGCATGCCATGAGCACCAAGGTGAAGTAGTACACCATATGTGTGGGGAGAGAGGGCCTGTGCACCAATACAGGAAGTTTTTCTTCTCAACTTACTCAATGAACATGTCCGTAAAAGAAAGAGGGGTCATTTAAAAGTGATAGGATAAGTAGTGAAATCAAATCATTTGAAATCTGTGAAGGTTTTAATGGCTCAGTTTTTTTTTTTTATTTATGCCCCCTAGGGCAGCGTGAGGCCCAGAGTAAAGATATCAGCTGTGTTCCAATTCAGCGGCCACCTCCTTCAAGGGTTGCATTTCAAGATCGTATACGTCATGGTCGCTCATCAAGGCTGTACCAATCCAAAGTGTCCTTCAAATGTGGCCCAGATATGCAGCCTTCCTCTGGTGTATCCTTTGCTGTCCTCCATATGCCAAGATCTGTTTTGCGCAGCTATCATTTTGGAATGTTACTGTGGTGACAAGTGAAAAGGAAGGTCAAGACTACATACAAATGTAAGTGCAAGTTATTACCTCTGCCAAGCAGGATACCTCAATAAAGTTATGAATGGATGTGCATAAAATTTGGAGGAAAGGTTGGTCATGGGGCAACGAAGAAATGATTGACTTTTCATACTGATTGGCCAAAGGGGGCATGGGAGTGGGCAGGGCTTCTCAGAAAAAAACATTTAACTTCTGAACAGATGATCTAACCCTTGAATTTGGAAACAGTTATTCATTTGTCCAGGAAGTAAAGGCTTGGGAGCTCATTTCATGGTATCTTTAATTTGTAAGGTTGATAGATTAAAGACATGGTATGGTTACCTCAACAAGCTTGCAACTTAAAAAAAAGGAAAAAGAAAGAGTAGAAAAGTGTAATCCTGTGTTGCTGTGTTCCTACCTTGGCAGTGAGAGCTGTTGATGCGCTTGTAACCTTGAGGACAGTCCAACAGAGGGATAGCTGAGGAGGGGGGCAGAGAAGACAAAAATGGGGAGAGGGAAGAGCGGGGTAAACATGTTACTGTCTAGTCATTGTGTCATTCAAATATTTCCTATATGGTTAACAGAGCAGAAGCAATAACATTAGCAGTGCTGGTACTAGCATCTTCGGCAGTATCTACTACTGTCTAGGTAAGGGACTTCTCCAGGTTTTACAATAGCCCCAATTGGTGAAGTTCTTTCATATATGGAGATAATACAGCATCACACTCCATTATAGATTCTCCTCTAGCAATGTGGCAGTTTCTAGCAAATGTTACATCATATAGTGTCACACAATCCTCTTTTCTGAAACCTTACGATCTGCAGGTATTTTTGCCATACAACTGATCCACATAGCAGCAAGAATTAATTAAACCCCAACCTTTGTAACTGAAAATCTGCACACCAGCGCAAATTCCTAATATTGAAGGGATCAAAAACACTGGAACATATTTTTTTAAGGTGCTGAATGATATCTAAGTGTTTCTTGAGGTAGACAGTGGCACTAGGCATCACCTCCACAAAGTGCATATGTTTGCATATAGGTGCTAAATTAACAATTCCCTTTTTTTGCATGGTTAAAAAATCAAAACTAGGTGAACATCACTAGTTAATTCATAGTGTTGTATTTTCAATTGCCTCTGTGTAATCAGATTGATTTGATTTGATTTGTGAGACTGTATTTTCCCCTAACATAACTATTAAAACTGTCAACAGTGAACACCTTTTGTGTACAACAGAATTTCTAGGGCTATAGCTGTTGAAATTAATATCTTTAACAGTATTTTTCCTAATTCTTTCAGTAACACAATGGCTGCATGCACAACAATACAGTACATAATGTATTCTATAAACTTGCTAGGCTGTAATAAAGAGATTCTCCACTGTTCTGGTCATTCAATCAACTGCTCCTTGCATTGTGAATTTCAATAAATCATCTGTCTTTCTGGATTTTTTTGTTTTTGTTTTTGTTTTTATTAAGTGTCAAAACACCAAACATCAAATCCTGGTACAATTTCACCCAACACACTGGCTGGAAACTTTAACTCTAAATTTCCAGCAATATTTTAATACTTCCATATACACAGTTTTTGTTGATGCCATGAATGTTATTGTTTCAAATTCTGTTATTTTTTATGATACATAATTTTTCTTCCCTTTCAATGTGTGTGTGTCTTCCATACTGACAACCTCTGATGCAAAGTGGGGATCAGTCATTTTTTAATCCCTTTTATCTGTATTTGTCAGTTTTTCCCTCCTCTTTTACCTGTCTTTCTTTCTGCCTTACTGCTGTGAGGATTGCTCTAAAATATTGAATATTTCGAGGACATATCACAAGTTCTTTTCTGTATGTAAGAAAACCTAAAAAATCACTTGTTTTTCTTTCTTCCTCTGTTTTCTGTTTTTGCTCTCTTTCTGCATCTCTCTCTCTCTCTCTCTCTCTCTCTCTCTCTCTCTCTCTCTCTCTCTCTCTGTCACTGAAACCCAACCGGAGTCCTCGTCAACAGATGCTGGCTCTATTCTATGGCATTCTGCAATGCAAGCAATTAGCTTCAACTCTTCAGAGATGAACTAGCGTGGATACATGGTGTTTGGCATTTTGAGGCGGCCTAAGGAAGGAGAAATGTGCTTTTACAGCTTGTTTTGTCCATGAGGTTCAAAGGCCAGTGGGAAAAACAGGTTAACAAGCTTGAGTAGAAGTGAAGTACAAAAAAATTTAACTCAGAAGAGAATCATTTCACCAACCAAAATTATTGTTATACATTTTCCATAGAAATATGTAAGCATACCTATAAACTTTAAGTAAACCATGGCACCAAGAGGACATGATATTGAGTAGATTACAAATAATAATAATAATAATAAAAAAATATGGAAACAAAGTGGCATTGTACGGAGCCCCTAAAGGGACATGGGGAAAAATTTATTTTAGATATGTTTCTCGTGCGCACGAGATACTTTTTCATGCACACTAGAAAACATCTCGTGCTCACAATCATATGCTAAAATATGAGTTTCTATAATATATTTTATTCAGTGAATCCAAATTATTTTTATCTAGACATTTAGTAAGGTTATATGAATTTCACTCAGATATTTAGTAAATATAAAACAATTTTCTCCAGATATCAATTTAAAACATGCTCACTGACTCATGCAGTGGATTAAATTGATTAAGTTACTTTAAGTACATATAAGTTAACTGTTACTTTATTATACTGTATTTTACAAATTGCTCACAGTACAAGACGGTTCATTTAACTACTGCCGGTGAAACAAGCATATTAAATTACAGCCTCCTGAACTGAACTGGTGGGCTCACTGATAGAAACTGAGATAGAGAGTCAGGGGAAGACAGGGAGAACAAAAGGCAAAGAGAGAGAAAGAGAGGGGAACAGACAGAGGTGGAGCCTGAGGCCATGCTACTGAGAGCTCATGAAAGCACCACAGCGCCGCTGGCTCACGGTGAGGTACAGCCTCTTCTGCTCGTCTTCTGCTCACAAACTAGGATCTGCTGTGAAGGTGCACAGAGGCACCAGTGAAGGGGTGGTACCCAACTACCTGAAAGCAGATTGCCAACTTGCTCAGTGGGGAACAACAAGGCGATGTTTGTTTGACGGTTAAAGCCAGATCCTTAACAGCTACAAGTGTCTCCGAGGCACAATGAGGCAGTTCACTGCAAAGCCAGTGCAACGCAAACCTCCCGCCCCTGTCATTCCTTAGAAGGAACAGATGGAAGGAGAACAGTGGTGCTTTGTAGCACCTCCCACTTCATTCTAAACAGAAACAAGGGGCTTGGAGGCAGAAACTTTGAAAGGCTGGGAAACAGGACCACACCAGTGATTTTGAATGTTTGGCTAATTAACTACAACTAACCACATTGTACATTGCAACAAACTATTTTGTAAATCATGTGGGAGTACTAAAAATTTCGCAACATACAATCAAAATGCAATTTTAAAATTTTCATTTTTGGTTGAGACACCTACCTTTTAATGTTCTGGTTCTGGAGCGAACAAAGTTGTGGCATTTCATAAACCATGGAACTGATAATTCACTGCGTAAAGCAAATGTGTGAAGAAAGTTTAAAGTCTGAGAAAGTTCATTTGCATATCTTAATGGAATGAATAGAATCCATCCAATGGTTTGGGAAAAGATTAGCAGAAATGTGTAGTATACTGTTTGTAGATATTAAGCTAAAGATGCAAAATCAGTGGTATGGTCCTCTAAAGGGGTGGTTAACCCAGTTAAGAACAGGGATGTTATCAGTATTATTCTTGTGTACTATCTACATCATCCACCAAGATCTGAGAGCTCCTAAAAGTCAGTAACTATAATTAAATGGCATTTTAGTAGCTGCATTTTCTATAGTAATCAATTCAAGCAGGGCTCCGTGGGCAGTCCCCTTCAGATAAAGACATTGTTGCGACTCTGGTAAGACCAACTGCAGTGAAAATAGCTCACATATTAGAACTAGCACTGCAACAATATGTTAGCAAATATTTTCATGGCTAACAGCAATCTGGCACAGTTATACTGTGATTTCATTACCATCGTTTACTACATGAAACACAATCTGAGCACAGTCGGATTCAAACTCTTTGGAAAAGGGGCAGCCACGATTGACATTTACAAAAAATACATGGCAGGTGACTGGATCAGCCATCTGTCAGTCATTAGCCAACTCTCCAATCAAAGCAGCACAATGTGGCACAACACCAGCGCTGTTTTCTTGTGTCGTTTCTGTTTCTTGTGTCGTCATCACCTAAAAGTCCGCACTCCTTCAACCAACACGTCATTTGAAGAGTGGCTCGACTTGTTTCATGAGTCAAACTAATTTAATCTAATATAATTCTCCATGTGCCATAGTAACACACTAACAGTTACTGTTTCTAATGTTTGCATCAGATTTTTTTTTTTTTTAAATTGCTATTTGTGTAAGCTATACTGGGAATGTAGTTTCTGGAGAAAACCAATACCTGTACAATACGTGTACATGTCATATTCCAAGGTGGACCAAAAGGTTAGCTACACCAGAGGGAGGCTACACACAGTGCAATAACAAAATAAGCTGTTGTGATTATCTGATAGCTATCAAATCAAAAGGGTTTAATCTGTTTGCAGAGGAGTATTGTCTGAGCTGAGCAGGATATGATGCTTTGATACGTGTCTGATAGCTGCAGGGTAACAGGCTGCTATGTGGGAGAAATGAGCTTTTTATTAACTTCCTCTGAGGCTATTCATGTGAAACTACCCACCCACACCTCCCCTTCAGTTGAATAAGGGGAAACAGCACTCACATACACACAAGAGAATGCATTCACACACACAAGCATGTCTTCTCATGCTCTAGATCTCATAGCTCTGGCTTCGAAGACAAATTCCATAGTTCTATAAATGGAGTGGGGCTGAATAGCTACCAGCTACCACATACAGAGCAGAGCCTCAACCAGGCTCCCCACCTTCTTTTCCCCTGCTTCCTCTGGGTAATAAGCTCTCTAAAATAAGCCCAGGAAGTGAGGGGGTATGGGGGGAACACCAAGTGCCACCATGCTATTTAGTGCTTTTACCCCACTGGAAATAACTCCCAGGGTGAAAGTCGCCTGTCTTTTTATACCCAGGCAAACACAAGGGTCATATAATGTTTCCAACTTGCTGTGACTCGGCATCTTTATTTTGCCTGTTGCTAGTCAAAGCAAAATACTGGGAGAGCAACTCTTTAAGCTGCATTAAGACATTTATAAGTGTAGATTTTCAGCCAGCTGGGCCTTTTGGCTCCCACTGTATCTAGGGAAGATGCTATGGATGTGCCAGACGTTACACTGAGGTTCCTAAAACTATATTTGTGAGTACTGTGTTGGTGTATCTCTAAGAGGCAGGATAACAGTGGCTTAAGGTTATCAGTCTGAATGTGCACTGGGGCGTGGAGACTGCTTGTGTTGGTCTGCTAACGTCATGTAAATGTAACTCTAACTGTGAATGGTAACAAAGGAAGGCTTCTAGTTGCTCAGAGGAACAGTTGGATAAGGAACACAGATTACAACCCTGCCTTTCATCCCCATTAATGTTAGTCACAGTACCTTTATGTAGTTTGAATCTTTTAGAACTTAAATGTATTACTTAGGTATATATTTTTCTTTAGGATGACCAGTCAGTGGATTCACTGCTATGTCTAGTGAGATGCTGAAATAACTGGCCTGCATTAAAGCAAAACTGAACTTTTGTAGACTGTTGGGTTGTATAATTACCTGGGTGTGATCAGAGTCCACGTGGAGAAGAGATAATGCTAATCCACAATACAGTATTTCTATCTCAAGTGGATTATGCCAATAAAAAAAAGAAACTGGAAAGTAGATCCGGCAGGTAGCATCTGCAGGAAACCTCCGCAGAGTAATCTTGCGCTAGGAAGAGACAACCTGAGAGTACAGGGACTTTTTTTTTTTTTTTTTAATTGGCATAATCCACTTTGTTCACATTCATTTATGGATTGAAAGTGTTATTTTGGGAGCTTTTTCTGCCATAGAAGTGAATGGAGGGACAGAAATGCAGCATTGTGGATTAGCAGCCCATAGGAACGTGGAGCAACTGATGAGGATATCTCACCTCCATGTGGACTCATATCACACCCAGGTAACAACCCGACACTCTACCACAGTTCAGTTTGCTGTACGACTCCACAGCAAACTTCCTGTCTTCCTTCGTTCTTGTCATGAGAATGGGAGTTCTCCTTACTGTGGCCACTAGCCTCACCTATAGCCACTCCCTCTAGCCATACTCATACAACACGGCCACAGAAGATGGTAGTCTCAGTATATTTCCCAAGATGTCCCCAACATAACTTAACAGCTGCAGATAATGTACAATATATCCATGTTATATGTTATTATGTAAATGTGAAAAAAAAATTGCACATGGCAGCTTTCCCACAATGGGAGATAAAATGACCAGTCCCACTGAAATGAATTACATGACAGCATTTGTATGCAGCTTTTTGTCCGTCTGACACAAGTTCCCCACAGTTTTTTGCTCTGAGACAAACATTCTAGCATTTCATTGTTCCAAAATGTTTAATATAGAGTGGGAGAGATCAACCTGATATGTCTGGATTTGGGAGCCTCTTGTGTTCAAACAGCATTACATTTAAATATGGACATCATAATGCTTTGAGAAAAAGACTTGCGAACACTTCAGGGATAACAGAGAAGTGAAATTCTCTAGAAAGAATGTGGCTAGTGAGTCAGTAAGCAATACCAACTAGGTCATGTTTCAGAGGAATTGGATTAATTATGGAAATTCAGGCAGGACCGTGGACTGGAGTTGCTGCTGTTTGCCATGTGAGTCAACATAGCAACACTCCAGTGTTCACTGAACTCCACTGTTCATCCAACTGCAGGCACACACTCACTCCAAGTGCGTCACTTTGGTTCAGGAAGAATGAAAATACTGCCTCTTCTTTTGAAAGAAGCTGGAAAGTGGAGCTCTTATAGACTAGACTGAGCGTTACCATTTAATGAAGTCAGCAGCTACTGATTAGACTGTGTATACACACACAATAAGCCACAGATTTTACGGGAACAGTACTGTTCCTGTTGCTTTTGTATGAAATGGTGGGACTGTCTTCAGTATATTAATGACGCAAGTTAAACCTGTGAGTATAAGGGGGAATGAGTGTGTTACTCATTCTTATACAGTGTCTAATAAGAACTATTTTAAAGGGTTTCAAAGCAATTATAATGTAGTGAAGTTAACAATATGGATAAAAAACTGCTCCTTTTTTTGCTTAAAGGCAGAATGAGTTGGATTTTCCTACAAAAAAAACAATGTATAGACTTATACAATAATAATCCCTCTCAATAATCACCTATGAGCCACTAGAAGTGTGTATTGGTGTGTGTGTCAGCCCATAGCAGCATGTAGTGTCAGACTGATAGAACAATATCCAATAGGAAGCTACAAAAATCGTGGACTGTGGAAAAATGGAAATAGTGAGGCAAAAGGCTAAGCGGACAAAGCTCACCATCCTAGGAAATGAAAACTGCCTGCCAGCAGTTAGATTAGCCAGGGAGGAGGGGCCGACTCTGAATGTCAGCTGACAAATCCTGCTCATGCCGCCTTTAAGGATCCTTGGATGTCCACAACACTAGCAGACTAGACCAGGGACACTCAAATAGTTCAAGCTTTGGGCCACATTTGGAAAATGTCAGGGGTCATTCTGTCCACGATGACATAGCCGTTGTACAATTATTGACAAAGGACTTGACCTACTGCACATCATCGTGTTTCAAATGCTTGCTGGACAGTAGCAATATTGACTTGTGACACAATGATATGATTGAGGAGCCCTGTCTCCTACAAATGACATTCTCACCCAGCTAAACTGCATTGTCAGTTACGTTTGGAAGGGAACGTGTTTTATCGCGGATTATGTTTGTGTGTAACGTATCACAAGAACGTTTGCAAATACTTACTTGAAAGTCTGTTCTAGGAGGTGAGCAGGATGGCAAATGAGATGAAGCCCAGCGCAAAGTGACAGCGGTATTCATTTGGACGAGTTAGGTACATTAGGTTCCGTTACTGTGACCAAGTGTTTTTATACCTAAACCTAACCTTTCTCTAACCTTAACCAATTTGTTTTGATGGCTGGAGATAACAAAACTGGCTAGAATGCTGTCCAACATGATATACAAGATAAGTAGAAACATATTTGTGGTATGTCAGAAACAAATGTAATCTGTGACAAAGACATGATGATTATTAATATACAGAAACGAATGTAAACCATGACAAAATACGTTTTCCTTAAACTTAAATAAGAATGTAGTTTAGCTGTATAGGAATGTCATTTTTAGGAGACAGGGTTAGATTGATACAATATACAAAAAACAAGAAATTATTAGAAGAAACTGGGAGTTTCTAACAAAAAAAAATCATCAGATATCCAAAAAACACAGAACACTCATTTGAAAAATTCCACCTACGGCTACTGTACTTACATGGATTCTTGGGACACTTCTGACATTTGTGGAAACCCCAGGATGTCCCAATGGTGCCACAGCAGTCCTCCTGTTTACTGAGACCCGGCAGAGCCTTCCCACACTGATTTATACAGATAGGCACAGACAAAGAGTGAAAGAGTAGGATGGAAGGACAAGACAAGAAACAGAGAGAGAGAGTGAGAGAGAGACAAACAAAACGTAGCCAGATGAATGGGAATGCAAGAGTGGGAGAAAGAAATGGGAAGATGTTGTGGACAGGATTGAAAGACATGGGAGTAAAGTGAAAATCAAAGAGAGGAAAACAAAGCAATAACAAGAATGAGAGGAGCACAAAAAAGCAAGAAAGTGAATGGAAAAGTGGAGGCAGAAAAGAAAGAGAAAAGAGTGATGAATCTCAGCATTTTTGTGGGAAAAAATATTGTTCTGCACCCCACCTTACTAAACTTTATGTCTGATCCCAAGTGTCTGACCAAATAGCCACACCAGCCCCCCTCTAGATGGCCAGGCGGATGTTCCCAGAAATGAACACACACCTTTCTCCTTCTCTACCCCACAATCACTGTCAGACCATTATTTTTCCACGCACCATGTGACTGCAGAATGAAAGCCAAACTGAATGGTGACATGTGGCAGATAAGAGGGTTTAATAATGTGGGGTGCATTTCTTTGGGTTCCAAGGCTATTTTCATGCACACAAAGGATTGTTCTAGACAAGATCTTCATTTTCTGGGCATAAACAGGGATTATTGTATCTCTGTTTGTAAATAATGATTGTAAATAACTGGATATGGGGGTATTTAAACATATATTATATACTACATGATATCATACAATATATAGATAGCTAGATAGCTAGCTAGCTAGCTAGATAGATAGATAGATAGATAGATTAATAACCTAATATGTCTACAATAATATAATAAATAATAATACAACAAATATATTAGTAATATGGTTATGTATGATACTGACATTTACCTTCTATCTAAACAAAGTTAAGACTATCTAGTTTGTATAAATAGCACAAAGCTGAATAATTACCGATCATTATCTGATGGAGAGAGTTCAGAATTCTCCTGACTCCTTTTCCAATATGTTTGTGTTCTGATCATTTCTTTTGCCCTGAGCTGTTCATGGTTGTATGCTATTTGATTTTTGTCCCTCTCTGTTTATTTGTTTTTTAATGTTCTCTTTCCTTTTACAAGTTTGATTTCTAGATATGTGGCCTGCATGAGAGAAGATATTGAGAAAGGTAGCTATTGATAACTACTGATGTGCATGACACAGAACTTTACAGTTCCATGTTATAGGAATAAACAGTCAATGTTGCTACATGCTGATTAATCCAAAGCATATTGTGCAGAAAATCTGTAGTTATAAAGTATTATTCTTATGAATAACCATGTGGATATAGTGTCAGATCTTTCAGCATCAAGAACTCGGGCTGTTGCAAATCCTTGCCTGAGTTCCTGAATAGGTATTCTGAGTTGAGAGGGTGGTTTGAATTTTTTTTTTTTTTAATTTCTTAGTGGGATGTTGATGCCTTGTTAGGCTGGTAAAATGGCCACAGATCTTCACAACAATACACATAAACACAGCAGGATGATCAAAGCCACCGCCTCAATCATCCTACTTTTTTTTTTTTTTTTTTTTTTTTTGAAAGGGAGGGTCCATTTTACTCTGTTCAAGTTCTGTGGTGTGCATATGTGTAGAGCATGATTTGCATGTTTCAGTTTCAGCTAAACTTAGCTAACAGTGATTTCTGGCAACATACCTGACTCCCTGTGGTCTCCTGGAAGCAGCGGCCCAGCTGGCTCTTGGAGGTGACAGGCTGGTACTGCGGAGGCTGATAGCCATGCTGGCTGGGATACATCATGTTGTGGCCGTGGTGCTGGATCTTTTGGCTGCTTTCCGCATGGTGGTAGCTGTAGCTGGTGGAGGAAGAAGAGCCCGACTGGGAGCCCTTCATTGTGTGGCCATTGTGGTGATAGCTGTCCAACTGAGAGACCTGGTGGATCTGAACGGAGGCCTCTGGAGGATGTTTAATGTGGATGTTGACAATGCTGGGGCTGAACTTCACTGGGGGCATATTGCAGAGAGGGATTATGATCAATATCACAGTGCACTATCATTAAAGATGCTTTTCACAAGCATTTAAACACAAGAAATCTAACATTGATCCAGCATCACTGATCTGACCTTTACATATATCATTTAAATCATTTTAAATATAGTTTTCTTATTATAAATATAGTTTTCTTATAATTTTTGGAAGGCTGGGGCCAAGGTGCTGTACCCGATCTGCCCAGTGCCCAGAGTCAGACAGCTCTGTTAAGATGTATTTTACCAACTAGTGTAAAGAACTGAACCAGCAATTCCTCTCTAACCTAATCTAATCATCACTCCAAATACAAAGTAACATATTAACTAGTTGTATTTTGAATGTCTTGTTTTTCTCTTACCAGGATTCTGCCCATTGTTATAGGTCAAAGGCAGCGTGTGTGTGGAGTACACTTGTGTTTGACTGTAACTGCCTGAAGTCTGCGGGTGTTGCTGGTGCCCATTCTGGATGGGCACCTGGCAGAACTTTCCAGTGAAGTTTGGCGGGCACTGGCACTTGTCCCTGGCACTGCACTTGCCACCATTCATGCAGGGCAGATGACACACCACTGGGAAAAGAAAAATGCATAGAAATTGCTAAGTATCAGCATTTAGCTACCCACAAGTTAGCCAGAAGTAACACACACAAACACATATAATTTCCTGGAATCCTGTTGTGAAAACTGAAGATCCCAGACACACAGTCACAGCTTTGTTCGACAGTTTAAGTTTTTTTAACCTCACATTTAAAAAAAAAAAAAAATCATCTAGCCCTATACAGCAACCATTATTTGAATCACCTATAGTCATTTACCAGGGGTTTCCATGCCTTTACATATTCAGCTCAGCGTCCAAATTGTCACCCCACTCTCTCGCCATCAATATTCATCACTGTGGGGCGGATGGCAAATGATCCATTACACCCGCAGACTGCATAATTCCTCAGCAAACCCTCATTTAATTGAGCTGCCTAGTAATATATTCATGTATTCAGTCAGAGGGTTTGTTTGCCAGTCGAGCGCTGACACCATGTGCGCAGTCCCTGTTTAAGGAGAATAAGTGTTCAGGCCCAGATAAAAATGTTCTGAGACACCAGACTAAAATAACAGAGAACCAACCCCCCAACAGCAGTATCTCTGTGCGTATGCCAATGTGTCCATGCGAATGTGTTGCCGATATAGAATCTGTATTAGATAGTGCAGTTATGCACACTGCATAACTGCACTGTCCAGGGTTCAGATTCCCCCCAGGGATTTTTGTTGCATGTCAACACCCATTTTTGCTCTCTCTTCACTGTGAACCATCTAAAAAAGCACAAATGCTATAAAAAATATTACCTGCTGGCAGCTTCAATTAAAAAGTGTCTCTACTGATACTGGCCCACAAAATCCGTATCGTCAACCCTCCAAGCCATGATAAAGTTGTTCAACTTATTGTGAGAGAAACTATTTATCAGCTTCATCAACTTCATGTCATTCATCAGTACGAGACAAACGACCACCAATATAATCAAAAGTCTATTAAATTTTCTTTAAAGTATTAACTATAAACATATACAGGAATATAACCATATATATGAAAATTCAATGAGGAAAGAGTGCATTGCTTTTACAGTGCTGCAAGAATTTTTCAGTCACAATGCCCTAACTTACTTAAGTTTGATGCCACTTACTACAATATATGTTATAAATTTACATTTTAAAAGACCATACCAGTGATTCTGAATGTGTGACCCATTTACTACAGTTTACTCACACTGCAACAACCCATTCTTCAAGTCATGCAGGGTGCTAAAGATTTCAAAACACATTATCAAAATCCCTCCTTTTTAAATTTCAAGTTTTTGTTGAAACAGCCACCTTATAATGTTCTGCTTCTCTGGCTAACAATATCATCAACATTCATAAGCCATGGAACTGATAATTGGCTGTGAAAAGCAGCCAAAGTTTCCTGGAGAACTATTTTTCAGCGGACTGACCATTTCAGGCGCCCAATTTCAAGTCATCAAAACCCAACAGTGCTGCTGCTTTCAGGAAAACGAATGTGAACGGCTTTATTACAGTGATGGAATACTGCTGTGAGGAAAGTCTGAAGGCTCTGAAAGTTCATTTTCATTTCATAGTGGAATGAATGGAAACCAATGGCTGAAGAAAAGGGGGAAAAAATCACATCCAAGTTCTGACTTTTTGCGTTGGGAAAAGGTTAACAGAAACATGAAGTTTATACATTTTTACAGTTTATACATACATTATAGATTTTACAGGGCACATGCAATATCACTGGTGTGGCCTTTTAAAGATTTATGTAAGTTTTAAAAGGTGATTAAACACAAAAGAAAAGGTGGGGTTTGCCCTCACCTACATCTGTGATAACATGTTATTGTGAAATACATCAAACAAGGATAAACAGGCCCGGGTGGTGTAATGTGTGGTAATTTAATCATACCCTAAATGTCAGATTCAAGGGCAGTGGGGAACCAGCTTCTTACTAGTGTTTCATTTTAAATTCATGTGTGTGTTACAGCAATTGCATTCATTACAGCATTCATTATACCACAAAAAAAGAATTTCACCCCATGCAAGGTGACATTATTCTTTGGTAAGAACATCAAGCCTTGCACGCAGAGCTTCGCAGCTATTTTACAATTGCAAAACCACAGCCCTTTGTTTACTTTGGTGTTTCTCCTTCTAGGATTTGCAGAAGTGACACATAATGACAGAGTAAATAAATCTGTTTCACCCCAACCCACTCATTACATTCACAACACCAGTGTTAGAAACCTCATCCCTATCTCTGATGTCATCTGCAGCTCAAAGCTCCTCTCCTCTACCTTTTGAGGTCTTTCTCTCTTTCACTGCCTATCTGTCTTATTCATTCTCAAACTCTTGTTTCATTTCCCCTTTCTCTAAATCTTTCCATCTCTCATAAATAAGTCCCTTTGGAGTATATCAGTCTGTTTTCCTGCCCCCTTTGCACCAATTCTTGTGTTGTAGAGACATCTGTGGGCTCTTACTGCAACCAAATTTCACATAAAATAAGTTACAGAAAGCATGCGGATATTAACCCCTTGTAGACTATTGTCGCGAATTCATCTCAAACCACTTCCAGTCTTAATGCAGCCACGGTGGTGTATGTATCCCACTGATGCTGTTGATGCATATTTCACACATACCAAGAACTGTATTGGAAGCACTCTACCACCAAAAATTTAGCATATGCTTGAAGGCAAAAATACAAACAATTTATTTTTGTAGATAATTGTAAATAAATTCAGGCAGTAAGGGGTTAACTTCAACTGAAACTCAAAACTCATAAATGGATAGTTCACTCATTTAAAAAACAACATCATCTGTGTCTCTTTCCAAAAATAAAATGCATATACAACTATCCAGTTTAGTTTAGATGGCAAACAGTGCAAAAGGTGGTTGGATCAATTCAAGTTATCCCTATATATAATGAGTTATCCCAAGTTTAATAAGTACAAAAAAGTAACAGAATATATGGTGAGCGTGAATTTACTGAATTACTGCCTCGGAGAAACTAAGTAATTAAATTACTTTTGAAAAAAGCAAATAATAACACATGAATGATGCGGTCTCCTTCATGTCCAATCAGAGGCAAGTATCAGTGTAGTTTTGAAATGCCATAGTAATGCACTGAGATGCATGACTGTCCCGATTGTCATTAATATCACTTATATCTGAGATACTGCACAAGCTTGGGTGGATGAATGAGCCAATGGAGGAAAACCAACCCATTGTTCTCCATCTCAGTTTTATCATGACAGATAATGAGTAAGAAGCATTGAGGCTGGCTTTACTCACAGACAATATGAAGTTTTATAACCACGTTCAGGAACAAAGACCACGCCTTGAACACATTGCACTTGTGCACAGAAGCATTCAGACAAACCGTATCCGTTCCTCTGCTCTTCGTCTCAGTTTTTGCATTTGTTGAAGACTAGAACCACAGGGGGGTCAGTCTAATCAGACTGCATGAAGAGATGGCTCCTCAGAGACTCGATTCCCCTGCTCCTTGACCCTGATTTTTTTTTATCATTCCATCCCTCAACCCTTGTCTCTTTATCCCTAACCCCCATCATTCCCTCCCTTCATCCTTCAACCCTCATCCCTTCATCCCTCCATCCCTCCATTCCTTCATCTTTTGACCCTTGTCCCTCCATCCCATCATGTCTAATCCTTCATTCATCCATCCATTAGTCCTTTGACCCTTATCCTCTCATTCCTCAACCATCAACCCCATCCCTCCATCTTTCCATCCCTCAGCCATCCTTCTGGATCTTCAGTCCATCCCTCCTACATCATCTTGGTTCTCCACCATACAATAAACTATTTTGATTTTGTATCCTGTTGCTGTGGTCTTTTGTTAGTGAAACTGGCATTGAACCAAAACAGCTCCTGGTGAATGACAGCAGCTTTGACCACTTTGTATGCTGCCATGCCATGGTAGAGACAGGGTGTAACCAGAAGCTTCTCATTAAGGTATGAGTGATTGCTAAAGCACAGATTTCTGCGTAAAATGGCCACCTCTCTGCCCTGTGTGGTGCACCTCATTAAGAGTCAGCTCTTACAAGTAGCAACCACTCCTTTGCCACAATGGTTATACACTCTCTACACTTGTTGTGGCCAAACCACATGCTGCTGTGGCCTTCAGAGTGATCAAAGATCTGAAGGTGGCAGAAGAAAACACCACACATCTTAAATCTTGAGAGGGGGGGGAATCAAAGCCTTGTCAACAGGATATAACTATAACAATAAAAAAACACTGGAATGTGATAAATATCATGATATACAATTTGCCTTCTGGTTTGTCATGAAGACTGATGTTGACTCAGAGTGAGTGATTTGGCTGTTGTGGCCAGATGGGGAGTACATGTAGAGAGCCACATCAAACATAAGAATTCCTTTTGCATGACTACTTTAAGAATATAAAACATGCAAAAGATAACCCCTGAGAAATGCACATTACAGAGTTGACTCAGGGTGAGTAGTCTGGCATGTGTGGCCAGATTTCGGCTGCCAAATATGTATGTGTGTATGAATGTGTCCTGTTGGTCCAGTACAACCACAGTGTTCTACCGTCAGCCAGCAGGCAGCTCTACTGAAGCACTTAAACATCTTGTACAAAAGCTGTTTATAATGGAGAGGAAAGCATTACTCCTTCACTTTCCTGCTTAGTTAAGAGATTTGAACTGGCAACTTTCCAGACACAAGCCAGCCTCTTTATCCTTTAAGGCAAATCCACAGGGTGGTGAAATATCCTCATTAGTTAGCGCCAAAGTTAATCCAGAATACTGTATTTGTATCTCTCCAGTTACTTCCATGGCACAAAAACTCCCAAAATAACACTTTTAGCACATAAACAAACATGAACAAAGCAGATTATGCCAATATAAAAAACAAGTTACAGTACTCTTTTTTCATGTAATTACAGGTATTTGTTTAAGTACTATCAGGTTGTTTTTCCTGGTGCAAGGTTACAATGCAGAAGTTACCTACAGACACTATCTGCCAGATCTATAGGAAAATAGCAAGAAAAGAGCCATTTCCTAAAAAAAAAAAAATAAAAAAAAAAAGGGGTACCAAGATTTATTGCATTTTATACAGGTATAAAAAGTGCTCATTTATGTTAAAAAAAAAAAAAAAAAGAGGATATTTCACCTCCATGTGGGTTCATATCACACCTAACAATACAACCCAATACTCTACCAAAGTTCAGTTCTACTTTTAACATATAAAAGCCTAGCCACTATCAGTTGACAGCCCACCCACCCAAGAGTCACCTTATGTACAGTACTGTTAAATTTGCACAACCATGCAGGGAAGTACTAGTTACAATATATTTAGCCTGGTCAACTGAAGCCTTGTCCTTCTCATAGACCACTCGCAAATCTCTCGGTCTTCACAATCAAAATTGTGTCAAATGCAACTGGAGGTGCTGAGGCAGAGCTAGACTGGTGTGTCTGAAGTGTGAAGAGAAGACATGAAGTGCCACGTGAACTAGAACCTGGCAGTTGGTGACAATGCAAGAAGCTACAGTGCACTGGAAAACAGAAACAACACAACATCAAAGTAGATTTGCCTTGCAAAATCAGTAAGAATCATGCATAAACATGCTAACAAGCAATATGCTTACTGATATTTTTGCTCGCTTTCACAATAACAGTTGCTGCAGTTTATTTAGCTTCAGCGCTCTCATGGTATGTGTGTATATGTTTTGTTTGTCTGATTGGACAAGTTAGCTAATGACAACCAAATTATTCACCAAATCACCTGCTATACATTTTCAAATGCCCGCTGCTGCCGCTCTGAACCCATCAGTGCCTAGACTCTGTTTAGTGAAATGAACAAACAGAAACCAAATCCGAGCACGGCTGTGCCAGGCTACACGGTTTAACCAGCAGCAGAGTGACTGGACCTCATAGCCCAGATCAGCTCAGTCTTATGGGATCCAGATGGGGCCCTTGGCTGGAACCCCAATAAAAGGCTTTTAATGAGCTGCTGCGGCAACACACACTCAGGCACACACACAGGCACACACACACAGACATTCAGGCAGACTACCACACTCTCACTAGCATAAATACCCATTCATACAACCAGGCTGAGTCAATTCATATACTTTGAGGAGAAAGTATGTGTGTGTGTATGTGTGCGTGCGCGTGTCTATTTGTGCAAGTGTGGAAACAAACGCAATGACACACAAGTGAGTGAGTGAAAATGCATGTACCTCTCATGCCTGTGTTATGTATTATGTGGGACACAGTGAATGTGAAAGGAGCCTGGAGGTATGGACCCTCCTGTAGGTATGAAGGTCATGAGCCCTGACTCCCTGGAGGATATCTGTAAAGTCCCTGGCCTACGGCGCTCCCCAGGCCTGGAGGTGGCGCTTACAGCTGCCTGTATCTCCAAGCCCCCAGGAGCCTGATGAGATTTTAAGACGCCCGGTCTGCCTGGCAGTTCTCACAAAAATCTCACTTAGTGGTTAGAGCAGTGGGGCAGGCTGGCCCAGATAAGGCAACCCTAGACTCACCAGGCAGCCCAAATCCTGCTGTTTACTACTGGTGAAGGATGTAGCAAGCCAAGCTGCACTCTCTCTTACCTCGCCCACTGTCCAACTTCCATCAGAGCTTGGTAATGGAGTGTGTGTGCAGATGGAGTGTGTGTGGGTCTGTGTATGTTTGTGTGTGTTGAGGTGGGGGATACTGAAAGAGTAAAATATGGGCCAAACGCTCCCTACCCTTTTGGGTGCCAGGTAAAGGGATGGCAAACAAATCTATGTATATATATATATAAAAAAAAAGTGAGGTTAGAGGAAAAACTGACAGTGTGTAATGAACCTGACAAAGAGGAAATGACAGCTAGCAGAGGAGCAGCCATCACACACTCTTTCTGTGAAGGAGTCTGCACAGCTAGCAAACTCCCCACCAAACCGGGCAGCCTGGAAACTCCTCACTCCACTGTCTGTCACTCCCTCACTGCCTTTCCAATGTCTGAAATTAAAGAGATGGTTCTCCAATTTTTGAATTTTTGAAAATTTGATATTACTATACTTACTATACTGAATACTGCACTGCAAAAAGTCAAAATCTTACCAAGATTATTTGTCTTATTTCAAGTAAAAATGTCTTATTTCTAGACGTCTTATTTCTAGACGACACACAAGTAGATTTTCAAGTGAAAATCTACTTGAAACAAGTGAAAATTAGCTTGAAACAAGAAACAAATTTTGCCAATGGAACAAGCAAATTTTTACTTGTGACACAAGTGAACAAGTAAAAATTTCTGAGCTGATCATGTCTTATTTTAAGCGTAATATTTTGACTAGAAATAAGACATTTTTACTTGAAATAAGACAAATAATCTTGGTAAGATTTTGACTTTTTGCAGTGTGTACAGTATAGTATACAGTATACTGAGTGCTGGATACTGGCTGGATGCTCCAAATGCTAACTGTTAGCCTCCTGCCATTGAGGTGGACTTCCCACCAGCTAACATTCTTGAAAGTAACAGTAAAAAAAAAAAAAAAGGTACGTGAAATGTGTGTGATGAAGGAAAAATGAAGCTAGCCACAACATTACCTGCCAGCTATGTTTACATATTCAGGAGAAAGGTGTTATTTCCATCTTCCAACATGTGTACATGTTCAGTGGAGAAAACAAACTGCAGCAAACGTCAGCAGTCTGCTGCTGTCTCTGTGGTGGCTGCTGTGTCTCTGACCAAGAGACACAGGAAATGCACAAGGTACTACAGAAGTTGATACCAAGAAAAATACAATTCTAAATAGTAATTTAAGCAAAACTGTCTACTGTGTGAACTCAGTAATAATATGTGTTTTTCTGTTTTGGAAAGTGATGTTACATCTTATTTGAGTGGATGAAGGCAGTTATTTTTGAGAGTGTTATCTGGGGGGAAGTCCAGCTCAGTGGCAGGAGGCTAACAGTTAGCATTTGGAGCATCCAGCCAGTATCCAGCACTCAGTAACAATGAGAAGACGGCTTTTGCCGTAGCGGCTTTTGCCGTAGCGGCTCCAACACTTTGGAATCGATTGCCGCTGCACATTAGGCAGGCCTCCTCACTATCTCATTTTAAAACCCTTCTTAAAACCCACTTCTTTTCTTTAGCTTTTGATACCATGTAGGATTTATGATTTTATGATTTATGATTTTATGTGTGCATGTTTTTTCTTTAATGCTGTGCAGGCAGTGCATTTTACATTATTTTATTCTATTAAAATTATAATTGTATTATTATTTTATTTTATTTGATCTTATTATTTTATTTTAATATTTTTTTATATTTTTTATTTATTCGATCCTATTTTGTTTTATTATTTTATTATTATGATTATTATTATTACTATTATTATTTTACTTTATTTGATTTCATTTTAATTGATCTTATTTTATCGTGTTATCCTACTGTGTTTTTTTACCTTTTTATTCTGCTTCTGTTGTGTTATCTTGTGGTGTTTTATCTTGCTGTGCAGCACTTTGGAAAACCTTGTGTTTGTTAAAATTGTGCTCGATAAATAAAGTGGATTGGATTGGATTGGAGAAGAGGATAGAAACACTACTGTCCTACAGAGCAGCTCAGGGGGAGGTGAAATAATATCACATTTTTCAAAATGGCTGAAGCTCTTAACCGTTAGGCCCATCTGCCAATGACTGGTAACCTGAAACAA